>NC_137588.1:41490373-41900479 GCF_963210335.1 Falco punctatus
ATTAGGATGGTTGAAGTTTGTAATTGGCAGGTATTATATGTATTTTGTTAAATCCTTCAGAGTTAGCAAACCTGAAATACTTGTGGTAGATTTTAACAGAGGTCATCCAAAAGATGTCGTGCTGAAACCCTGAAATAAGCAAATCTCGGGTTGCTCCATCTTTTTCCAGTGGCATTATGTACACCTGCCTGCTTGCATTGCGTGTAATTTCAAGTCAGCAATGACCAAGTGCTATGAAATTTGTAACCTTTTAAACAGAAAAGTTTTTACTTCAGCTATAGTATAATTTGTGTTGTGCTGAAGCATCGGGATCTAGCCGAAGCTTAGATTTTCAGTTTTCTGTCATTTTTATTTCAAAGTGATAGAATTGAAACATTTTGACAACTTTTCATAATTGCAGGTTTCTGGCTTAAGTGTAGTATATAAATACGCATGTCAGTGAGGCAGCCATTTCATTTGATCGATGTATACGTTGTTTTGACCTCTTAAATTTCTCTTACAAGGGAACACCAGCACTGTTCTTAATTCAGCTGCCTTTCCATAATAACCTCTTGGAATGCGGTGTAGCAGATGAGAGGTATGTGGTGGCGCTTGTTTATAACGAATTTCCCATTGAAGACTTCATAGAAGATTTTTTCTAACTTAGCTGAAAAAGGTATCTTACCTGTTTAACTTCTTTCCCTAGATTCTTTGTAATTCTAGAAATGCTTGTGGGCTGTGTTTTGTCTGGACCTACATCTCCGCTGGCTTTCAGTGAATCTGTGATCTGCATTATTAATCAGAGTGCAAAGGAAGTGGAAAATAAGGAGCATCTTTGGCGAATGTGGAGTATTGTTGTTAATCCGCTAACCGAATGGATTAATCAGGTATAGTGGTTTTTTGTGCTCTTCCCCATCCCCTGCCACCCCCCCCACCCCCCGCAAAAAAACCCATAGGAAAACTTAGCGCCGATCTTTTATCTCAATATATTTTTATGAATTGTGTCCTGAAGTGATAGTAAAATTGAATAAGCCTTGGTAGTATGAGTGAAGCTGGAATGTGTGCAGCATTTTTTAAACAAATCCCTAACTGGAGTATGAACATGTGCAGTGAGGTAGGATGAAGGGCAGTAGTGGAGCAGCGATCCGGAGTGTTGTTTGAAGTGATAGCAGACAGTAAGAATGATCACTCTGAAGTACCAGTGTCCCATACAGTGTTGGGAATGTTCTTATCTCCTTTTTAAAAATGATAAATATGTTTATAGACGTGCTTCAAGCCTTCACTCCTTGACATAGTCTTGCTGCTACAAAGGATGGAAGCCTGCCCTCGAGGACCTGTTAATTTTAAATTCAAAGAGGCTTGTTTATGTGAAAATGTAATAAATATCAAGTTGTGACATTTAGGATGTAGGTAGAACAGTGTTTCTTACTAATGTTAGAGTTCTTGCTTGGAAGTGCTAATGAAAGCCTGGGAACTAATATTCAACAGGTTCTGCAGGTTACTTACTAGAAGGGCATTGACTGTAACGTAGGAGTTGTTGGACCTCGTGTAGTCCTTGGACCTTAGACTTTATGAAGTCTTAGATTAATCTTTAAATCATTACATCTCAGAATTTATGAAGAAAGTTTTAGGCGGTTGTCCTGGTTTCAGCTGGGATAGAGTTAATTTTCTTCTTGGGAGCTAGTGCAGTGCTGTGGTTGGATTTGGTGTGGGAACAGTGTGGTCGGGGACATCTTGGCTTCTCAGGCCTTGCAGGTTGGAGGGGCAAGGGAAACTGGGAGGGGATGCAGCCAGGACAGCTGCTCTGATCTAGCCAGAGGTGTTCCGTACCGCGGGCCATCGAGCTTGGTATACAGACCGAGGGGGCTTCCCAGGCTTGGGGATGGTTGCTCAGGGACTGGCTGGGCAGCCATCATCGGGTGGCGAGCAGTTGTATTGTGCGTCGCTGGTTTTCTTTTCTCCCTTCCCTTTGGGGATTTCATTCCTCTCTCCTCCCTCCTTTACACTGTAACTTATTGTTGTTGTTATGTTTCTATTTTATCTCAGTTGTTGAACTCAAACCTTGAGTTTCACATTCCTTTCTGATTCTCCTCTCCACTCCCTTGGGTGAGCGGGGAGTAAGCAAGTGGCTGCGTGGCACTTCATTGCTGGCTGGGGTTAAACCATGGCAGTGCTTTTAGTAGGTTGCTGTCATCACTTACTGCAACTGAAATAACTAAAAAGTACGTAAGACGTTTTGTACCTGACTGTTTTTATTCTTGGATTTAAATTATTTTGGAAACAGTGCTTTTTATCTTTTTAAGTAGTAGGATCAGCTTGAACTCTTGAAAGAACTGAGAATAGCTAATTTAAAAAGGCCACTGGCAGTTTAGCTTGCATGGATCTTTTGTATAAAGTAAGTGTATTTAGAATAGCTTTGTTTGTCATCTGAATCTTGCAGCTTCGTTAATTAGAAAATTGTTTTCTCATTGCAGACTAATGAAGTAAATCAGGGTGATGCACTGGAACACAACTTCAATGCTGTTTATAGTGCATTGTTGCTACCAGTATTGCACATCTTTCCCGTTCAGGAATTCCCACAGGTAACAGTGAATGTGTAATGTTGATTAGAAACAATGTGGGTTTTATAAAAACTGTGAAGTACTACCAGATAGTCTCAGAGCAGAGTTTGTTGCCAGTACGTATGTACGTTGGACCACTGCTCCAGGGTTGGATTTCTTGAGTTACATAGATTTTTGACAGAAGAAGAAAATTTAAAGCAAGTTTTTCTCTCCATGCACAGACATTGGTATTTATAAACTTTTTCTTTCTGTTGTTAAAGCCAACTATGAAATCCTTGTTGCGCACTTGGTCAGACCTGTATAGAGCATTTGCTCGCTGTGCTGCTCTAGTTGCAACAGCAGAAGAAAACCTATGCTGTGAAGAACTTTGTGCCAAAATAATATCTGGGCTAGAAGGTGAAACTCCAGTAGTGAGTATAAACCAGTGATATTGAACTGTATTAATACTTTAGTGGATATAGTTTAAATTAGATATAAGAACCTCTTGTAAATTCTAATGTAGTACTTTCTATAACTTAGAGACTTTGATAAGCCGTAAAAAAGTTCTTATTTACTAACAGGAGGTGGAGTTGATGTAGAAATGGATTGGAAGAAGAGAGTGAAAATAATTGCAAACCTAAATAGTAAAATAGCATTTAAGCATTCTTTGCACTTCTCTTGCAAGTAATAATGGCTTAGTTAATATCACATCATGGTAAATATGATGTGTCTAGTTGAAATGTGTGTGTGTATATGTAGTAAACTTCAGGATGAATCGACAAATACCACAGAAATGGGCATTTTGATTAGGAAGGAGGGTAGAGTAGCACTGTGGCATTCAGAGGGCATAACTTGCTGCGTTTCTGACACTGTCAACCTTGTACACTAAAATGTGAATACTAATAAAGTTTTATAAAAGACAAAGCTTTTGAAAGAGGCTGTCTTTACATTATCTGTCTTGCCTGTTTGCAAGCTACATCGTATGGGGAGATAGAGTGTCTGTAGGTGTCAGAGAACAGTAGCTTTGGAACATAAAATCCTTTGTGCTTCAAAGTTGACTGTCTTGAAAAAAATACTGAGAAAGGAACAAATAAGATGAGAAAGAAACAGGGCATTTGGAACTTTGGAGGATTTGGATTTGAAGAGTTTGGAGGATTACATCATTATAACTTACTTTGGATGCTGCTGTGTCCTGATGATAAACTTCAATTTTCAAAAATTAGTAATTATTAAGCAAGCCAAACTTAAACAATTTATAGCTTTGGTATGTAAGTTGTATAGAAATTAAACTTTTTTTGGCTTACCCTATCAATGTTCCTTTTAAAAGCAAGTTTTGTTTATTTAGGAGATATTGTGATGAACTGGGGGGAAAAAACCCACAACCTTGACCCATCTTTTTGTATGTACTAGAAACTGATGATGCTTCCTGAATGTTAATGACAACCTTACTGTTACGCCTACAGTGACTTTTCTGAAAATCAGGCTTTGTACAATAACTGAACTTAACACTGAGATCTGGTAATATGTTTCGCGAGACAGCTAGTACCTTGAACCTTAATACTTTTGATGCATTTTCTTAAACCTAACACCTTCTTACACCTACCTGTTACTGTTTTGCTTTTTTAAATAGTATATATGCTTATGTCTTATTTGTACAGGATGGGAAGACTCAGTCTTTGGCTTGTGTAAATGTGTGTATTTTAAAATATAATCTTATCTGAGTCTTTCCTGCTAATGCAGACAAATGTCATCCGCTTTTAAATTGAAAAAAATGTTTGTGTCGTTGTCCTGAATGGCCAACATGTTTCTCTTTCTGTCACTGTTGCTCTTTTGAGTGTTGCTGATGACTTTTGTTTACTCCTCAGATGTTGTCAATGATGGATGGTCTCACGCATATTGTATCAGTCATGGTTGACTGCATCAACTTTGCACCATATGGTACTAAATACCAGCCAAAAAACAGATGTAAGAAAGTACTTGAATATTGGGGTTTTCTGTGTGTGTCTTCCGGAGTTGAAAATTAGAGTTGCAGATGCAGAAATGATGACTGTAGGATAGTAATGGTCTATAACATACTATTTAAGAACTGAAGGGATTGACAAAAAAAAAAATCATTAAAAGGCACTAAAAATACCATCCAGTATGAATATTTGACTGTTGGATCTTTTCTGTTTGTTGAGCAGTTACTGCATAGCCTGACGAAATAGATCTGAAATTGATGTAACTCTTGAGGCCACTTGACTTTCAGCTTGACTGCTGGTTTTTGAACTTGTATTTGATGTTTTGGCTATGTTTTCATTTTTGCTTGTGAAATCTGCTACTTTTGCTTTGTTCAGATGTAATCTAAAGCAGTAATGCCTGATTGTAATCCACAATCTAATTATATAATACATGCCTAAAACTGAGGATAAACTGTTAACATTTGCAAGGCTACTGCTCCTGAAGCTGCTTTGCACAAAGTGGCTGAGAATAGATTTAACAGAAATTGAAAGGTTATTGTATGTAAAAAGTTCTTTGTTTTGTTTCCTACTGCCATTTACAACTACTAAAGCTGAAGAAATAATTTAAGAGTAACGTAGTTCAGTGTAATACTCAAAGTATTTATAATTTCTCTGCCCCATATGAATTTTTTATAGTAGTAAGACATTGTGTTGGACTGCTGAAAGAAGGAAATGCTTTAATTGGAAATGTTGATGAGGAAAAACGGGATGGAAATTTTGCTTACAAATAAACTAATAAAACATACTCCCCCTTCCCCCCTCCTCAGCTGTTCCAGAATCGATGCATATCAGCTAGTCTTTGTAGAGTGGTTGCTGCCTCTCTGCAAGTAGGCATTAAAGATATTTAAAAGCATAATAATTTGTGTGACCAACCATAAATTTAAGTAAGAGGAATAGGAATCATCTGCAGCGATATGATAATATTATGCATTAACAACTGTATGTCTTTTAGTAGGTCTGGTTTTAAACTGTTTGTATGTAGGTATAGTTTGGGAATCAAAGTTCTGTTTGTCATGTAGAGAAAAAGTTGAAATGTGTTTTGTTGTAATGCATGTTGGTTAGATAGGAAAAAAGCTAATACTTTTTTTTTTTTTTTTAACATTAGCTCCACAGACGCCTACAGATTGGTCTAAGAAGAAAAAGGAACCCCTTGGAAAGCTTGCTTCTCTATTTAAACTCCTGGTGATGTTACTAAACTCTTTCCATGTGTTCAGTTCCAAAGAAATCTGTTCAGAAACATTGGTCTCTGTTGGTCCTTCAATTATTACTATTCTTCACAACATCATCAGCCACGTTTCATTGCCTTCAGTGATTGGGACTATGTTTGCAATTTTTTCAAAACCCCTGGCAGTGTTTTATGAAAAAACAAAGTGAGTATTTTAAGAATGGTTGGAAAAACTGGATTCATTGTATTGCTGCATATTGGTGAAATTTTGTGTGGTCTGTAGCAAGCAGCGTATCTGAATATAGCTTGGGAGTTTTCAAAGCTTTGGCACTGATATGCTAAGAACTTTAAGCTTCTGCCAAGTCTCTTGCCTTTGAGAGCACCGTGTATTTTACTAGTTTCAGCCTAGCTAGTAGCTGCTGTGTTTGTAGTGCACCCAAACATCACAGAAAGAATGTAGAGGTCTGTGAGGCAGTCGCTGAGGACTCGCTGTTAACTACAATTGCTGCATAAAAACTGAGGGGCTGGGACTGTTCTAAGGAATGGCCTGAGTGGTGCTTCACAGGCGTGTCACCTTAGAGCCCTGCCCTCCAGTGAGCTTCAGCACAGTTCAGAAAAAAACACACGTGAGCAGCAGTCTCCACTGTAATGCTTTTCTTTAGAAATAAAACTAAACCTACCTAGTCATACGCAAAAGGAAGCCTACAGGACTTCTGAAAGCTTGGTATTTTAAATTGGTGTCTCTTTAGAGTGACTGTATTGTCATCTCTGTAAGGCTAAAGTGTTTGGTTTCTACTTGCTGTTTATTTTCACTGCAGTGAGGAAATCTATTAACTGTAATTTGCTTTCTAGTGGGTAGGAACTGTGTAACGTTTTGTAGGAAATAAATCATAATTGCTTGGCATGCACTAAAGTTCTGGAAGTTTTTGAGCAGAAGGAAGCACTGAGAAATACTTGTTTGTTGCTCTGGACTTTCTGTTTTTTCATATGGCTTTGCTTTTTTATTTTTTAATTGTTGTAAGCTTCCCAGGACATAATGGAATTGGGAGGGCCTTGGTGGGAGGGGGCTGGCAGAGGTTTGTCTCTGATGTGTTGATGCAAGAGATGTATGCTTTGCTGAGGGTGAGGAGAAGAATTGAGTACAGCTCTGAGTGTTTGGCAGGAGGGGGGTAGGACAGGATGCTGCCAGTCAGCCTGTAGGTGTCTTCTTGAAGCTTTTACTGAAAGTTGAAGCAGGACTGTTACCACTAAACTAAAATTCATCAGGAGTCCCTGTCTCGGAGGCAAGAATCCACTTGTTCCTGTGTAAGATTGAGTTGAATGCCACCTCTCTCCATCTCCCATCTCATCTGCCTTTGTTTTGAGCATTGTCTTTCTTAGAAGAACTCGTTAAAAGGGAGAAGTGACTGTTTGGATATCTAGTTTTGGAGGAAGGCATGTGCAGGCGAGTGTAAGTTTGGGAACCTATTCTGGTTGGAGGTCACAGTCTTATAAAATGAATTACTAAATGCAGTTTTCTTGCATTTTTCAGGATGGTGAACCTAGGGATTCGTTTCCATGAAATTACTCAATTTAGGTGGTACTTTGGCTTTTTAATGCAGATATTTATGGGGCCTGGGAAGTGTGTTTGAGGAGAGGGTTAAGAGCAACACAAAGAAGGCAGTTAGAAGTTACTTCATAAGAAAACCTTTAATTTTTAAGTTTGTACTAATTACTACCGATCTTTCCTTTAGTTTCTCTTAAAGTTAGTGTATAAGTATCAGTGGGTTAAAGGATAAGCTTGCTTGAAAGTATTTACATCAGGAAATCTTTCAATCACCCGGCAGGAGGCTAGTTTCACAACATTATTTCATCAAGTTGTATGCTAAAACCTAGTGTGCAGGGCTGGGGTGCATTATGTGTTTAATTCTTACGCTTGGGATAAGTGAGGCAGCAAAATATAACTTTTTTTGTTTGTTTTGGCAGGCTTGCTGATGTATCTAAAGTATACAGTAATCTTAACAACAAGGTAAATTTGCTAGAGAAATAGCTGGGGTTTGGGAAAACGTGCGACACTGGAGTTTTGCCATTCGTCCTATATTCTAAAAAGAAAAATAATAAAAAATGTAATGAAGGTAGAGGTTTAATTTTCAAATGATTTATTTTTTTACTAAAAATGCAGCTGTGAGGGGAGGACCACTAAGTTTAGCCATTAGACTTTTTGTGTGGTGTGGCGTGGCGTTTAAACTTGTTTATTCACGCCATACTATTCTATGGGATAATAATGTTTTAAATGATTTAAACTTTTAAGTATGAGCAATATTTGAATTAAGCAAAGAAACCTATTGTTTCTTCTCTCCCTCAGCTTGAAAAACTGCTGGCCAAGATAATCCTGTGTTTAGAGTCTCACTGCACGGGCTCTTACGACAGTGAACTGCTAGAGCAGCTTTCTCCGTTGCTTTGTGTAATATTTCAGCATAAGAGCAAACAGATCCGCAACCAGTGCGCCCAGTTCTGGAACGCGACATTTGCTAAGACAACGTCATTAACATATCCTGAAGAGTTAAAGTAAGATACATGGGGGTTTTGTGTTGATATATTTTTAAAGGAAGAGATCTCGGGTTAGGTACAAGTGATTGGCATTGTTCTGATTGCCATTTATATTCTGCTTTTTGTGCAAGCTGGGTTATCTGCTGGTCTTGTTGTGTACCATCCCCACCCCGTAAGATTAAACTTCTTTTTTGTTGAGCAGATCTGTGTTGAGGCAGGCCAAAAAGAAAATTCCACTCCTGCTGCCTGGTTTTGAAAGCCTTGAGATAGGTGAAGAATACAGTGGCCCATTCTCCGATACGGTAAATACTTTGTTGCCCCCGGCGGGTGCTCCATTGTGTGTAACTTCATGGGAATTGTTCAGAAGGTAGTAGCAGGGTCAGGTCTGGTTGTTGCTCTGACTGGCCTGCACTTGCTTCATGTTTGGAATGATAAACTGTGCCGGGTGGGTAACCACTGTTAAAAGGCTGAGCTGGTTCTTAACAGTTTATGCATTTTAAATTGTGGGTTCTACTAGGTTGTTTGAAACGTGGGGGTTTTTTAAGTTGTCCTCTGTGTAATTCAGAGGAAAGTGGGAGTGTGGAACAATGTAGTTATAAAAATTAATGCACCTCAGGATGGGTTTGTGAGCTTGGAGCTTCTTCATACACTGCATTCAGTGTATTTTTATTTGAATAGGTGGAAAACTCACAGCTGGATGCGAAGATAAGTGGAATGGAAGTTAAGTTGAGTCAAAAACGAGACTCTATATTGGCACAGACAAGTGAACTGAAAAATGAAGACAAGTCCAGTGATACGCAAGTGACACCTGCAAAGGTAAGGTGTTTACAGAGAGCTGTGATAGAATCGGATCCATTACATTCTGCAGCAGGACACCTAGTATGCGGCTGTAAATTCTCAGCAAAGATCAGTCACTTTTGCGATGCTGAAATACTTTTCTTTCAGACTTACATGGTATAGCACACTTAATTCATTTTTCCTGTTTAAATTCTCTGTGAAGTTTATGGATTGCTGAATTTTAAGGAGGGATTATGGAGGGCTACTTGATGGATGGGGAGGAGTGGCAACCAGGTACAGAATTGTCACCTCAGTCTGGTTGCAGGTTGTGACAGATTCAGGTTTTGAGGTGGATCTTGGTTTTGGTAGCCCTGTGCTGCGTGCTGCAGCTCTGTCACCTGCACTAGGGAGAG
Source organism: Falco punctatus (assembly GCF_963210335.1). NCBI lineage: Eukaryota > Metazoa > Chordata > Aves > Falconiformes > Falconidae > Falco > Falco punctatus. The sequence continues at coordinate 41,499,777 of NC_137588.1, forward strand.
AAGGGTGTGGTGTTCTTAAGGAATCACTGATTTAGTAAACAGCAGTAAATAATAACCCTCACATATATTTAGGCTCCTTCAGCTGTTACAGGCTTTGAACTTGAAGATGCTAAAGGAAGTGTGGAAGCCTGTGTAAGGGCACAGAGGAGGCGTTCCAGAACCTCCTAGGTGGTAGTGTTGGAGGGGGGAACCACTCATGAAGAAAATCAGCACCTACTGAGGGATTTGTGGCAATTAATACACTGGAAAAGCTGCAGTTATTTGAGAACTGTTCCATTTAGGGTGACTGCATCAGAAATACGAAAAACACTTTCAGTTCTTTTGTTTTGTTTCTTACACAGTTTTTCTTTTTTTTTTTTTTCTTTTCTGTAGTTGAAACGAGAACGTTCATCTTCGAAGACTAAAACTGAGATACCTTTGGAAGAGGAGAAATCTGTTGATTTTGTGTTTATTCCTCCAGAAACAAAAGCAAGAATATTGACGGAACATCAAAAAGAAGTGCTTAGGTCAAAGAGGTCTGTAACTTAGCGCGATTTGAATCTAGATGTGAAATGTCATTACACTAAGTCTGTCAAATTGACAGAACTTCAATTCCTGTATCTTGGACTACTATAAGTAATGAAGTCTTACTCTACCATGCAAGTTATAAAGTTTAAAGCTAACAAAGTTCCTTTCTTTACTGTTTTAAAGCAACCAACTTACTCTCTGACCTGCATTCTGTTTTGATTAAATATACTCCCTGTTACCTGTTTGGAGTTTGGTAATTTGGAGTTCGCGTTTTTGCTTCATGACTCTCACTTGCAATGTGATATGGAATATGTCATTTTTCTGAAATCATTGCAATGAAAGGGGGTTTTGTTTCACCTCATCTGAAGGGGGAAGGCTTCTAAATTTGAAAAGAAGCCTTATGTCAGCACCATATTAGAAGTTAGGATATGCCCAAGGCTTGTTTTAATTGCAAGGTCAGGTGGCAAAAACAGGGTAAGCAAAATTTTTGTATGAGGGCAGTTGACAGGAACTCCATTGGATTATATAGTTAGCATCTGTCAGTGAATTCTTTGCAGAGTGGGATCCCAATCACATCTATCTTTCTCCCCATCCCCCCCCAAGCATGTTTGAAGTGAAAAAAAGTTTAATGCAACTGAAAATAGTGGTCTTGAAATAAGGAGATAAATCATGATCTGCCTCCGCTTTGCTGTGCCACATGGAATCTGAGGTTGTTGCAGCCAGTTGAAATACTTGTCTTTTCTGCCCAGAACGGGGAGCGGAGTGTGTGGTCACACAGGCCCCTGGTACTTCGTAAGCACTGCCCTGCTTCTTGTGTGGCAGTGCCTACTTGGGCACGTGTTGTGGTTTGAGTAGTCTTGAGAGTCTGGAAGTTCAGTCTGCTTCAAAGAACCATCCACTCTGTTGTGATTAATGCATTGCACCACCCCACCACCCTATCCTTTTTTTTTTTTTTTTTTTTTTTAAAAAGTCTGACTTACCATTTCTGGTTTTGTTTCAGAGTTGATATTCCTGCTATGTACAACAATTTGGATGCATCACAAGATAGTACCTCATTTTCTCAGTATACCCAAAGCCAGGAAGATTCTTTGTAAGTAAAGGCGGCCAGTATATCAGTGCATACGTTAAAGGTGTCCCCCTTTTCTGTAACACTTATAATTTAACTGATTTCTGTTCCAGGGAAAAAGAACCTTCAATAGAAAATGCAAAAGAAGATGTTAAAAACAAGCCTCAGGTAATTTCTCATTGTCTAGTAGTAATCAAGATACCAGAATTATAACCATACTGGTGATGTCAGCTTCACGTTAGTGGCTCTGGTAATTAACGGCAAAACCCTTTGATTACTGGCTACGATATTGATTAGGAAACTCTTCAAGAAAAAAAACAACAAACGCAAATGTGTTGGCTCACAGGAATAATTTCCTTTCCCTGTATTGATTAACCTGGAAGACTCTTGAGAATATCTTTTTCCTGGGCTTCCTCTATTTTTTCCACATCTGAATAATACTGACAGAGGCTCCATGACTATGGAATACACTGATGGCTTTTGTGGTTTGCATTTCATTCTCATCACCAGATATGAATTTATTAGCGCTGTAGTGTTCTTTGTGCTGTGTTCTTCTTTATATAATTTACACTAGAAAGGGCCCATCATTAAGCATTTTGACCTAATTTTGAAAATGGGAGGATTTATATAATTAATTTTTAGTGTGGATGCATTTAAGTTTTGTTATACAGCTACAGGTATTACGGGGACTTAAGGATCAGGCACATGTATTCACTACCACTGACTAATATTTTACTGGGGTAAAAATACCCTAAAAGTTGTAGCACAGATTTACTGTGACTTGCTATGGTGCTATTCTAAGAATTTTTGAATTGCCTAACTTTATGTTAGGAATTACAACCTTTTCTTGGATTTTTCCCCCTGCTAGCAGATGCATTAGGTATGCATCATGATTTTCTGGAACTTTTTTCACTTTTTTTCAAAAGTCTTAATGTTGATTTCTATATTGCTGTAGTGGACTGTGCTTTTAAACAGTTTGGCTGTGTTTCCACGTTCTGAACTGCTTTTGGATGAAGCTGTAAGGGCTTGAGCTGGATTAAATAGTAGATTTAGGATTTACAATTCTTTTTTTCTTCACAAAATAGAGTTCTGTTCGCTTTTGTAGACAAGTTGGCTGAACAGCTAGCTTGATCAACTGTAGTGCCAAACAGTCAGTAGGTAAAATACAGAAGATTTTCTTTAGATAGTAGTAGGTTTTTTGCAGTTCTTCAGGTTTGGGATTAAATGGCTTTACATTTTTTTTTTATTATTTTATAACTACTGATTGACAGAGTAAAATAATTTGTAGGAAGGGTGGCTTGAAAAACCTTGTGGGATGTGTTTTCTATTCTACCAGAGCTACTCCTTTTATATTCTATTTATAGCAAAACTACAGTATTTTGCTGTTCCTATTTTTGGGACAGGAAGAAGATGGAAAGAGTGAAGGATGGACCGACAAACCAGATCATCCTCTTGACGATGCCACCTGTGTGAAAAAGTCATCTGTTACTCACATAGAGGAGAGCTCAACTTTAAATAGTGAGGGAGAGGCAAAAGAGGATACAGCTAACGTGGTTCCAGAGGAGCCATCGGTTGGAGAGGGATTAGAAAAAAGTACTGTGGAAACAGCATCAAAGGAACCCTTAGTAGTGAACGAAAACACTTCAAACGTCAGCAGCAGTTCAACTTCAAGTGGCATAATTTCTGGAACACCGCCATCTGCAAGCCGACGGCAGTCTTTTATCATTTTGGAGAAATTTGGTAGCTCAGAGAACAGACCCTTTAGCCTTTCAGCATTAAACAGTTTATCAGCAACGCCTGGAAATGCTTCTGTGGTAGCTAAACCAGAAAATACAAATGTATGCAAGACCAGTACTAAACCAGAAAAGTCTGGAGAAGAAAATAAAAAGCCTTCGAAATCAGAGTCTGAACAAATATTTACTGCGATCCGAAGGCTAACTCGCAGGCAGACTAAAATGGAGCACAAAGGCAATATGCAATCCAAGCTTTTAGTTAGGTCAGACCAAGAGAAAAGCGTACAAGAGTCTTCTGCTACCAACAGTATGGAAAATAGTCCTGAACAGTCTCCTACAGTAGAAGACATAGAATACCTTCTCCTTTCTCATTCCCAAACTCTCTATTCCACAGAAGTAGAAATTAAAAAAATTGAAAATGCGGTAGCAGAAATGGAAGCAGAGCAGGCATTAGATACAGATTCTAAAGAAAATACGCCCCCAGAGGGGACTGTGTCATCGGACCAGGTAACAGGCAATGATAGTCAGGTTCCGCCTGTGACTCCTAATCAGAAAATACTAAGACGTTCTTCAAGACGACGGTCAGAAACTGTGGAAGGTATGGGAGGTAGTCAGGATAAGGAGGATGGCCACCAAAAGAAAGACAGGCATAAGGAAGATGAAAAATCTGGGCAAAAGAAGGTGCCGCAGACTAAGGATGATGGATCGCAAAAGCAGAAAGCAGTTTCTGGGAAAACTACAGAAAGTACAAATAAAGAAAGCAGCCCTCTTGAGAGAGCTGCTGCAGAGGACGTAAGCTCAAAGGGGTCTCCTGCTTCAGGGGACTTTGATGAGGAAGCAAACAGAAGTGCTAGGAGATCAGAAGGTAGCTTGAATACTGACACAGAAAGTCAAGACTGTAGCTCAAGTACAGGAGGTCAGAAGAAGATTGAGCGCCCACGATACCACACCAGAAGAGCTTCACAAGGATTGCTTGCCAGCATAGAAAATTCAGAGTGTGATGGCTCCGATGCCAAGGAGGAAAGCACAAGGAAGAAAAGATACGCAAAAGTGAAAAATAGAGTTGAGTCTTCTGAAAGTAAACTGAAAGATACACAGCTAGGAAGCCATAGCCATGAGGCGTCTTCCCAAGGAAACGTAACGAAGGCTCTGTTGGAAACAAGTAAAGTGAGCCAAGAAGTCAGCACAGATGCTGTAGTGACATCTGAAGCCTGTGGCCTGAAAAATGAAGTAATTCCTACAGATGCTAACAAAGCTGTGGGATCTCCCTGCTCACAGGATTCACCTCATGCACAGAATGCAAATGTGGAACAAAACAAAAGCAACACGTCGGTGGAATCATTCACCATTTCGTGTGTATCTGATCAAGATATGAAAGCAGCAGAGGAAGATGTAGATGGTGAGAAGCAAACAAACATAGACTGTTGTCAGGCTGTTGTGTGTGAAGGTGTACCAGGGGCAAATGCTGCAGGGAGTGATCTTCCCCCTCAGCAATTACCCGTGTGTCACCACAAAAAAAACAAAAGACAGAAGAGGTTAAGGAACAACTGTAATCTCTGCTGTAAAAAGCAAAAGCGGCAACTCAGGTCGTTCAGTGAATCAAAGAATCATGAACTGAGTGAGCTCCAAACCACCCCAGCTGAGACGTCTGTAAATACACCAGAGATGGCGGGTAAATCAAATTTGGACGAGAGCTTGTGTATGGTCCCTTGTGCAATGAGCACTCCATTGCATCCTGCTCAGGCACCCAGCACATCGGGTGTGGAAGGAGAGAGAACAACTGAAGATAACCAGCCAGGAAAGAGTGTTGGAGTAGAGGAGAATCTAGAGAATCTAGAGCATATAGCAGGTGAAATAACTGGCTCTGTAGTGGAAGAAGAACCTGCCGTTCAGAATGACCAAACTGAAGAGTGTCCATTGGAGCGTGTTTCGGATGAGCCCAGTGACGGCTGCCTGGCTGCAGGGAATCAGAGCGAAGAACCAGCAGCTACAGAAAAAGAAGAAATAAGTCAGAATGGACAACTGGAAGAGATACCCGAGGCAGTGATTGTCAGCGAACCTGAGCAAGAACAGATGAATGAACTAGAAAGTAATTGGGATGATAAACCAGCAGCTGAGAATACTGTAGGGGAAACTTGCATTAATCAAGTTAAAGAGGTGAAAGAGGAATTAGTAGAAACTGAAATAATGATGCCTGAAAACGTGGCCTTGGACAGAGAAGAGGCAGTAGAAAATCACGGTGTGGATTCACCTCAGAAGCTGGAAGGTGATTCTTTGGTGTTGGTTAATGAAAGCCCTAATGGTACGCAGACACGCTGCATGTGGTCTCCTTCAGCTTCTCCATCCACTAGTATTTTGAAGAGAGGTATAAAAAGAAATCAAGATGATGAATCCCTGTCACCTGTGAATAAGGTACTGCAGTGCGATTCATTATGTGATACGATTAATTTGGTTCGTTACTGGGATATGTAACTGTCTGTAGTGTAATGAGTTCCAAATATGCTGAATTTATTGACTTGTTTTTTTAATTGTAAACAATCCTGCTGAAGGTGAAGACTTAACAGACTTCTTTTGGGGAGGTGCAAGCACTGACAAGGCTTGCGTTATCGGCATGTCATTCGGGTGGGGAGTTTTTATTGAAGTGGAGCGCCAAAGTCTCATCTGCTGCCAGGGCTGCAGCGCAGCAGATGTTGCTGCAAAGCCACCGTATGCAGAGCCAGGGCCTTAGCCCTAGGTTTTGAGCAGCTTTTTACAAAATGTGTTTAAAGTTTCCTTTAGCAGCAAGGAGGCCATGCTTTCTGTCCTTGGGTGAAACGTCTGTGTCATTTGAGGACTGTAATGAATTTATTTCCAACTGAGCTGTTTTGTCTCTTCAGACTTACTTCACCAGAGTGTGGTGGTTTGAGTTCTTACTATAAAAACTAATTCTTTCTCAAAACAGATTCGTCGAGTGTCTTTTGCAAATCCAATTTATCGAGAAGGACTGGCAGATGACATAGATAGGAGAAGTCCTGTCATTAGATCCCATTCTTCACCATCTTCCCGAAGTCTTAAAATTTTATCTAATGTTCAGGCTAAGGTAAATTCTGTTACGTATATTCCGTATGTTGCGAGTACTCACATTTCTCATTTATTATAGGTAATGTTGCTTTAGTGTACATTCATAGTCATTTGCAAATAGTTGTAAGCAGAGAATTGCTAAGTGTAAGAAACAGTTGTAACTGGTTTAGCCTGATTCATTCTGTTACTCTATGAAGACAAATGTGCTCTGAGATCTAGGTAGCTAAATAGTATGATTAACCAAATTCCTACAATCCTGAGAAACATATTTTGTCTTTTTCTATCCAGAATATTACCACTCCGACCAAAGGATGTCTATCTCCAGGATCTCGCAACGCTAAATTTAAGAGCTCAAAGAAGTGTTTAGTAAGAACTGCTTTGGTTCATGTATTTTTCTTATTTTTTCCTGTATTCAGTTGTGTGATAGTTTAATAATTTTTCTGTATTCAAGATAACGGAAATGGCTATGGAATCGGTGCCTTGCCCTACAGAATGCATGTATCCTGCCTTAGCTGGCTGCAAAGCACCAGTTGAGGTGATTTTACCTCAGATTACATCAAACATATGGTAAGTGGGTTGCTGCTTTAAAGAGGCCATTTTAAGAGGAAACAAATACTCACTGAACCTACAAAACCAAATTTTCTGATGCAAAATGTGATGAGTTAGAGACACCTTTTGCCAAATTGTTTTTAAAAGGAGGGAGGTTGGTTTGATGTGGGGGAGAGGTAACTACTTTGTAATGACTCATGTTGTCTTTTTTGTAAGACAATGAAAAGCTTGTGCCCAGGAGCATGGGGGGCATGCTCCGTGCTCCATTTCTGCGTGGCAGAGGCTTTTCTTAATGCTTGATGACAAGCAGTTGGGCTTTCTGTGAAAGGTGAAGGCGCCTTTCTATTGAAGGTGAACTGGGATTTTGAAAAAAATCAACATTTCAAGTACAAAGGCTGGGTGCTGAGCTAGTTCAGTTTTCGATCTGAATTTTGATAACCTGTCGCAACAAACCGTAGCAGTATAGTGGGAGCTTCTCAGAATGGCCTTTTGCAGTGTGCTCGGCTCCTCTTCTTCCACTCACACCACATACGAGTGGCCTTTCGAATGCCACTCTGATGGCTCTAGGATGAACTGCAGAGAGGTCTGCTTACACAGATAGAATGTAATGTGTATTTTGTTTTTTCCTTCGCTTGTGTGCATGTGAATGGGCGTTCATGTAAGATTTCTATGTGCTCCACCGTGCCAGGCAGAAAAGACGTGAATTCTGGCACTAAACCCCATTTTTCTTTCTCCCCGCTGCAGCGCCAGGGGCTTGGGGCAGCTCATTCGAGCAAGGAACATTAAGACAGTGGGTGATCTGAGTACTTTGACAGCATCAGAAGTCAAAACTCTTCCCATCCGCTCTCCGAAAGTTTCCAATGTTAAAAAAGCTCTTAAAGGATATCATGGGCAACAGGTAATGTTTCATTTTAGTACCTCAAAAGCCAGTGTTAGCCTAACGAACTGCTAACATCCGTGATGAGGAGTAATGGGGGGGAGAATACATTAGAGAAAGCACTTAGAGCGTGATCTCTACCTGTCACAGTAACGTGGGGAATTCAAGGTTTAGGTGACTTAGTTACAGTATTATTAATGGGAATAATGATTGTATTTATGATGAGGTTAAAACGTGTCCCACCATATAATCTTAATTTTTTTTTCTCTCTGGTAATGCATGTCTTGTTCTCTCCTAAAAAACCTTCAGGTAAGATCTCGAGGATTTGAGGAAATAGAAGCACTTGAAGATGCAGAAAAGCCCATGAATAATGTAGAGGATAAACCTCTTCCTGTAGAGGAAGAAAAATTTGCAACAGGTAACCTATTGCCAGCTTTTTGCTTAGGCTGTGGCTGTCTCTGCTGTGTGGTGCTTTCATTCTCTCCTAATGGGAACACTTGATCTTTTTTTTTTTTTTTTTTTTTTTATTGGAGAGTGTTAATAGCTACCTTCGGCACATCAGCTGGGTGCTTGACTCTAGCCGCTTTATGAAGCCCTATAGCAATGGCTTTCTAGAACTTTTCTGTTGTATATTTTGAGGGAGAGATGCTGGTTTTCACTAAATGAGCTTGCATAAACATGCAAAGAACAAATTGAGCGGGGCTCTAAGTACTTAATTCTCTGAATCTCGGCCGGGTATGTCTCCTGGGCTGTTTAATACCGCAGCAAGTGCTGTGGCTCTGGGCATGCACGGGAACAGGCAAGGTGGAGCTGGGTTAGTTCAGCGGTGCCTCATCCTGAGCGGGTGGGCAGGAGAGGGACAATTCCCTGGATCCCTGTTTGGGATGTAGGTGCCTAGACTTTTATTTGCATTCCCCCGTGCGCTTTTGGAATTTGGCCTGATGGCTCAAACAGAGGGATCCGTCTGTGTTCTTCCTACGAGATCCTTGAAGTGTTGGTTTAACTGGAGAATGAAGAACTGGGCAGTACCTTCTCTGCAGCTGTCCACCTAAAGGTTGGGCTTTGGGGAAGCATGTCTTGAGGGACACTGGCAGGATCTGAATAGGATCAAATACTTTTGTTTCTGTCCTTAGTTTCATTATATTTGGTCATGATTGTACAATAAAAGTCACCTTAAAGACGGGTAGCATGGAGTTGGGAGGGCTGCCCTTGTCAGCAGCTCTCATGTTGTGTGAAACAAATACTTCGTACTCAAATATGTTCCTTTGTACAAAAGAAGCTGTAACGTTCCACGGCAGGTAATTGTGCTTAGATTTGAATCCAGACATGCAGACAGTGCTGCCCTGCTTCCCTTCCTTTCCAGATTTCATTGAGCCAGTTGTTACGAATACAGATGACCAGCCCCCAGCAGATCTTCTGAGCCAGATTGATGCGCTCGCTGCTCAGCTGACCTCCGAAGATCTTCACAGCTACTCAGGAAGCCAGCTTTTTGAGATGCAAGAAAAACTTGTCAGCATGACAAACTGTATCATGAAAAACCTGCAGTCCCGCTGGAAATCGCCTCCCCATGAAAGTTCTGATTAGTTGTTTATCCTTTCTAAGTAAGGAGAATTTCGTTACAGTTTTCCCCAAAACCTGCTTTTCTTGCTAGTGAATTACTTTTTAAACTGCATAAACTGTAGAAGATTTTTTTTAACACTTATATGACCAAAATGTATCATGTTTGGGATTTGTTGGTTTGTTTTTTTTTCCTTGGGTTTGTTTTGCGTTCTTATTTGCAGGATCACTTACTCCCCGATAGATGTATTTGTATTGTATTGCTATGCATATTTCTTTCAGGTCATGAAAGAAAACTTGATAAAAGTTGTGCAATAGCAAAGATGTGAAACCAAACCAACATAGTTAAATTATTTTTTCAAATTTGAAGTGTTCTTACTGCTGCAAACTCTTTAGTATTTGGTAAGAGATCGATCTCACGGCTCTGTGCGTCTGCTGCCCCTGTTTCTCTGCTTTTAAGCTGCTGAAACCTCTGACAGGCAGTGGCTCTCCCTTCAGCACCGTTTTATACCGAGATAAACTGAGCTTAATTTCTTTACGGCAGTAACGGCCCAGCAACCTGGTATTTTGACAACGTGGATGACATCTATTTTTGCATGTATTTTTGTAAGAATTGCACAAAGAAGCGGGTAACGGGATGTACCCTTACAGGCAGAAGACTGCAGAACTTCTCAGGCTTTTCCCTGTGTTTGTTTTTGGCAGCAGTTCTTCTGTGGAGGAGACTCTCTTTGGAGAAATGAATGGATTTGACAAGAGCCCTTTGTATATTATGTACAGACTTATCACAGTAAATTTTGGTTAATAATTTATGATTTTGACTTTTAATTGCATGGAATGCATTGCTGCTTCTCGGAGACCTTCAGAGAGAGTTCTTGGGTTTTACTCTGGGAATCTTAATTTGTATGTATTGTACTGTAGCTATCACATTTTGATTTTAGAACTTAAATGCAGACAAATAAAACAGCAGATAGTTCCCAAACATGTTAGTGTGACCGTGGTTTGGTGGTTTGGGGTTTGGTTTTCTTTTTTCCCCCTTCAGATCTGTCCAGCTCTAACCTCAGCATTGGTTTGGATCCACCAGGCTGGGAAGACCTTGCAGGGTCATCGCTGCTGCCTTGAGACAGGAGCAGCCCCTGAAGGAGGTGGTGGTATCTTGGCAGCAAGGCGCCGGGGAGCCTTTGCCCTGTTCATGTGTCTCATGAAGAAAGTGACTGGGACAAAGAGGTGTCTCACAGCTGTAATGTGAACAGTGCCAGTGATGAGTTGTCTGTAGATTTTCTTGCTTTCCTGAAAATGTTATTTTGGTTCCAAATCTGCCGCCTTAGCCTTGTTCAACTCTTGCATCCAGTGACCTGTACAGATAAGGATGTTCCGTACGCACCTTGAAAGGGCGCTAATTAGCATCTTGGTCTAACCAACACCCACCCCTCAGTGCTGGCAGCCTGCGCCAAGGACGGACGTTTCCCTTTCAAGTTGGTTTGTACCTCACAACGTGCTGTGAATTCCCTTGGAACAAAGGCCTGTGGAGGTAAAGTTGCAGCTCCTTCTGCAGTTGACTTTGGTTTTAATCTTTTGTCTGTCTTGGACACAGTATGAAGTGATCATTTGCATCATTCTTTCTTGGAGACTGGCTGGTACCAGATGCTTGAAGCGAATAACCACAGTGCTCGGGGATGAAGTAATACGTGTGGTTCACTCCCAGCCCCTCGGAGCTTGCCTGCGGTGGTGGCCGTTGCAGCCTCCTCACCTGCACTCCTTCCCTGTCCCAGTGCAGTTTTCTGAACAAAGTCAGTTTCTTGGGAGATTGATTCCTGCTCTTCAGCATGAGTGAACACATCAAACATACTGCAGAAACATTAGCTTTATTTAGTCACTAATTGACAAGTAATAATGTCTTGACCCCAGAACAGTTGCATGAAAAACACAGGCAGAAGAGCTGAGCAAGCAGGAGAGGCCTTGGGGTTTGGGTTTGTTTCCCTCCCCCGCAGCCTAAAGATGGTTTGAGATAGTAAGCTTAAATGTTGCTTGTACAAAGAAGTAGTGAATACATTCAAACAGTGTAGAATAGCCCAGAAAAATAGTCTGTGACAGAATGAGTAAATACCTGGTAGTCATAGTCTTAAGTACATGTAGAGAATTTTGGAGATGCTGAACTGGATTGCAGTTCTAGCCAAGTTAAATGTTGTGATGGTGTGTGATGTTGAAGTGTTTGAAAGTCCAGGCAATGGTTTCTGGGTTTGGTTGGGTTTTTTTTGTTTGTTTGGTTGGTTTTTTTTACAGTGGAAGAAACACAGTTCTTATGAACAAGGCCTAGTAGTGTGCTTACAGGTGGTTTTCAAAAATGTTTTGAAAGGATGTTTTAAGAGTATTTTGCTCTGCAGTTTTTTGTTTGTTTGTTTGTTTGTTTGTTTGTTTTTTCCCCACATGGTTTATAAGGCACTATCAGCACGGGAGACAATAAGGCACTTTGGAAAAAATGTTACAAACCCTTCTTGTAGACTTTACATTTTGAGAGGTGCCAGCGTGCCTCTGCCGTGCAGATGGGCGTTGTGGGAAGATGGCCTTTGGTTTAGACAGCTTCTACGTAGTTGGCTGGCAGCATGCCCGTCTTGCCGGTTCTCTGGACGGTCCCATACATCCAGCCTTCATCGATTGCTTGTACGTTTACGATTGTGTCACCGTCTTTGAAGGAAACCTCATCGGCATCAGCTGCCATGTAGTCATACATGGCCCGGTAGGTCTTCTGTTGGTTTTAAAAAAGAAGACACAATTACAGCCCTGCTGTTGGCACTGAAGCCACGGCTGTTGCTGAGAATCGGCCAGAGCCGGCTCTTGCACCAAGTTACCTCGGCTCGTGTCCGTGCTCTAAAAGCACTGCTGAGGGCACTGCCTGCCTGGCCTTTGAAATCTCCTAGGTTTAGAAGACAAAATGTTTCTTCCCAATAACTACCCTTGTCACCCAAGTACCACTACCTCAGGTCACAGCCTGCGTAGTTCAGTGGTGCTGAAGCTGAACAAAATGTTTTCAGAGAGTATTTGAGCAGTACCAGCTCACTCCAGCGCTATCTCAGAGGGGAGGCGATGGTACGCCCTGGCCTGGGCCTGCTCTGAGCCTTGCTCTCAAGAGTAGGAAGGAAGCATTAATTCAAGCTTTCAGGAACAAACAGGTAAGGCTCTGTCCCACTCCGGGGAATCTGTTACACCTTCACCCGGTCCAGTACCAAGCCTCAGCCCAGCCCATAACCAGGCACGCCGGTTACAGGCTCGAATGCTGGATGAGCATCATCTGGAGCGTGCACCTGCAGCAGGCTGGGGACTGTGTGGCGTACAACCGATCTGTGCTACTTACACCAGCAGTAGACGGGTGAGAAGGAACCGATGATACCGTAGTTTGCTGGGTGGCAACAGACGATGACCGTTGTTGTGGTAACTCGATGGTTTTAGCATGTTTGTAGCCCACTGCAAAGGGAAAATATATTTCTTATTGCTTATGATGGAATTGGCAATAGGGTTAGAGTTGCTCTGAATAAAGATAACGGGCTGTGTCATCAGGTGGCTCAGACCTGCCTTTTACCAACTAAAATACAATTTTACATCTGTTAAGTCTGTAACGTGATGTTTTGCAGGTGTAATGTGCTTTTTCCTGGCCAGAGGAACTCCTGAGCCCTGCCAGATCGTCTGGATACAATTTGTCTTCTTATGTGAGTCAGTGGCATGTTTGTTCTCCTCGTACCTGTTGCAGTTGTGGCAAAGAAGCCCCCGTTGCTGTAATAGGACAAGTGTCCGCCGTCCGAGGGTTCTGATTTTTCGTCGCCGCCACCAGTGAGGCTCAAGGCACTGGCAGAGCGGGAGTGCTCCCGGCTGCGGCGCTGGGCTTGGACTGTCAGGAGAAAGCAGTGGGAACCAATGTATGTCCTTGTGGTGTAAGGAGATGCACACATAAAAATACACTTCTATATACATATAGATGTATATGTACACCCACACACATGTATAGATTACTTTTTATATATACACACATAATACATATGAGTGTGTGTACACGTTCCGTAAAGATCACCAAAGCTCTCTGCTGTTGTTATCAAACCCGTAGAAATTGTGCTTATATTGAGTAGAAGACTGGCATGGGCCGTGTGCAAGCTGAGCAGAATGGGTTACTGTATCGTACAAGGTTTATGGAAAAAAGCTGGTGAATTAATCACAGTCTATTTTTAGGGTTTGATGGTATTTGCCAGTGCTTTTCAAGAGTATTCTATCAACACCATGCTGAAGTTCTCCTGAGACACAGCTGTTATGTCCCTGTTACCTTTAACAGTTAGAATGTTTTTCTTTCTCCAACCTCCTTCCCTTTAGTGCTAGCTAATTCCACAATTTTTATACCAATTATCCCATGCTTTCCTTTGTCAGCTGACACAGATCTGAACTATGCCCAAGACCGTTTTCTGTCATTTCAGGAGGCTTCCCTTCTCAAACAATTAGCAGGAAAGGAGTTTAAAAAAAAAAAGGTAACTGAGGAATAGTTTACTTTTAACTCTGATTTTTAGAGTTATTTAAAAAGGAAGCACATGTTACCAGTAAGCAACTGTATCGTATAAACCTGTGTTAGATCACTTGTATATACTAGATTAACAATATATTGTTTGAGAAATGGCTGTATTAAGCATCCAGTGTATTTATGTAGCTAGCATAAATGTAGCTCTGCTGGTGAGGAGGAGCAATAGGAAATTTCTCCTCTAGTTACCATTAATTCTCCCCAGAACCGTGTCCCTGTGTAACTTTGGAAATCTCAGCTCTGATTAACACAGTGGCTGAAGTCAGCCCGTGGGACTTTGCTTGCGTTCCTGCAGAGGTAGAGTGCCAAGCTGTACTTTAGTGGCCCCAAGCTGCCAGTTTTACTGATTGAATTTGCACAAGTGTAAAACATTTTGCACAGATAGTACAGCCGATGGAACCAACCAGAGATCATATGTAAGCTTCTGGACTGAATATTGTCTTCTGCTGGGTCGTATTCAAAGACTGAGCCGGGATTAGTGCGCCACACACGAAGACCTGTAAGAGAAAGAGCAGTTTTTGAGGCCAAGCTGTAGCTCAAGCAGCTGTTGGAGAGCTTGAGCAGCACACATCTGCGCTGAACAGGAGGAAAGGCGCTTCAGAAAAGGGCAAGTGGCATTTCATAACTTTGTGGTTCTCAATTTTACAGCGCAGATTAGGATTTTTAAATTTTTTTTTAATTTTTTTGTAATTTAATCTACATTAAGTGAGTTAAGGTATTTCTCTAATATAGATCAAGTTAAAGACATAAGTAAGAAATGTAAATCTAGCTTTTATGTTATAAAGGTGGGCAGAATGGGACAGGCAGCCCACAAGTGATTCACTGCTGCTATATGAGAATATTTTCAAGACGGACTTTGATAAAGATACCATGTCCAAGTTATGATAAATTTGAGTTGATATGGCTGAGCTTAAATAAAACAACTCATCCAGGTCAGCTTGTGTTTTGTGTAAATGAAATATCAAGTAATTCTAAAACCTGGGTTCTGCTCACCTGTGAGAGTCTCTTGATCCTGGTCCATGCGCTTTCGCTCCATTTCTACTACTCGCCTTTGAATGCCCCTATAGCTAATGTCACTGAAGTCCTGCATGTTCTTTTTCACGCGTTCTGTAATGGGGTCGGTAACAACCGGTGTGAAACTACCTTTGGTTTTCTCAAAATCTTCATGGTATTTCACCTGCAATTTAAAATGGGATGTCTGTTCTCTCTACCTTACCTGAGTAATTTTGATTCCTGCTTACCTCAGGTGCATTTCTAGGAGAGCGGCGCACCGCTGTTCGGAACTTTTGCTTTCTCCAGTTGAAGGAAGAGTGAGAGAGCCTAACCCCAAACATGCCTTTCCTGCAGTCGCTCCTGCCTTTAGCATTTAAGACTCCAGGTAACCAAACTCTGTATGTGTATGTTGTCCTTGAGCTGCCAACCCCAGAATGTCTCGGGAACAAGGTTATGTTTTTACTTAAATCACTTGCCAAGGTAAAAATACATCTAGAAATGCTCTTACCGTAGAGATGTGTTTCTGGGTCTCTCGTACACGCCGCATTTCAGGTGTATCCAGTACATACGCAGCTTTGCCTTGTACTTGTTTTCGGAAACTATCTGAGTAAAGGACCTGCCAGGTGAGAACAAGGAAGTGAGCGCAGGGCACAAAACTACCTCTGCGGTGTGGGGAGTGAGCTGCACCGAAGCAACCTGGCAAAAAGAAGGTGGGGGGACTGCAGACAAAAAGGTAGCGGGAGCTGTGTTGGTGAATCACATTAGAATGCAAAGGAAAATTTTTTTTCATAATTATATGGACAGCTCTGGACTTGATCCCAGACATTCCTTTTCTTAACTAAAAGAGCCTTACCTTTTTTGAACCTTGTAACACCAGGTAGAGGTAATGCAGCAGCAATGCTCTAGGTAATATTTTCATGTATTTGACATGCACCTCACTGACTTCAGTGAAGTTATCAGGGTGAAACAAACAACATCATTAGAGCTGTGTTTTTCATTGAAATACTACAATTGTTTCTGGGTTTGTAGGGTTTCTTTTTTGAGCAATAACAGTTGCGTCATGCATCTGTAAACATTTGCAGAGATTGTATTACTGGATTTATCGAGCAAGTCATGACAACATTTAAGGCTATGTTGGACGAGGCTCTGAGCTACCTCACCTAGTCTAAGGTGTCCCTGCTCATCATGGAGGGTTGGGCTAGATGGCCCTTGAAGGTCCGTTCTAGCCCAAACCATTCTGTGATCCTACAATCTGTTCTATGTGTAAATATTTACAGGAAGGCGTATGTCAGGATTTACCTCTAGAGTAACAGGCTGGCAAAGAAGGGCCCTCAAGATCTGTCGTGGTTTTAAACAGAATGTCAGAAATCACATAAAAGGCAAAGAATTATTGTTCTTCAGTAACAGTATGTCGTACAGTATGAGACCAGTGAAAACAGAAGAGACTTGAAGACAACAGATGTTATTTGAAACCCAACTGTTGTTTAGAAAAAAACCCAACCAAACCAAAGCAGTTAATCACACAGGAAGAAATACTCAGTTGCAGCAGATACTACTTGCTTTTTACTAAAGGATTTGATTTTAGTGTAGTTATTTCATACTACCAAACGAGGTAGCTAGGTTAACAGCTGCGCTGTTGATCTGAGTAAGGATTTCAGGGATTGAAATGTTACTTTTTAATATATTTTCATTTATTGGCTAAATAGAACATACCGAGCTGATGTTTTCTTGATTGCGTTTAGCTCTCTCCATCTCTGGAGTCATGGGTGTTGGTGTGCCTTTTGCCAGATGTTCCTTGTATAAAACCTACAGTGTAAAAAAAGGTGTCCACAAATCAGACCGGAATAATTCCTAGCTCATTCTGTAAATGGTGTTACTGTTTAAGCATACTCATCACTGCAGGGGTAGAAAGATCTTGGGAAATAAAGCATGTAAGAAGTTATTTGCTAGAGCAAAAGGTAAAAATCAAAGGGAGGAATAGGCAAAAAGAAGGAAAACTGGGAAAATAAGGCTAAATTAGAAGTGGAGGTTTTGTTTGGAACAGTTATTTTTAAGGTAAGGTGGTTGTCTTTCTTCTTTCAGTACCGAGCTAATGTGTTCTTGATTGCGTTTGACTCTCTCCATCTCTGGAGTGACCGGTGTGGGGGTTGCCTTCCCTAAGCCTTCTTTGTATACAACCTACAGATCACAAAGTAACTCAAAGTCACAAATGTACAAATTAAAAACTGTAATGTTACTGGTTTTAGAGTAAACATCATTCATTAGGAAAGAAAAAAAAAAGTCAGAGGAAAAAATAGTATAAAAAAGTTAATTGACAAAAAAAAGTCTTTTACATACTTTAGTTTTATGAGAGGACTTTCTATGTTTGAGGGGAAAAATTAGAGGGTTAAATAAAACCAGGCAGATATAAGTTTTGAAAAACAAAAAAGTGCTCTATCATAGCCCCTTTACTTCTTCCAGACAATACCGAGCTAATGTGTTCTTGATTCCGTTTGACTCTCTCCATCTCTGGAGTGACAGGTGTGGGGGTTGCTCGCCCCAAGTTTTCTTTGTACAACACCTGTGGGATACAGAAGATGTATCCGGTATCTTAAAACCCTCCCAAAATCAAAAGGATTTGAACACACACGATTACTTTGTTATCAAATTTCAAAAAAGTCACAACTGATTATGATATGCAGCACTGCACAAAAGCAAACATCTACTGCTGTAAGGAAGGGTAAGAAAAAGAAACTGTAAAAGGAAAGCTTGTTATTTTTGTGATTAACAAAGAGGGGCTCTATCCAGCTACGACTGTGGCGATGGCTTCGTAGGTTCTAGGAAGCTGCCTGTGGCCCCAGAGAACTATTTAGGAAATGATTTATCTGCTGGTTTATCTGTATTTGAAGCAATTTGTGACCTTTTTGGGAGGGAGGAGGGAGTTCTGTTGCCACGCTGACGTGGGGCAGCCACACAAAGAAGGGTGTTGAGGTTGGGTGACTGGTGTTGTGGCACCATCACACCTACACATCTCCCCAGTCCATGAGGCCACCTACAAGCTCTTGCGGCTACACTACCCGGAGTAGGAAGGGTCTCATTCCTTTTGTGTTGTTCTGTTTAAGGCACCCTAAGTCACCTGGCACAGCAGTGCAATCTCAGGTGGGTCAGAGAGGTGGATTTTTGGGGATGGGGTGGCTGGGTTTCTTGTTTGTTTTTTGCTAAATTCAAATATCCCTGAAAAAACAATGGAAGCACAGAGAAAGGAACCTGAGTATCTTCACCAAAGGATGCAAAGCTCTTAATATTGTCTGGATAGAGCCCACAGGTACACAAACTGAGCTGCAGAAAAGGCCTACATTTCTGGTTCAGACTGTTAACACTACAGTAATTTTAGGAGTGATTAATTTGCAGAAACAAATATATCTATTTTTTACATTAAAACCAACTTTCAGTATGTAGTTAGGATGTTACTTTATTAAGATATAAGCATCAAGGAAAAAAGAAACACATCTATTTTAGGGTACCGAGCTAATGATTTCTTGATTGCGTTTGACTCTCTCAATCTCTGGAGTGATTGGTGTTGGGGTCACTTTCCCCACATTTTCTTTGTACAAAACCTACAGGATACAAGGGAGTATCCAGATGTCATTAAAAAAGGCACCATGAATAAGAAAAAACAAAAACACAACCAAAAAACCCCCCCAAACCAACATACAATGTAGCTTTTGAATCATTACACTTAGAAAGGGTTAGATTTAGTGCACAATGCTGCTCCCAAAAGAAGCAACGGGAGCTTTGCCATTAGTGTACTAAGGTGCAGAAATGGCCCCCGGATGGAATCCACGCTGCATAAAAGCACACTTGATGTAAGAAAGGATTAAAAAAAAAATTGCAGAGAAACAATATCCATCCAAAAAAAGTCAAACCTAGTTCTAGTAAAATCCTGCTTCAGGCAGTGTTAAATGATACTATGGTTTGTTTGCAAGCTCAGAAGGTAGGAGGTTTATGCTTCTTGGCAAATTCATTTTAAAAAGTTAGAAAGCACAGATTACTAAACTGCTACAGTTACGTTAAACACTTCATTCAGATCTTTAGGAACTGTTTCCTGTTAAAAATACCGAGCTAATGATTTCTTGATTGCGTTTGACTCTTTCCATCTCGGGTGTGACAGGTGTTGGGGTTGCTTTCCCTATGTTTTCTTTATACAACACCTATGAGACATAAGAAAGGAGCCAAAGAAAGCAAAAATGAACAAAAAGCTATCCATAGATAAACTAAAAGCCCAAAGCATTTTTTTCCTTGTATTTATTTTCTCAGAGTTTAGGTATTTTTATATATATATATATATATATATTTAAAGAAGGTACTTAGCAATATTTATCTAGAGAATTAGTGGTTGGCATACTGACTTTTTAACTACAGGATCACTCGTAATCAATAGTGTAAGTACTACATAAATGAGACCACAAAAATACCATGTGAAGGGGCTGAGAATCAGTATGAAAATTATATTAAAAAAAAAAAAGAAAAGAAAATGAGTGGAGTTTAAGTGTTTTTAGGATTAGAATAGGGCATTAAAATCACTCAAAACCCAATAAAAGCTGTAACAAGTTAAAGTCACCACTGTAAATCATAGTAAGACACGATTGAGAAGTAACCACTTCAGTAAGCTGCTTTAGAGCTACAGTCCGCATTATCTTGGAACAAGCATTACAATCTCCATGTATTAAAACTGTTAAAATGATTTTTTTAATGGCGTTAAAGGGAACTCTTTTTCTTATCAAAGTACCGAGCTACAGATTTCTTGATTGCGTTTGACCCTCTCCATCTCTGGAGTGATAGGAGTGGGGGTTCCAGTCCCCACGCTCTCTTTGTACAACACCTGTGTAGTAACAAGAAGCATCCAGAAACATAATCACAACTCAAGAATAATTACAGCCAACAGGAAGGCAAATAGTTGAGTCTGCTGGAGCTCAGTCTGCTCTAATGTGCCCTGAAAGCCACCCTGGATGCAGTGAACACTGGATTGCCCCCATGAGGGTGTGAAGGCAAAGAAGTCTATAGTTTTATCGTAGCAGGTGCAACAAATCCAACACAGAAACTTCTTACATCAAATAGATTTTCAGGGTGGAGAAGAGCTTTTAGGCTACCACTGAAGCCTGCTTAGAAAGTCAGACCTTCCCTCTTCTGTGATAACAGCATTCGAACAGGAAACCAATAGGATTAAAAAAAAACAAACAACCAACCAAGCAACAACAACAAAAAACGGGCATAAAAGAAAAAGGAAGTTGGAAAAGGGAGCAAGAGGGTTAAAAAAATATTTAGGATAATATAAATAATTACATATATGAAGAAGTGGTAGGTCAGTAACATTGGAAAATATAGTATAGTGAAGAAAGGATGGTTTTGTAAGTTGATTACATGGGCATAAGGAGTGGAATTGTTCATTTTTAATAAAGGTTAAAAAGTTCCGTTTAAGTGGAGTTAAAGGGAATACTGCTTTTCCTCCACAAAATACCGAGCTAATGTGTTCTTGATTGCGTTTGACTCTCTCAACCTCAGGAGTGACAGGTATTGGGGTTCCTGTCCCCAGATCCTCTTTGTACAACACCTGTGGGGTAACATGGCTGTAGTAAGAAAAAGAAAAAAAAAAAGGGGGGGGGGGGGGAACAAGCAAACAACAGTAACCCGCAGCTTGCTGAGAAAACAGACTGAATGTTTTTCAAAGTCGCTCCAAGCCAAAGCTTGGAATAAAAGAGAAAAGTTAAAATGCTTCTCAAAACTACGTAGCTAAACACAAATTCTCTGCAATGCCTTTTGGCAGAAAACTGGAATACCTTCTCCAGTTGCTTCTTGGAAGCTATATAGAAAAACTGTCTATGCAACAGTAGACTGTTAAAGACTTCCTAAAGGCAGAAAATATAAAATACAATACAGAAGGGACAAAGAAATCAATTCTGTTTCATTTACCCATTCCATCAACATCACAGCAGGTTAACACTGGCGTGTATTAGAGCACTGTTACACTGCGGCCACAGCCACAGATTTGTGTCAGGCACTGAATAGTTTAGATCTCATACATAAAGTAAGTGAAATCAGGGGGGAAAAAACCACCACACAAAATTAAGGATTATTGTGACTAAGAAAAGGAAAACAGGGTGTTTTTTAAAAGAAAAAAAAAAAAGAAAAAATATATTTTCTCAAAAGAAGACTCAAAAGAAAGGTGGAATTAAAAGTTATTATTAAGATGAAGTAATAAAAAAAGAGGAACAAGAATCATGTAAGTAACAATTATGGAGGGAAAAAATCTCAAAGGGACCAGGGTATTATTTTGTGTGTAAGTTGATTATAGGGGAACAAGAATTTTTTTGGTGTGCATGTTAAAAGTATATTAAAATAGATTAAAAGGGAAATGGCTGCTTTTCAAATTTAAAAATACCGAGCTAAAGTTTTCTTGATTGCGTTTAACTCTTTCAATCTCAGGAGTGACAGGTGTTGGGGTTCCTGTCCCCAGATCCTCTTTGTACAACACCTGTGGGGTAACATGGCTGTATTAAGAAAAGAAAAAAGGAACAAGCAAACAACAGTAACACTCTGTTTGCTGAGAGAACACTCAGAACATGACACATGTTTTCCTGAGATGCCCTGAATTAGCATAGGAATTAAAAAAAAATCCATGAAAATAAAAAACTCATTTAAATCTCTGCAGATAAACACTAATACACCAGTGTGACTTGAGACTTCTACCAGCCTGCTAGAATACCTTCCTGACTTGCTTAATGGCTTCCCAAGGTGGACATTTAAAACTGATGAGTGTTCAGAAGATTAAAGTCTTACATAAACTACAACGAAGTATATTATTGTCTTTTCACCAGCAGTGAGGTAAACTTTTTCTTGATTGTACTGGAGTCACTGGAAGACCAGGTCCTAACGCGCCTTCCTAGAAGTTTTTCTGTACACACACCCTCAGCGAAGAGCCATCCATTTTGAGTGAGACACTACTTACTGTCCAGAGTTTGTCGCCAGAGAGTCTAGCTTGCTTATTACAGAAGGACACAGAGACACGACCATAACAAAGGCATATATGTGAAAATGGTACCTGACAAATGATAATTACTAGTGCTCTCCTGTCTTATGTGACACTTTCCTCCCCCCTGAGAAACATGCTTATGCTACTAAATTTTTTTACCCTGCAGACCTGTGCTACCAACATATCTAGAGCTGTGCAACAATATTAAAGACTTCCTAAAGGAAGAAGGCATCAAATATAATGCAGAAGGATTAAATAAATCAATTCTGTTTCATTTACCCATTCCATAAACATCACAGCAGGTTACACTGGCGTGTATCAGAGCACTCTTACCCTGAGGTCACTTCCACAGATTTGGACCAGGCACTAAATTAGTTTTTATATGAGGTAAAACCAGGAAAAAAACCAACAACCAAAGATTGAAGTGGTTAACAAAAGGAAAAACAGATATTAAAGAAGAAAAAAAAATGTTTGGAGTCAAAAGAAAGACAGAAACAGGGAATCTGGAAGTTATCATTAGTAAGATGATCTAATCAAAACAAAGTAAGTAACAATTATGGAGGAAAAACGTCAAAACGTGGGGAACAGGGTATTCTTTTTTGTGTAAATTGATTACAGGGAAATACAAAAGTATTTTCTTGGTGTTAAAATCATTTTTAAATAGATTAAAAGGGAAATGGCTGCTTTTCAAATTAAAAAAATACCGAGCTAAAGTTTTCTTGATTGCGTTTGACTCTTTCAATCTCAGGAGTGACAGGTGTTGGGGTTCCTGTCCCCAGATCCTCTTTGTATAACACCTATATGGTAACATGGGAGTTTAAAAAAAGTTAAGAACAAAAAAAATTTACTGCATTTGATGGAGGTAACATATAATTTTTACACCCACCCACTAAATATACAAGAAAGCAGGGAAAATTAGGAAGTATAAAACAGTTAACAAATGTGATAACTTCAGAGGAAGTCTTCTGATAGCTAGAAATACTGCATCATACATGCCTCAACAGAATAATAAAGCATTAGAGGAATGGAATTAAGCAAATAAAAATCCCAGTGTTTTTTAAAAATGCAAAATAACTTAAACTTCACAGAAGAAAAAAGCTTTAAAAATTAAAGGACATGAAGCATCAATTGTTATTAAAAAAACTTTAAAAAATAAGTACATAAAATATAACTAATTAAAAAATGTAATAGGAGAAAGGGGATGTTTCTATGTTTATAAGTTAATTAGAGAGAGTAGAAAATTTACAGGTGTTAAATAGTTATAGGGAGCTTTTTTCTTAAATGACAACAAAAATACCGAGCTAAAGTTTTCTTGATTGCGTTTGACCCTCTCCATCTCAGGAGTTACAGGTACTGGGGTTCCAACCCCCAGCCCCTCTTTGTACAACACCTGTGCGGCAACCAGGAAGTATTAAAAAAAAAAAAAAAAAAAAAAAAAAAAAAAAAAAAGGAAAGGAAAGAGGAGGACAGGGAGGAGAGAGAGAAAAGACAAGTAATTTAATACAGTGAAATTTAAAAGTATGAAAAATAGAGTTTTGTCAGCCTTGTTCAAAAGCTAGCAAAAAACATCAATGAAAATAATCAGCTAAAATTGCTATGAGGTTTGTTCTCATCTCACCTGGGTGCACAGAAATAATGCCAGTGAGAACTGCAGGAGTGTTCTGTGCAAAGCATAGCTTGAGCCAAGGTACCTGAAAACTCTTTTGCAAAGGAGTTTCCTTACTCAAACAAAAGCTCTTGTATAAGCAGCTTTGCCTCTTAAAAATTCTAAATAGGCTCAGCAGCGTAACAGAGAGCTGTGAGGACTCAGAGACAATTAAATGTAGCAAAACCTCTAACAGTGGCTTCTCCGAACTGTCCTATTAATCTCAAGTCAGCACTGTCTGAACTGGGTCAGAGCGAGCCAAAACTAATCCTAAACTGCTCTAACTAAAACAGAAGTATAGAAAATATATAGAAATATAAATTATGACATAATAGTAATTTGACTGGAATGTGTTAGGAGTAGCAACAATCCAGATAATTGATTGTAATGGATTTCTCATATATGCCATTCTTGTCATTTTGTCATATGGCAGTGATATGGGGATGCCAGCCAGGTTTTCTTACGAAGACCTGTAGGATATAAGAAAGCACCTGATGCAGCAAAACCAGGAAAGGAGACAGCACACACCAGTTGCATTAGATTGCTTTGCTGGGAAGCGTTAAAGAGTTCCTTTTTCATTTGCAGTGCAACCAGTGAAGGATCAAAGGATCAACTTTGTTACTGAGGCCAGTGACATCACTCAGGCTGCTGCTATTTCATCGGGAGGAAAGATAAGTTACTGCTTAACTGCCTTAAGTAAATAAGGTTAAAATCCCACAGCTGGAACAATTGAATGACAAATCAGTTAGATTGAGTGAAAAATTAAAATATAAGGATACTGACAGGGGTTTAGTGATTTGATTAAGAAAGGGCTGTTCAAAGTTCAACAAAGAATTGAAAGAAAAAATTAATATGGAGGAGTTAAAGGGATTTGATTTGCATTTGAAATGGTAGGGTTTGTTTTATTTAGCAATACCGAGCTAACGTTCTCTTGGTTATGTTTGACCCTTTCCATCTCTGGAGTAACCGGTGTCGGGATGCCGGTCCCTAAGCCCTCTTTGTATAACACCTGTGAGGTACAAGAAAGTTTCCACAAAAAAAGCACTCAACACAGGCAAAACTATTACATCTGACTACTTTGTAAGTTATGTTTAACGTTAGGATCACTTTTTAATTAATTTCACACATGTTCTAGAGGCAAATATTAAGGAAGAGGCTGATGGTTGATTATTCTGTAAAGACATGACTACAGGTACTAGAAGATACAGGGTTAAGATAAAACAAACATGGAGAGGAACACCATGTTAATTTCACAGCTTACTTCCAGTTTTTGTTCTTAAAAGAAATGCATGTAAAATTGTAAATCACCAAAAAAAGTTAAAGCACAAACAGGTGGAATATAAATAAGTTAAAAATATTGCCAGGGAAAAGAGAGGAGCAGGGCAAGATTCTAAATCATTGAAGAAAAACAGATCATATGTTAGGATGTTATGCAAAAAGAAGTTAAGATTTTTTTTTTGTTTTTTTTAAATACCGAGCTAATGTGTTCTTGATTGCGTTTGACTCTCTCTATTTCTGGAGTGACAGGTGTTGGGATACCTGTCCCTAGGTCCTCTTTGTACAACACCTGCAGAACACAAGCACCCAGCAAGGTGAGAAGATCTTATTCCTTCCACAACAACTACAGTACATTTGGATAATTTACCTGGTTTATAAGTAAATAGAATCTTGGATTATATATAAATATGTCCACAATTTTACTCAGTGTCCATCTTTTATAAGTACAGTCACCAGCTCAGCAAGTACTTAAAGTCTTTGTTGCGATGCTTGGACGCACTGAAGTCAGTGCAATACTTCATTACAGTAGGACACAAGTTTAAATATTCTGCTGACCTGGCATAAAAGGCACATTTATTTTGCTTTTCATTTTCGTTTAGGATACACAGTAGTATTACTTTTCAGGCAGTAAACACTTCTGTAAGGCTTTTTTTAAATCATGTTAACAAACATAAAAATAAAACCTTTTATAGACCTCTGTGAGTACTTTTTGGAACACAACTATTTTACCTTGGTTTAGGTCTCTAGTAAGGAAAAGAACTGAGTTTTAGCTCTCATATTATTAGGTTTAACTTAGACTGTAATTGAATTTTAAAAACTGCATTCTTCTTTAAAGGAGTTGCACAGGAGATGCCTGGGTTGGTTTAAAACGTCACCATGTAGAAATACATTACAAATGCATTAATGGTTCTTCTTGCAACTAGTAATATACTTGCAACAAAACAAGCTAAGAAAAAAACCAATCTTCTCTGCTTGATGTAATAGAAACAATGAAAAAATACAAAAATAAAGCAATCACAGCAAAGGAAAACAGATTGTGTAAAAGGTGATCAAAAATGAAGAATGGTTGGAAAAAACAACTGTGCAAAAGACAGCTGTAAACCACATTCGTATCATAAACAGCTCAAAAGGGAAACCAGTTATAAGATCAGGAACGATAAATCCAAAGATACTCTTTATACAGGTGTCACTGCTCCTCAGCATTGTATAGCAAACATCTGAGGTACCAATAATCCCAAGACCATATCCTGCCTCAGCTCTGTACGCAGAGATCAAAGTAAAGCAGCAGTGGCTCAAAATCAGGAGAGCGTGTTGTTCCTAATATCTACACTTAACTAGGTATGGGAAAGGCCAGGTAGTGTTTCCCCTTATAACTGTCACTAGGTTTTGTGACTACAAAAAAAGGCTCCAATTATTTTTTTCCACAAAGTTTTGTCTAGCTGATCCATTTTCTTCAGACTAATCGTAAGATATCATCTGGGTATTTTCTGTTCCTAGTTCTGTGTTCAGAAAAGGTCACAGAAATAATAGAGGGAAGTGACTGATTGTAACCATTACTGCAAATTCAGACAGTCAAACTTCCTGCTGCTGAATATAGGGATTTAAGAGATCTGTCCTCTTTTCAACAAAAAATACCCACAAACACTACCAAAGGTTGGAGCTTGAGCTCTGAATGAGTATATAAGTAAATAGAACATATCGGCCATTACCGAACTGATGTGCTTCTGTGTCTCCTTGACACGCTTCACTTCTGGAAGATCAGGAATTGGAGTTCCTTTTCCAATACTCTCCTTGTACTTAATCTACAAAGGCACAGACATTAGAAAAAAATCAGTGGATTTACATTAAAGCACAGCTGATGCATGTATGTGTTACAAGTTACACGAATAAAGAAACACAGGTCCTTTACACTTTACAAACTCATTCACTTTTAAGGTACCAAATGTATCCTGATAGAAGGAAATCATCGAGGAACCCCCTATTAGAAGCCCTTCTATAAAGCACTTTAACTCGGCTTAGGGTAAAAAAGCAGAGTCTTGTTTGAGCCAGAATTTTTCAACTGAAGTTTTAAATTTGGGCATCTAACATCTCCCAGGAGCATAATTTCAGCAAGAACAAATCCCCTGATTTATAATGGAGCCATGTCAAGGTTTCTTACACTGAGTTCCAACAAATTGTGGTATTAAAAATTTAAAACAATTTCTTAAAATTTTAGCCTAATGGTATTGAAATAGGCACGTAGATTCATACGTGGATACCTAAAGAGCATTATCCTGATCTTGTGGAGACTGAAAATTTAAAACATATCACTGGCTTCGACATCAGCAGAGAGCTGTTGTTAAAACATCCCATCATCTTTACAAGCAACCTGTTAGAAGGCAACTTGAGCCGCTGATGAGACGTTCCTGTGAATGGCACTTCACTAAAAGGGTTTTCTAAAACCAGGTGTAAATACCTTTGAACCTGATACCATTTGGTCTTTCTACCAATGAAAGGAAAATTTTGGATTTGTAAAAATCTATCGTATTCAACAGAGGTGAGTCATACACAACTTTAACAATTACAGTGCTATTTGCTTTTCTACTTTAGCATAACAACAACAACAAATAGCATTGAACATATTTAACATACTATGCATTAAATGAATTGGCTGAAATGTTAGTATCTTTTATGCTAAAATAACAGCAGTCAAAAAACATGAAAAAGACTTACAAGCTTTGAAAGAAAAGTAATACATACAATTATTCCAATTTTAGAGTGTTACATTTTTTTTATATAATATAAAAACTTTACACGATATGCTTTAGTAAGGCTTGACCCTCCTTGCCCTGGCATCTTCACAGACAAGCTAATCAAACATGGGTTAGATAAATGCACGGTGACACTGACTGAAAACCAGCTGAACGGCCAGACCCAGAGCATTTTGGTCAGTGGCACAAGGGCCAGTGGGAGGCAAGTCACCAGTGGTGTGCCCCAGGGGCCAGTACTGTTTGACATTTCATAAGGGACCTGGATGGCGGGACAGAATGCACCCTCAGCAAGTGTGCAGCTAAGAGAAAACTGGGAGGATTGGCTGATCTACCCAAGGGTTGTAAGGCCACCCAGAGGGACTTCTACAGGCTGGAGAAATGGCCCGAGAAGCAACTCGTGAAGTTCAACAGGGGAAAATGCAAAGTTCTGCAGCTGGGGAGGAATAACCCCAGGCCGGGGCATGTGCTGGGGGCTCACTGTCTGGGAAGCAGCTTTGCAGAGAAAAACCTTGGCGACCTGATGGACAACAAGCTGACCATGAGCCAGCAATGCACCCTCACAGCAAAGACCAACAGCTTTCTCGGCCGCATTAAGGGCATTGCCAGCAGGTCAAGGGAGGTGATCCTTCCTCTAGCCAGCAATGGTGAGGCCACATCTGGAGTCCTGTGTCTAATTCTGGAAAGATATGGACATACTGGAGCATGTCCAGTGCAGGGCCACAAAGATGAGTAAGAGACAGGAGCATCTTTGATATAGGAAAAGGCTTAGAGAGCTGGGACTGCTCAACCTGGAAGAGGGATACTCGGTGGGACCCTACCAATGTGTACAAATACCCAGTGAGAAGGAATGAAGAAGAGTACGCCACTCTTCTCAGTAGTGCTCAGTGGCAGGACAAGAGGTAATGGGCACAAATTAAAAACCAGAAAATTCAATCTGAACACAGGAAAACACTTTTTTTACTGTGAGGGTGGTCAGACACTGGAACAGTTTGCCTAGAAAAGCTGTGGAGTCTCCATCCTGTGAGATGTTCAAAACTTGACTGGATCTGGTTCTGGGCAACCTGCTCTAGCTCATTCTGCTTGAGCAATGGGGTTGGAGTAGATGATCTCAAGAGGTCCCTTCCAACCTACATTGTTCAGCACAGAATCAAAGAATCAAACTGTGTGTGGGATGAGATTAAAATGATGGCAAGAGGTTTCATGTTTTAGAAATGGGTTGTAAGTTAGAAATTGAATGTTAATCATTAGAAAGATTATTGTTTAAGTAACAAGAGTAGGCAAAAACTTTTAGAAAGTAACCCTTAGCTGGCTGGGTTATTGACAAACCACTGTTGGCAACATTTACAGAAATAAGAGAGGGGAAAATGTGTTATTTCAAGTTGAGTTAGCACTGGCAGAGTATTAAAAAATCAATTCTTTTGTACCGAGCTGATTGCATCCTGTGTTCGTTTAACTCTCTGCATCTCTGGCGTCTTTTCAATAGTAGTTCCAGTTCCAATATCTTCTTTATATAAAATCTTAATATTTAGAATGAAGACAACAAGTTTAAGCATACAAAACACAACATTATTTCTTCTAGAGAGTGAATACAGGCTCATGACAGTGATTTGTACACAACAGTGCAGGCTGAAAGCCAACTCGGAGGACCATCTCCAGTCCCTGCCTCGCTGCCTATCTGATGTCTGTCCTACTATATGCGTGCCATTGGTGACAAAAAGGAGCCAACTCTTTATGTTTGTAGTAACACATTTTAAGAAGAACAGCAAAACACTTGTAGACTGATTTTCAGATTGAAGACTAGTATTTGCTCTAATCCCTTCCTTGTGTTCTTATCTCTTTTATAAAGTTTTACACAAATATCTTCCACTTAATTACCTACTATGCTAATGGTGCTAGTGGCAAAATGATACAACAGACTTTAGGCACTTCATGGTAACACATGAAATGTGAAAAAAATCAGGCAGACAGTTCACTTTTCGCTGAAAGAGGACAGTTGCAACACAACAAGAACACAGTACATACATGGTAAGAGGGCAAAAGAAAAATGGATACTAGTAATAACAATTTATGTATAGGATTGCCTGTTTAACTATATCACAGCTAAGTATACATGGAAGAGTGCAATCAGGGCATCCCACAAAAACCAGCAGATAAAAAGGAGTAGCAAAACCCAGCTAAATCTACTTAGAATAATGTTAGCTTTTTTAAGAAAAGTTCTTATACCTATATTTAAGCACATCAAGAGCACATCAATACCTGTGAGATAAGAGTCAAAAATAGTTATTTTATTAAACATATTAAACTTTTTTGGAATGAGAACTGAAAAGAGAAAATAACTATACCGAGCTGAAATTCTTCTGGTTTTCTTTCACACGCAGCATTTCTGGTGTGTCTTGTACAACTGTAACTTTTCCTTTACTGTTCTGTAGGTCCCACTGATACTGAAGCTGTTGAAAAAATTAAATATCAGATGTTGCCATAAAAATTTACTCACAGTTCTCTTTGAAGATGAGAAAAAAAAATATTTTCAGGGACACCTTATAAGGAGGTCATTTTAGCACAGCATTAGTGATATAAAGATGTAACACAGTTACAGTATTCTAATTTAAATTAGCAATAGGAGATCCTTAATTAGATTCATTGAAAAATCTTGAAGGCTGCCAGATTGTATTGAAAACAAGTAAGTCTCAACAATGAAAGTTAAAGATTCCAAGTCAGATTGTGGAGTTCTTGCAGGTAGTCCCACTGACAACAGACAACTTCTCTAAGTATAGTTCTCTATTACTCACAAAGGAATTGACATAGCACTGCAGCAGAAAGGGTTTTTTTCAAGAAAATTACAGAAGCATTTTGGTTCCCTGTGTAATGCATAAGTGAGCTGCTGCATACACAGCAGACCTTCTAAGTGAAGATCCCCGAGAATATAAAAGCAGCCTAGCTGGGCTTAAGAGTGTGATACCAAGATCTTACTAAATCAAAAAAAGGTGAACATTTCTTATTATTTGATAGTAACAGTGTTTGTTATTTTTATATGTACCGTGCTAAAGTTCTTTTGATTCTCACGGACTCTCTGCATTTCTGGTGTGTCTGCTACAGGCACATAGTATGGCATGGTCCTTTCTGCATCTTCCTTATACTTTTTCTGATAGAAAATACAAAATATATTCCATTAAAACAAAAGCAGTAATCAAAAACCTTGCATTAATTATATTGTTGCAGAATGCCCACCTTTATGGAAACGTGAGTACTTCTGTATTTGATACAAATTCAGAATATGTCTCTGTGTAAGATTTATTTTAAATGTTAAGTTATTAAGGAGTAGAAAATTAAGCTAGATTACTTAGAACTAAATTAGCTTTGGTATTGTAAAAGCAATAGAAATTCATACATTATTAGAAATTCAGCATTCAAATAAACTAATTTTCATATTGAAATGGAATTTCAGAGTAACAGATGCCACGTCACAGCTCTAAAGAAATTTGTTTTCCTGGTGTATCTCCTGAATGTCGTGCCAGGTAGTTATTTAGGTGCTCCAAACTAGTATCCATTCAAGGTTCCCACAGGAATGATAATTAAATTGTTTCACTCAAGATACCTGGCTTGAAAGGTTCTTGACCTGCTGGGCATGAATAATCTCTGGAGTATCGACAACACTGGTGTAGTTGGCTTTCTCCATTTCCGCCAATTGTTTGTATTTGATCTGTTGGGGAAAGCTCACATTTAGGTGCCCTTAATCATATCCGGACAACAATTTTCATTTGGTTTAATCAGAAAAAAACTCTTGATAAATTTTCTTTTAAAGAAGACATCAGACATGATACATGAGATACTTGCACCGACCTGGCTGGCAATGTCAGTGGCATTCTTTGCTCTCACAAAATCTGGTGTCTCCAAAGCCAGTTCTGTCAGACCTTTTCCTCTGATTTCTAATTCCAATGCTTTTTTGTACTCTTTCTGCAGATGAAGACAGTGAATAGATGTGAATACATGCCTTGTCAATGTGAATGCAACTTCAGATGATTTCATGACCATATCACAAAATAGGAATGCTACTAATATACATGCAGAATTAAGCAGGAAATTATGTCATTAAAGCGTGTAGATTATGACTTAAATATTGAGAATAAACAGCCCTACTCCAGCAGGAAATGGAGTACACTACAGCCCAGCTGTATTAAGGTCACTCTTCCTTCTCACACCAGGAATTTTCAAAACATAAGCTCCTTTAGGTGATCAGCGATTGCTGCAAAACAGTAACTTGTACAGAAGAGAAGCAACAGAGAGCAAGCAGTGTGTGAAGTGCATGTGGTAGTGAAAAGTGGTCAGATATTTTGTGCTTGAGCATGTCCAAAAAATGGAAGGTGTTAGGATCCCCTGTGAGATTTTGTGCCCTTTGGAATTAATACCCTCCCTAAAACCTCAGGGCTGCAGCTGCCACTTCTCCCAAAGAGATCTTCTGCTAAGGTCTAAAAGACTTATTTTGTCTAGACAGTTGTAATTCATATCTCTGTGCCAGCTCTGCTGAACTTAGGTGAGTATGTCTGTAATATTCTGGTAATAAAATGTAGGCTATTTGAGTAACTCAAAACCTCTGTACTACTAAGTACAAAATGCTGTTGTCAGTAAGGATGCTTATTTTAGGAGTATTTTTTTAAGCGAAATCATAAGTAACAGTAAGAAGTTACTTTTTTTAGCTTTCTGTCTGATGATAAGGCTCATAAAATATGAGCTAATCTTATGCTATGAAAACAGTCACTATGAAGTATTTATTATACTAGTCCACCATGTAAATAAAGTAGCTGTTACATTTGCATCCTGACTGTCTGCTGGCCACCTCTCTCCATCAAAGTGGGGAAGACTCCATCGGCCATCATCGGCCCACTGGGCATCAGTCCTGGGCAGAGGGAACTGTTCATGAGCCTGGCTGGTGTTTCTGACTCACCCACCAAGCATAAAGCATTCAAAAAGAGCTCTTTGCTGCACAGCACACCTCCTAAAGCAGAAATACCCCAGCCTGGTTTCCCGATTGTAGTCTCTTTCCAATCTCTCACTTTGCTTCTTGTTTCCTCAGGCTTGGTCCTTAGCTCCTGACCTAAGATGCCTGGTTTACAACACTGACACCTCTGGTTCCCCCCACATAGCCTTGCTGCATCACAGTGCCGGTTTGCCCTATCCCTTGACTGATCTGACTATTGATCATAGCACCTGTTTCTCACCTATATTCCTGCAGTAACTGCAAAGCCAGAAAAGAGCTCACATAAAAGTTCAGGCTCCCAGTTTTATCCTCAGTCACTCATACACATTTGTTTTTTCTACTTAAAGAGCTTCTAGGAAATGATGAAGTTCATACTAGTATTATACAGCCATAAGCATTTATCAGTTGGAGGCTGTTACATCCATTGAGGTATTTTGCAAACAGCTTTTGACATACCTCATTCAGGATTTGAGTTGCGTTCTTTGCTCTTAACATGTCTGGAGTCTCCTCTAAAGCTGTTAGTCCTTTACCTTTGACACCTTCCTCCAGATCCTTCCTGTACTCTTTCTGTAGAAGAAAGAAAATGAAAACTGCAAAGCCAGACTAAGGAGAGTTCTATGGTCTACAACTTTGCTGCAAAAAATAATTTAATTTTTTTTAAAAATGAAAGAAAATAATTCCAAAAGCTCCAAAAGACAAAAAGAGTTTTTTTTTAAACAACCAAGAATATTGCCTAGGGTTATGTAAGAACCACCACAACAGAACAATCATTGTTCAAGATAAATTGCCAAGGCACACACATATACACCCTGCTATGGGACAGTTAGGCTGCTGAATGTCAGAAAGTGACACAGTAAATATGAATACAGTTAACAACAAAATAAATGTCCACAACAAATTAGTTCACAACACAAAATATATGTAAACATGCTTAATGTGAATTGTTAGGAAAAAAGAAAGTGGTGAAGAGGAAATGCTGCTGAGAATACTTAGTGGAATTATTTAGCTTGACAGAGGAAATAAGCACAGAATATCTGCTACCTCGCTTGCTATTTTGGTTGCATATTTGACATGTAATAAGGATGGTGTAATCTCCAAGCCAGTAAGGTTTCTGCCTTTAATGGACTCTTCAAAGTCCTTCTTATATTCTTTCTAATGAGAGCAAGAAGAAAAAAGCAAAATAGCAAATATTTATTACAATGTTTTTAGTTGCATGAAAAACTACTGGGAGGATGAGAAGTGGTTTGGTATCAATGTCACAATGACGACCTGCTACAGTCAGTGCTGTGGGCACCTAAAGCAGTAAGTCCTGTTTCTACTAAAACCCGTGAAAGAGCTCATTGCTTTCAATGGAAACATGACCTGAGCCTGCTTTTTTTTTTTCTTTCCTCTTCTTTTTCTACTTATGTGTATAAGCATAGAAAACATTCAATGGAATCACTGAAACATAATGACTAATGGGCTTATACAACTGTTCCTCAGCAAGTGTAAGCCTTCATCGGTGACAGAACGAGATCATACTTCAAACGAACAGAAAAAAACTGCTTGAGGAAATAGAATGACAGGTCAGTGAAGAACACTATGACAGTAGAGACAAACAGGAAATAAATGGATTTCTCAAAAATAGAGTTTAGAGGTGAAAAGAATAACCAGGGTACTTTCTGTGGAATATAATAATCGACACACATACTATACTTATGTTGCAGAAGTTTAAGTGAAATTTATTTCATATTACATTTCTTCTAAAGACTCAAAAGCTTGCTTAAGCTTCATTTACTGATAGCTTCTTGATGAAAAATTACAGATAATACACACTTCATCATGACACAGGAAAGATTCATGAATTTTAAATGTAGTATTTCATAACCAACAAAAAGAAATGTGACACAGCTACAGTTGTTCTATCAGCATGCACAAGATGTGAGTATAATTGCTTAAATCACTGTGAAAGTTTAGCTATAAAAAAATAAATGTTCAAGTTTCTTAGTTTATCAGTATTGATTTTAACCATACCTCACTCTGCATGAGCTGAGATTCCTTTGCAGTAAGGTATGTTGGAGTTTCAAAGTCCAACATAGGTTTTCCTTTCTCCTTCTCATACTTTTCTCTGTATTTCACCTGAGAAGAAAAGAAAAAGTTACCCTCCTAAATAATCAAAGACCCAATTCATCAACTAGTATGTACCTACTTTGGTCAACAGATCTGTGGTAAGAAAACGAATGTCTAATACTCTTTATCTTCCTGAAATCTGTATTATTGACCATAAAATGTAAACTCAAATGTTAGGCTTGCAGCAAAATGTGTGTGGCCTGAAATTCTACTGATTTATTTTGCAGAGAGTAAGCTGTGTCAGCTCAGATTTCAAGACTTTACTGATCACAAGAAGGAAGACAGAGAGCTGTAAAAATCTAACTGGAAGGCACTTGGACTGCTCATGACCCTGGCCAAGTTCAGCCAGATACATGTCAGTGGATTGCTGGAGTGTTAGCGGCAGGGCTTGAAAAGATGCAGTTTAGCAACTTGCAAACTAATTCTGTGCATGAGTGTCCAGGAGGTAAAATGTCCACAAGGATAAATATATTCTTGCTTCAAGTTATGGTATCCAGCCTTTAGGGCATTAATTGTCAGACTGCTGCATGAGGTAATGCTGCCTTTGGCTAGACTGGAGCAACAAGTACTGACTTAAACTTTAACTACAAACTGATTAACAACCATTTTCTTACAGTCCATTGCTATGTAACCTTTTTGCTCTTCCATGCCATGCAGCAGAACAACTATGGTCCTTTGTGTTCTAAGAGTAATTCCTCTTGTGCTTTACAGTTAGTAAATATGTGGAATAGAACCTGGAATAGGGAGGACTATAGACCAAATGATTCATCATTTGCTGTACTCTAGAGAAAAAAATGTCAGACATTTAATAGCAGCAGTAGGTATTGTTTTGGTTAAAGCAGTTCTGGATGCAGAAAAAGAATGGCAGAGCTCTCCATAACACTTGAGGCTAGAATGGATACAACAGTTGAAAATACATTGTCAGCAACAACCCTACTTCTTTCAATTTCCAGTTTCTCTGATTACCAAGTCCTTTTCTTCTATAGGCAAAATCACCCTGATACATGTATTATACTGTGTAAAAAGATCCCTATATAACAGACATAAGTAACTTTGAGATCTAATCTAAAATGAAGAAATCATACAGATATTGTATAGGTGTTCTAAACTTGTAAATGTGCAAGTATTTCTCATTGCCTTGTTTACTCAGGTGTGCGGTGTTTATAAAGCAGGTAAGCACAGAGATTGTTAAATACTGGAGAACTTGCTAGGATGACTTCAGTGATGGAGACTGGTACTCAGTGAGTGGGGTTAATGAGAAACACATGACCAACTTACATGGCTCTGAAGTTCTGATGCCTCCCTTAGATGAACCTGTTCAAGATTATCTGGCACCACATGGTAGTGACCCTTACTCTTCTCATATTGCTTCTTGTACTGGTACTGAAGGGAAGGTGTCAAAAATCATCTCAATAAAAAAAAAGTCCCTCAGCAAATTTACGTCTTAGGTCCAATCAAAGCAACACTTCAATGGAACATCAAAGAGAAATTAGAAATACAAAAAGCAAAACAAAACCAAGAAGTTTAACTCCCAGTATCAGATATCACTTCTAAAGACATGGGTGAACAGTTATCTTTTTTTGACCATTTTGATTGCAACAAAGATTTTTTCAAAAACAGGATTATAAAAAGAAAAAGAAAAAAGAAAACAGTGGATACATGAAAAGGCTGTACCAGGCAATAATGATTTTTGTCTTTTCTCAGCAAAATTATCAAGTTTTTTGTTAGGCATAATTCTGTACATCTACAACAGGGGGATGTTAAACATAAACAAGAAATGAAAAAAAGGACAAAAATCAGTATTTTAAATATAGTAAGCGGTAAAGAAAAAAGTAAAAAAAGAAGAAAATGGTATTTGTTAGTGTAATGCAATCAGTTAAAAGGTAGTAAAGAATCAGTTCACTAAAAAATATTAGAGGATTTGAAACATTAACAGTTCTACAGCTAATAAAGAACTCACTTCCCAGAGGACAAATGTGGTAAAGTTGCTAGTTAACTAGGAGATAATCATTAGAAAGTAGAGGAAGAGATCACTACCAGGTGATGTCCCATGAATATTATTCATGTCCCATGAATAATAACAGAGGGAGTAATTGTTACAGAAATAGTTAGCAGAGATCAATTCAGAATGGAATCAATAGTAATGAAAAAAGCAAATGGATCTGGGATTAGTTAATGAGCTTACAGCACTGGCAAGCTGGCTGGTGCTCAGGACGTGGTTCATGATCAGCGACTCAGACATGTCTGTAACAGGTTTATGGAGTTTCTTCAAATCTGCCTTATATTTCACCTGCAGGTAAGAAAGGACAAGCATCAGAAAAGGAGACTGCTAATGAAACCTGTGATGTTGAAAGTATTATAATGCAAAGGAGGTCTTCTTCAAAGAAATTTAAAACTTAATTTCCCTAAGGGAAAACTGTAAGCAAAAATACCTCGCTAGCCATGTTGTGAGCATCTTTCATGGTCTTGTAGATTTTAGCCTCCTTTAAATCATACTTCGGCTTTTTACCCATCTCTTTGGAAAAATTCTCCTTGTATTTCACCTAAATTAAGAAACAACCAGATATTACAACTGTTGCTGAGTACTCAGCTGTTTGGCTGCAGAAGGCAAAGAGACCCTACTTTGACGCTGACAGTAAGCAGAAGAACAAAAATGTAGTAACTTGAAGGCATCCACTGGAATAAAGGCTATTTTAAA
Source organism: Falco punctatus (assembly GCF_963210335.1). Taxonomy (NCBI): domain Eukaryota; kingdom Metazoa; phylum Chordata; class Aves; order Falconiformes; family Falconidae; genus Falco; species Falco punctatus. The sequence continues at coordinate 41,537,135 of NC_137588.1, forward strand.
GATGACCTGACACAGAAAGAAAATCGACATCTGTACTTACAAAATACTAGCAATTTTTCATTCAGTGCACAGGTTACATCTCCTCATTGTAAAAAAAACAGATACAGTAAAAAGAATTATGCTGACAAAATACAGCTGAATTCTGACCCTTGGAGATGAAGAATTTTCACCTGATGGGACCTGGGCATGGGCAAAAAACACCCTACTTCACAAACAGACAGAACTGACACAAGTATAAAGAGTATTTAAAAGAACTTTTTACATATTTCTTGGAGAAATGTGAGCTTTAAAACCTACCTTAAAGACAACAAGCATTGAAGATAGCAATATATCAAATACTTTACATTTATATATATAAGTTATACATATAGTGTGTTCTGTATAAATCAGAGACAAAGAAGGATGCTAATGATCACAAACAGAATAGTGATACAACTGCTTACAAGGAATTAGATTATGCAGAGCCTTAGTAACACTTGCAAACCAAGTTAGCATCAGCAATGTAAACCATAGTGATACAAGCCATAATAACCCAGTAGACTCAGGCTGGAGGCACAGAAATGTTGATAGAAATGAGAGTTTTGCTATTGATTTCAGTGAGGGCAAGTCCTTCATCCATTGTGACTTGTCCCATCCCACTGCTGCAAGTGAAGCTAAAGGCTAATTCCTCCCTATTTCTTGTAAACCTACAAAAGGGACTATTCCCTTAGGAATATTTTGGGTTTACTGCTTTTTTTTGCTATCAAAGATAAATAAAATTGTTTCAGAAGAATTACTGAAGAGTGCAAGAAAAACTCAAACTATTAAAGATTCTGGCTTACCTAAATAGACGCCATAGTTAGTATGTGTGCTCATCACCATTACACATCAGTACAGTAGAAAAATTCTGAGAATTTGTCATGTCTTCCTTGTAGCAGTATTCTGCCTGGTCTGGTAACAAGTGAGGCAACACTTCTTTCTGTCTACCAATCCACATTTCCTTGGAGATCTTTTACACTAAAAAGCTAGCAACACCCATCCCTGGTCTAAAGGACAAGAACCGAACAATTGTTATCAGTCCTTCTGAAAGAATTTGACCTTGTTCAGGACCAAGATAATACTTACAAAAAGCATGCAGAAAATACAGGACAGTGGCTGATGAGGAAAAAGGATTCATGGTTCTTGAGAAAAAACCTTCATCTCCCAAGCAATATTTATGTGACCATTGAAATGAAAGAAATAAAATACTGAAAAATTGATAACTAAGTTGAAGAATGGCTGACTCATGCTAGTGGGGGTTTTATGACAATTACAGAAATGTACACAGGTAATTTTATACTAGCAAAAAAAGGCAAGATGACTGAATGTGGAATTAAGTCACATTCCACAATCACATTTTCCACTTTGAATTTCTTGTCATAATCTTGTCCATACAACACCATACGGTTCATGCTGGATACCACTGCTGCTCTTTTGATTTGCAAAATATGCCAGCATTCAGACAAAACACACAGTGAAACAGGCAAATCCACAAATTATATAGCTGCTGTTAGAAAACAATATTAAGATTTTTGACATAAAGGAATCACTCTAGGTTCTGATCTCACAAAATTTTAAACCAATCAGAAGTATGCTAGAATCTGTTAAGTTTTACAAGCTATGCAACAGATTATCAAGATCAGACCATCATGCCAAAGAGTTCACTTTTTTAAAGCCTACAAGAAATGTTACAAGAAGATCTATGAAAAATTAGAAGAAGTATCCCAGACAGATAGATGAAACCCAACTAAAAAAAGCAAGTGGACAAACAAACTGGACATAATGCTTTATAAAGGAGAAGCTTATGAGAAAAAATGCTTAAGAGAAAAAATAATTAAAGATTAAAGATTACACCAATTATTCTTTGTTCCCTTACTGCTTCTACAATAGTTAATTTTCTCTCAGAACTAAAATAATCTCATCAAAGCATGTTTGTAAGACCAAGAGGAGAACTGGCTAGCATTGGAGCAAAAGCATGGAAAAGGAGACTGTCATTATTACTGAGCAGGAATCAACATAATTTCTTCTTTTTCTTGTAGTTCCATTGTTCAGCTTAAGAATCCTTGGTTCTACCAAAAAGACTCTTGGTTTTCCTGACAAACACAGTGGCTGACATTCAAACATGCGACAGGTACGTGCAGCAGTCACAGCTAGACATGGAAAAAACACATTCCCCTTTTTTTCATTTGGAAATACATGTGTAAAACCAAACTGTCACAGACCTGTCTGCTGCCGCTTCAAAAACTGCTATGCAGCCATTGTTTTTCTATTTTCCAAAGGTTTTGAGATGGCGAGAAATATAAGAAACTATGTGTCCTCAAACCACTACAAGGTATACTTTGAGGCTCTGGGGCTGATTCGGTCATACACTATGCTTCCATTATGCTATTCCAGCACAATGTAAAAAGAATAGTTTAAATGAAGTTTAAATAGAAGTTTGATGTTTGCATAGTTAAAATGAAGTTCTAGTGTGAACGTTACGCATATGGTATGACCATTCACTGAATATCACCAGCACCATTGAGCGGGTTTGTCATACACATATATTTCCATTTTTTGCACAGTTTCAGGAAAACCAGCTCAAGCTTACATGTCTCTTTTTAAGTTTTTTTGTGTGAAAAAGGTGAGTTTTCACATTGCATGAGTGCATTGGAAACATCCATTAAAAACACTGGAAGTTCCAAAAACATTATGAAGGGCCTAAAAAGGTTTCAAGCTTCTTGTGGTGTTTCTGAAACAAATTCCCCACCCACAGAATTCCCATGCAATGTTTTTCCAGACAAAACAAAAAAGGTCACATCTGACCGAGCAGCCTCAGAAGTTTTGCTACATTCAACATTTATACAATACAACAACAAACAACAAAGATTGTCATCTTTGACACAAAAAGATCCAGCGCAACTGGTGCATCATAACCCTTTAACAGCTTGGAATTGTAAGATAATGTGCAAGCAAGAGACAGATGCATAAAAATAGCATTCCCAGATGTGTCACTTAAAATTATCTTACATGACTACTTAGCATATTAGCTTTCTTAAAGGTTCTCATCCATGGGGTATCATAAGATGCAGCTCCATGCCCTCTCATATGTCGTTTGAGGTATTCTGCCTATAATGCGTAGCAAGAAAGCAAGATCAGAAATGCAAACGGTAACAGGTTTAAAGCATGAAGTGGTGAGAAAGAACCAAGTTGAACTGAGATCCTGGCAGAAAAAATTGTCACAGAAAATAGCAAGAATGTGCTTCAGACCAATCAGAGACCATAACCATTGTAACTTACATAAAAGTAAGCAAGTTTCTGTTTATACAACATGTTAACTTCAAACCAGAAGATTCTTTTAAAGGCCCACAGTGGAAAGAAATTGGCTGAAAGAAGCTGAATGTCCATCTCATAAAGGATGGATAATAAGAATTAGGTAAAAGGATGCTTCTTTTAAAGCCAATACCTAGAAAAGCTTAAAAAAAAAAAAAAAGAAAAGAGAACATGGCTAACACTTCAGACTAAGTGTTTAGAAGATCTTGTCACAGCATCATTTTAAGGAGATTCTATGCCTCCATGACTGACATTTAGTAAGTCAGTAGAAAAGTTTATTCAACAAAGAAATACCTTGCATAGGAATTTAATTTTTACTTTTAACACGTTCCCTTTAAAATATTCCATCATCCACTCATCCAGAAATAATTTCATTTATAATATTAGTATTAGCCTGTAAGTTAATATCATGTCTAAATTCTCTCACTGCTTTAAAGTTTCACCAACTGTTTATTACCTGGCTAGTTAGCTTGGACACCTCCTTTGCCAGTTCAATATCTGGACGTCCCAGCATGCTTACACCAATGCCAGCTTCTCCACGCTTTTTGTATTCAATCTAACAAGGACAAAAAACAAATAATAGTTTAGTAGTGATGACATTCGCTTTTAATTATTTTACTGACACTGGTTTTAGTAGCAAAATTATTGCTAAAGAATTATACAGAAGACTTAAAAACCACTTACATCACTAATTAACTTGGCAGCCTGAGTTGCTTTCTTTATATCTGGTCGATCTGCTATAGGTGTATAGTGAAGCTTTGACTTGGCATCTTTCTTGTATTCAATCTAATTCATGATGATAGACAGAAGAAAGAAAAATACTGAGGTTTGATCATGAGGAACATACCTATTAAGGACAGCAATATTGCTGGGAAAGTGCACCGGATTTATTTTTAAAATGATTTCACAAGGAATGGATTTAGGAATCTGTCTTTGCAAGTTGTCTACAAATGAAGCAGTAAGCACATGCAATTCTGTCTGTATTTGAAGGAATGAAAAAAAATAGATGTGATTTGCACTAGATTACTTTAAATCCTACCATGTCATTAAGCAGAAATATTATTTTCAAAAAAATCCTTTATTTCAGTGCAATTTTACATATGTAAATATTTGCACCTTTATCTTTCAGCATTACATTTGAACATGGAGGCTGGGAGGAAATGCAGAAGTATGTGAATTTTGGTTTTGTCAGCTGACTTGGACTGAATTTGCTTACACAAGCTATTTAATTCATGAAAAGACAAGACAAACTTACTGTACTCTGTTTTTTAGCAACTTCCATGGCATGTTTCACTTCGGGAGGCTCCAGCATGACAGAATAATTAGACTTGCCTTTCTCCTTCACAAACTTCTTCTTATAGTTTGTCTGTTAAAAGCAAAAAGGGCCATGTGTGATTTTGTAATTTCACATGAAGGTAAATGCTACTGAAACTCAGCAATAAGCTCACTAAAACTGTTAAGATAGATAATATGCAATCTCCTCAGCCTCAAAATGTATGGTCCCCAGTTTGTTTGTTGTAATTTGCGCTTTAGATTACAAAAGCTTGCTCTTCTAACGATTTCTGTTCAAACTCTAAGAAAAATAAAATCTGAATTATGGGGACCGATTAGCACTCCAGCCTGGCACTTTTTTCCAGAGTATTTCAACATATTCCCAATAAATTGTGTTTATCTCTTTGTTACAGTCTCATTCTGGTAGGAATTAATCTTTTCTGACTCCTTGGGCATTTTACAATGAGACTCTAAACGTGTTGCATGTATACTAAAACATGCAACTGTCTAATCAGTTATAGGCAGCAGGTAATAATCTCCCTGTGAATTGTTACCGCACTAGTTACTTACCTCACTGACATTCTTGGTCACCTCTTTCACGTGAGCAGTGTCTCTTGTCTCTGGCAGGGTTGTATAGGACCCATGTGGAAGCTGCTTCTTGCTGTGTTCTTTGTATTTGTTCTGAAAGCATAGAATAAAAATAGGTAAAAACCAGCAATGCAAGCCCTGTCCCCACCTTCCCACCCCACCCCCACCTTCCAATATTAACAGGATGTACTTTAAATGAGCAAGTATCACCCTGACATTTTACCTCAGATACAAGAGAGCTGACATTCTTAGCCAGGAGGATCTGAGGTGTATCTGGAACAACATGGTACGTTCCTCGAGCTTTGTTGTGCTTCTCTTTATATTTTATCTAGCAGGAAGAAAAGTTATCATTTTCAGGAATGTGTATCTTGTCTTGTGGCAATTTAAATTTAAATAAATTTAAAGAAATTACTATGGTTGTGCCTGCTGGTTAGTGCAAAAGTTTGCAGAAAATACCATACTTTCATGTTTTCCAAGATAAACTCATTCCGGTTTATATATTCCTATAGGTCTCACTTGGAGTCTTATTAAAATATTGAATATTAATACATTGTTATTAATTATTAAATATACTTTGTGTTATGCACAAGTTCTACCTGCAGCTTTTTCTGTTGTTTCTTTCCAGATAATATTTTCATTTCAAATACAGGAATGCAGAGATATACCAAAGGTCTAGGGTGTTCAGGCAATGTTAACTATGAATTTTTATTTAATCCATGAACTAGGCCAGTGACATTTACAAGACCAAATTTATTCAGATTTTGCCAATTTGTTAATGGAATAAACAAGTCAAAAGAAATAATGACTGAGACTGAGAACAACTTTTCAAAGCTTCATTCTTAATACAACCACATTTCCGATAAAAGTTTACGTAGTAAGTAAAGTTCTAGCAGAACAAAAAAAGTTTGTTCAAGTACTTACATCACTCGCCAAGATGGCATTATTTAAGGCCAATACTGTATTTTTATCATCTGTGACAGAAAGTTTGCATCCCTTTAGGAATTCCCGGTCCAGTTTGTATTCATACTGCAGGAAGAAGAAGAAGAAAAAAAAAAAAAAAGACTGAAGAATGCATCAAATCTCTGACAGTTTTTTTTTTAAATTATTATTATTATGAACATGAGAGATGTGGGGAAAGGGAGCATTCAGTTTATTTTGATTTCCTTACATCACTCTGTTGCAGAGATGACTTGGCTGCCTGAATAAAGTCAGGTCTATCAGCAATCCAGTGCCAGTGAGCCTTGGCTGCTTCATATTTCTTCTTATAATCCAGCTGTTCGTAGTGAAACAAGAAAAAAATGAGCTAATTGGAAGTTGTGTACTTTACACATGACATTCCTACATATGCAAATTATCTTTTGGTCTGTACCAATTCAGGAGAGAAGAGGTAAGAAAGCACATCTAGATCAGCCTAGGGCTTTCCTCTGAATGTACATGTTCAGTCCAGTGGGAGTCCATTTAGTCTAGTTGATCCTCTGCTACATGGAGAAAGGAAACTGAGTGACTGAAAAGATGTCATGACTTTGAAGAAGGTGAGTGCTTTCAGTTCCTTGCCGATTGAAGTGGGCCACCAATAATAGAAAATGCAGGAGAGCTTCCCACAAAGCATGCACTTTGTCTGCAAGAATATCATCACAGAGAATTTCTGGGACAGTTATGTCTCCGTCAGGAAAACAAAGGGAAACTAGAAGAACAGTAGATGTACGACATACAAGGACCTCAAGTGACCTCAAGGACAACTTTGAAGAGTAAGCACTTTAGTATGAAATAAATCAAAATATATTTCATTCAAACAGTATAAGAATTAGAGGCAATGTTCAAGCTTAAACAATTTCAATGGAACTGAAAATAATTTCTTACAGTCTCCATTGCCAGTCTCAAACACTATCCATAATCAAAGTAGTAATAAAATTGAACTCACATTGCTGTTTAGCTTGTAAGCATGCCTTGGAGTCTTAATATGAACTGAATCTGCTACGACATTGCAGTGAGATTTATTCCTCTCGTACACTTCTTTGTATTTTAGCTAAAGAAAGACAAACATAAATAATGTTTACAAAGATAATATTGTCGTCAACAAGAAAAGCATCAAAATATGAAAACCACAATATTAAAAATTGTTCATGTCGAGAATAAATCTTAACAGAAGAAAAAGAAATTTCATCTATACAACTTGGTATCAACCATCTGCCTGAAAGAAGGGTCCTCTTCAGCAGCAAGTCTCTTTAAATAGAAAAGGTAGCAGGTATAACTCACCATGAACCACAGGCAAAGATTAACAAAATCTACACATGGACAGTAATGCTGCCTGTTTCTATTTTTTTGCACCCAATAGAACTGCTTTAAAGAAACTTGTCTTCTGATAGGACCTTCCATGCTTTATAGAACCTCAAATTCAGCATTCAGTTTGGAACCCAAAAAAATGTACTTCAATTCACAGATCACTTTTGAGCATCTTCATCTCTTAATGATCCACGTTACTATCTGGAGAATATGGTTATCTTCTCTTCCTGGATTCACTCATAATCCAGGTAGCATCTGCATGACTTTCATGCTACTTTTCTCTCACAGTGCTAGTATCTTCATTTCATTTATGGTTGTCTGAGGGACAATACAAAGGTCAGAGAGAAAGCCTGGTAGAAGGAGGAATTAGGAGCAGGACTCCCAAATCTTACGATATTATTCTATCCACTTCATCTTCCTTTTTCTCTCTTCTTTTTCACCTTCCATTGCCCCATAATCAAAACACGTTTAGTTTAGATCAGAATATTCACATTCACAGTATCCATAGAATATGGCCAACAGAGGAAGAAACCCTAGAAACAAAATCCCCAAACCCATGCTTTAATTAGATACCAGTTCCAGCTCACACCTTTTCTTACTAGTGAGGGCTGCTCTACCCCAGCAAATATGTTCCAAGAGCTACAGAACATTACATTAAAAAACTTCCTGAACACCTTCAGAATCCACTGTTTTTTGGAAAAGAATTAAACGCATATAGAGTTTTACAGGGAAACAAAACCAATACACTCTGACAAGAAGCTATTTTTTAATGACAGTGTTACATATGAGTTAAAACCACTGCATATCAACGTAAAAAGTTAATTATGTGTCTTTTTGCTACCACAGGCAAGCATGATTTACTTACATCACTTATTCTGTCCTTGACCTTGCGCGCAAGCAGTAACATAGGTGTATCATGGATTGTAGTATAGCCTTTAGGCTTTGCTTTGTTATATTCCAATTTGTAAATAATCTGAAAATACAAATTATAGAATATATTATTTGACATTCTTTGTGTCAGTTGTGAAAAATCAAGATGAGAAACTTTTTATAATGGACTATTGAAAATGCCATACTGTTACTTATCTCACTTCACAGGTCAGAATTCAGAGAAGGTATGCTTGGAAGGGTCGGACCACACTTACATCGCTGATCTGTTTGTTGACTTTTGTAGTCCTTAAGTGTTCTGGAGTATCCACAACTGTAGTATACTTGTCTTTCTTCTTTTCATAGTCCTTTTTGTATTCAACCTGGTGATTGGGAAAGAAGAGTATGTTAACCACACAAACCAAGGCAAAACACCTTCAGGAGATATGTTTATATTCATACATAAAATCGCAAAATCCTTCCACCAAAGCCAATGAAAGCTGAACATGGACAATAAGCTAAACTCTGCAAACCCCTTATTTGCCTCAGAGGCTGACTATTTGTGTGATTCATTTTATGTTTATTTAAAGCCTCACTTCTATCCTAAATCTCCAGGATTGAGCTAAAAAAGCAATCTCAATAGATTAGTGACTTTAAAATTTGTAACTGGACAACATCTCATTTTCAGATGTTCATCAGAATGAAATGTAAAACATCTTGTACAATGGAAGATAAATGCATTTGCTAAATGTATCATAATGCCAGGATATTTTAAAAGCTTTCATAGCAGAATTTGTCTCTTGATAATGTCTGTCTTAAAGATCATCTTGCCCTACTGCAGGACTCTAAACCTGTTTTCACAGAATTCAGTGAGAACAGTCTGTACACCAAGAATGGTAATTCATTGCAGACAGCCTGAGGGCAGGTGGAAGACATCAGAACACACTTTGAAATATGAACTTTCATGCTCTATCTTGCATCAGAAAATAAAACCATGCTTTTGAAACAGGACTATGACAGACAAAAATTAAAAAATTTCATACAAACAACAAATTATAACATGAAGTCAACTCAGTTGAACATGCAGGTCAGGCAGACTGCTTTTTTTTTTTTTTTTTTTCTTCAAACATACTCAAACTCACCTGCAAGGAGTTTTTAATGAGATAACAGAAATCCACAGAAAAAGTCAACAAAAATGTCTAGTAAAGACCTTCAGTACCTTATTACTGAGGAATTTCATTAACTGTACTAATAGTAACGAAGAATACCCCCTCTCTGTCATGTAATTGTTTTCTACTGTTGCGTTTCCAGTTTAAATGTTATATGCTAGCCTTTTCAGAAATCATTTTTACCACTGAAAAGAATAAGGCTACTGCTAGAGGCTTTGATTTCAGAGCAGAAATAAGTAAGTATCAGTTATTTAAGAAGCCACATTTTCATCTCACTGGTACAGTCAAAATACATATGCTGGAATCCAGATTAAATGAAGAGATAATATGGAAAATTAATTTTGCACAATAATACCAGAGTTGTCAGAGGCTTTGTTTTACATCATCAGGAATATAAATATGTTAGGCTCTTTGTTCTGTGTGAACAAACAGATGAATTTTACTCACTTTCTACCTTCTGATTCTTATTAAAACCGGCAAAAGGAGAGAGCATTTTTTTTTAGATAAACTGAATTATGTGACTGCATGAGGACTGCTTTGCTAGCCTTGTTTAAAAGCAGTAGGTAAAGAAATAAATTCCTAAAAATATGACTTACTACAGACCTGTGCACCTTTACCATTTCTAAGGGCACTTAGAAGTGAGACATGACTGTTCTGTTTCTAGGCACAATGTGACGCCATTCTCAGGCAGAGCGGTAGATAAACGTTGTCAACTTCTCGCCAAATTACTTCATCATGTTCATACTGAATTAAGGGACTTTTGCTATGAGGGGTGGTCAGTCCAAGGAATGGTGGCAGAATGAGAATCTGGTTAGGAAAATATCAGGAACAGCTAACAGACAATATCTTAAATGTACAGAAAATTGCTCTTCAGGTATATACGTGAATATTATATAGAATTATATATAACAATTATTTATAATGAAAGGAGAAAAGGAAGGCAAGTTCAGCCTGAGCTGAGTGCCGTCCAAGTTACAGTAAATATTGTTTCAGATATTCTGTTTTCAAAAATATTTTATCATAGACAGTGTTAAGCATATCGACAAACTTTGGAGTCTGATACCCGTAGAAATGTAGAGAACTCCCAAGCATTAAATATTAGAAGTCCAAAAGCTAAACTGTATATAAAATGTCTCCTTCAGCATCAGTTCTTCGTATTACCTGGCTCCACAAGTATGTGTTGTAGAGTGCTGTCAGGATATCTGGCCTCAGAAATTCATTACATCCATGTTGCAGGAGCATCTTGGCAAAGGATTTATATTTTTTCTGTTCATGCAAATGGCAACGAAGCACAAAAGAGACTCGTGAACACCATGAACAACACCACAGCTCTAGATCCCAGACACTTTGAGAGTGGAGAGATTTAGGCAAGGTACTATATGCATTCATTCAGATGTGCATACAACTTACATCTATATAATTAAGAATGTCAGGAGTATATAGTAAAAGATTTGCATACTATCCCATTAAGGAAATTGTAAAATTTGCCAAAAAAAATTTTGTAAAAAAAAAAATTTGTCAAAAAAAGCCAAATTCGTCACTGTTGCTTTATCTAGAAATGAATAAGAAGATAATATTTGTAAAGGTCATAAAAAAAGAGAGGTTATACAAAAATAAATGCATGATACTGTATTTTTTAAAACCTCTCCGATGACTTCAAAAAGCAATAGATTTCTGATGTCAATTGATGCACAATATATGAAAGTACATATAGCAGAGATTAGCTCACTCAAAAAGTAAGGATTCTTTTTGGGTGGCAAAACAAAGATCATCTGATCAATTGTCTGATCAATCAAAAAGATAAAACATCACAACATCACAGGTGAAACCTATGATACTGCTAGCTGCAGATGTTTCACACAGACAGAGTAGCTGTGAGTGAACCAGGCACTTGCTGGCAGCACTGGCCAGTGCTCCTACAGTACCTGACTGCTCAGAGTAGTCCCCCACTTGGCCAGGAGGTTCTTAGGATCATCCACAATAACGCTGTACCTATCTTTGAGCTTCTCATAGGCAGCTTTATATAATTTCTGCTCAGAATAGCATAATACAGTGTAACAGATTAAAAGAGAGTGAGGACATAAAGAGATCATCATTTTAACCATTGAAACCTCTTTACATGGACTATTTAAAGGCTGAGATTGAAGTTTATACCCAAAAGAGAAAAATATATTAAAAAATGCAACCAAACAACACAGAGAGAAAACATTTCTATATAGTATATACATTTCTAAATTTCCACTAGACAGCCTAATCCACAATTCAAGGACACCTATGCTCCATCCCTGCCACTCTTCAAACAAGCCATTTTATGACTTACTTTCTTAATGAAAAATAACTGCAGAAGCAACTCTGTGTGGAACTAGATTCCTGACTTGAGTACAAAGAGAACATGAGATGCAAGGGTAAAATACAGTGTTATCATCAGAATTTTTGCAAGCAAAACTATAATCCCTCACCACAAAAAACTTCACTAACATGACATTTAGGCAAATTCATTTCAATGTATGGAGCCCCTCTTGCTGAATTTTTCCTCATTAATGTTTCTCATAATAAATTTTTCCTTATTTGCTCTACTGAATATTAAGAAGACTGAATACTAACAATGTTCTATAACAAACTGTGGTTCACTGCTTATCAAATTGAGTATGAAATTATACAGCAATGGTACTGGAATGGTACCTGTTGTGGAAGTTCTTTTAACCTAGAACAGATAATACTGCAATATGTTTACTGACAAGTAAAGAATTAACACAATTTCTGGTGAAAAAGAATAAAATACCAGGGTGAGAGAGTCTAAATATATGCTGCTTTAATGAAAAGCATCAGTCTGGTGTGATATGTCTGCTCTAAGCTGATGAGAATTCACCTAGAACACGGTGCCTTTCAATGAGCTTTGTCCTGTAGGTGTACAGCCCTAGTCCTAAGAACTCCATTGGTGATTTTAGTCTTAAACCCAGGGGCATTCCTTAACTCCCTCTGCTCCTACGTTGTGCTTATTGTTTCTTTAGCACTACAGGAGGAAAGTAAGGAAAAGTAAGTAGCAGAGTGGGAGAATTCAGCACAAAATATCTGAACAGAAACAGAGCTACGATAACTTCAGACATAAAACTATCTTCCTAACACTGAGGAAGGGGTTTTTTCAAAGTTTCAGGAAAGCAATTTGTGATTCTCTCTAGACCTTTTTTCACATGACAATCAACAATCAGTGTTACTAAGGAAGCAGCATTATTTAAGTTAGCATTTATTTACCAGTCAGCAAAGGAGCAGTTTCTTTGCAATGACAGCGTAATGGAACAGGGGCCAGCATTTCAATTTTTAGGTACTTTAAATCTGGCCTGTCCTAATACTCAGACAAGACAATAAGAGCAACCTTGTCTTTCACGATTTTAGTCTGATCATAAGACATCTGAATATACTTTGGATTATTTACAATCTCATAAGGAAGATCAATCTTCAACTCAGTATTAACATACACACACTTATTTCTTCAGTATGAGATTCTACAGAAATTTTTAACACTTACCCCATCCATCAACTTAGTTGCATATTTAAAATGCTCATTAATTGGAGAGTCAGCTACATACTTAAAATGAGACTTAGTCTTCTCAAATAGCTCCTTGTACTTACACTGCAGAAAAAAAACCAAACACAAAAAAATATTCCAATGTCAATCCAAAGAAGGGTAAGGACATGAAAATATATTTTAGAAACAATCTGCAGCAAAACCATGGTGGAATTATTGCATATGTGCATTTAACAAATCTACAAAGAAAAAATAGTTGCAAATGTAGTGGTTTGCAGGATGGAACTAACACATCAAGAAAGGAATGGAAATTTCAAATCTTCATAATTTTAAAGCTAGACTTAGAATCACTAGAAAAATTACTATGGAGCTGATAGCTTTGCAAGGAACAGAGGGAATAAGTAAAAGGTCATTTTGCCTCTTTTCTTATATACCAAGAACTGAATGTTTAGATGCTATATATTAAATTCTACCATGAGTTATTCGTATCAATGTCTAGGTCAGAATTGGATTGTCCTATGAAAAAATTATCTGTAATATAAGCCAATGTCAAAAAAACACATTTAGGAGACTGTTTTACTTACCCCGCTGTAGAGCACCTTGTTCTTTCCTGCCAGAGCAAAAGTTGGAGTATCCCATGCATAACAGCCAATGCCTCTGAGCCAAGATAAGTCTTCCTTGTATTTAACCTTTAGAAAATAAATAAAATGTTTCAGTTTTCAGTGGCGCTGAGTGGTAGCTGATCAGTGCTGAAATAGCACCTCAAAACAAGGTGTAGCAAACAGAGCTAAATCCATTATTATTCCATCATAAAGCGAGTTACAGTTACTCATGCTTTTCTGATGGAGTCAGGCTATTCCCATACCTAATCTATCATTAGCTATTGGAGTTCCTGTGTGAATTTTGAAAAACTTTTACTCTTGTACAGTTAAGGGGTTATTGTACAGGTTCAGGTATGTACAATTAAAGGTTGTTATTGTGTTAACAAACAAATCTAAGCAAATGCAACTGAAATTAATTAAGACTGTTCTGTTAATTTCAAAAGGAGATGGGCTGTGATTTTAGCCATCTGATTTGCTCTGTCATTTCACAGATCTGGCAGGTGAAAGTGTAAATCACTTTTACAAATTTCAGCTGCCTCCCCTTTCTCAAGAACTGAGACTTGGTTTTCATTTTGGAAATCTACTTATAACTTTCAGCCTCTCACATCCAGGACCTATTTGAACTCACATCACTAATAGCATCTGTGACTGCACGATGATGGAAATGCTCCGGACGGTCTGGGATTGATCTCCAGATTCCTAAGTTGCTCATATAATTTTCCTTATATTTCACCTACAAAGAAAATTGAAGAACTGAGTAAAACAATTTAGAACACTCTAGACCATGCCATTTCAAGTCATTCCTTTTTCCGAAACATCAGAACTAAAACAGTGGAAATGAGATTAACTTGCATTCACCTTTGTAACATCAAAGGCAATCAAGTGTATAATATTCCAAAGAAGGAAGGAAGCTAATTAGTAATAGTGCTGATCATATTTTTCTGATTATTTGACACGCTTAAATAGAACAACAGCATAAATGGCATAATCTAGGTTATTAAATGACAAATAATTAGGAATGAAAATATTGTATACATACACTACTGATATCATCGGTGACCTTTCGATGATAGACAATATCCAAAGCATCTTTCACTGTGTGGTATTTGCCCTTATTATTCTCAAAGGTTTCTTTGTAGCGCAACTGGTAAGAAAAATAACATATAAAATAATATATTATATTTACCTGTCAGGAGCTGTTTCAGTTAAATTTCCTGCCTTTTAGGAATGACATCCAGGGATATGTTGCTGTTTAACATCCTAATCTAAGCCCTGAGGAATTTTAAGAAGCTGCATTTGCCTGCATCATTGGCAAATTGACTGAAACTTATGGTGAAAAATAGAAAGAAAAGGAGTTGGTACATCTAAAGAAACATTTCACCCTATTCACTTTTATATTGAAGACAGAGAAAAAAAGAATCGATGTATCACAGGACTACTCTCTAGAGCAGCAAAAGTGCCACTTTTGCAATAAAAACCCTACTTATCCTTTCTTCCATGTCCTGATCTAGAAGAAAGCAGGATGATCATCCCAGACTTCGTAGAAAGACTTTCTCAGAGGAGAAACTCAGACGTGCAAAAGAACTGGGATGCTCCTTAGAAGTATTTAAAGATCATTCTTAAGGGAGCAGTAAGACTAATCACTAGAATAAAACACCTGCCCAGCACATATCCTTCCATGATGCAACATGCAATCCTAAATATATAGCAAAGATCTCATGAATGAGAAAAGTACTCTTAACCATTGCCTTAAATCACAAATCATTATTCCACGCTTGAAGGAAAAATCAATTTTACCTTAATAACCTTATGTGCAGCAGCTCAAATAATTTTTCTCTCTAACCTACTTCTAAATTAAAAAATGAGCACATTCTCAGTGACATGCAGCTTTACTTCTAACACAAAACTGTTATGAAAATATCTGACACAAGGTATTCTATCATGGCTCCAGCATCAATCATTTCACTCTGCACTATTTAGAGATTCCACGTGTAAGCAAATTACTTTAAATCTATTTTTAGTTTGTGCAATGGCAAATGAAAATTAACTATAATGAATGAAAAAAAAGCATTACAGTGACGCCAAGTAAAAACGTAAAAATCACCATAATAGCAAATGGAAATGTACGTGCAAACGGGGTGACCTACTTCATGACCCACACTGAGATATTCTATGCTTTGCATGTTTGTTCCCCACTGACCCTTCTTCTGTTCTTTTTGTAAAGAAACTGAGAAAAAGCAGCAGTCAAAGTGTTCATGGACTACATACATCACTGGCATTCAGGTATGCTCTCTTGGCTCTGATTAAGACTGGTGTGTCAGGGACAGGTGTGTATTTGTCCTTCATCTTCTCATACTGGGTTTTATACTTTTTCTAAGAGAGACAACAAAAGGGAAAAGTTATATCTTTAATCTTAGAAGCATTTGCTAATCTGGTATTATGTTAATGCCCGGGGGTGTTACACCAAGTGCATAAAGTAATTCTTGTGAAGAGCTTCTGTCAAAACTTTGGGAAACAAGCTCAGTTTTTTAGCTTCCTAGGTCTTCTTGGTCCTGCAGCCAGTGTACCTCAGATTCTGCAAACAAACACTTACAAACAGGTACCTTATAAAATATTAAACCATATTAAAATATTGTACTCTTTTACTACAATTTATAAAAGAAATGTTGAACGTAAGCATAAAAGACAAAAAACTAAATTAAGAGTAAACAGATTTGAGCCATGAAACTATCACTAAAATTAGAAATAAAACTTCTGAACAGTTCAGCATAGTGGTACCAAACAAAGAAACCCAAATATCTTACCTCACTGACCATGTCCTTTACGTGCCTAGCATGTGTAAAGGCTGGAGTCTGACTACCAGCATGATGATGGGGCCTCTCTTTCGTTGCAAGTTCCACATACAAGTACTGCAGCAAGAAGAAAAGAATCAAAACATATACATTTCAAGTAAGTTTTACTTTATGTCTCTGAAAAATATCTGTAAATTCACAATGCACACATAACCACATAATTTACCCCAGGAAAAAATAATGTGCCCTTTCCTCTTCCATACCATCTCAGTTCATCTTTCTCTATCAGTACTCTTGACATTTTGTAACTGCCAGAAGCATGCTCACAAACCAAGAAGTCAAGTGTATGTGACATTAACGAACTCTGCCCTATATTCAGACCTAGCTTTACATAAAAGGATGCATGAGGTCTGTTTTGTTCTGCAAATTTAAAAACTCCACAAAATTTGTAGTTAATACATGAATAAAGAAATGATGATGAATAATGGTAGATGAAAATACTTATTCTTCTGACAAAGTCACATTTTCAGAGAATTTGAACAGAACTGTACCAGGGTTCAACACTATTTCAGATGGACAAAGCTGAACAATTCCACCACAGAGACATGGCCAACATGAAAATCCATAGCCACTTAAAAACGAGCAATAGTAATTTTAAATGTTTTCTCTAGGAATTCTACATTGCCTTGAAATGGCCTGGAAAGAAAGAGGGATCCCCTGATAGGTTTTTTTATCAGTACATTTTTTTTCACCTGGCTCTGTATTTTTTGTCCTTGCTTGGCTCTTAAGAAGTCAGGTGTATCAAGGACGGAAGTGTATTTTGTCTTCAGCTCCTTGCCTGCAGCTCTGTAAACCAACTGGAAAAAGACAGGTCCATGAGTTATTTCTTCTGTCGCATACGTTTGTTTAGCAGCAGAACAATCACAGCTTCGCAATTACAACATCTCATTCAAAAAAACCCAACAACCAGTGGGAGAGTCTGAGCTTAATCATAGCTAACAAAAGGTGTGCAAAAATAATACCGAACTTACTTCACTCAAATGGGTTTTTAGCTCCTGAACCGCTCTGTATCCAGGAGTATCCAATACCACATTGTATTTAGGCCACATCTTCTTGGCAGTATCAGTGTATATGTAATTAGACTGGAAAAAGAAAAGCAGTATTACTTAGGAAGCTTTTATTATTCCTGGTAGTAAAGAAAATTTTACAGTGTAACCTAACAGTGTTTTGAAACAACTGCATGGCGAGAAATTCTGTCATAAGTCTTTACTCATTTTCATGTACTTTCTGCAAGTACACAGCGTGTTTGTAAATAAGTCAATCATTGTTATACGTGGTTCTCACAAGAAAAATCTTACCCAAAGCTTACGCAGGTGACGAGCACGGACCATATCAGGAGTATCATACAGAAAGCAACCCAAGCCCTTCAGCCACTTCAGATCCTCTTTGTATTTATTCTGTGAGGCAATTAGAAAAAGAAATATCAGAAGTTAACTTCTGGGATAATTTTATTAATCAGTCCCCAAACACAGAGACAAAGCATTTATCTATTACAGAATAGAATGCAAATGATAGAAGCCAAATTCCACTTCCAGTTTAAAAGTATTAGGCTTGTTGTATTCAAATACCAGGTATCTTAACAGAAGTTGCTTACATCACTTGTGATGTCCCCAACATAGCGGCAATGCAACACCTGAGGAGTGTATGGCAAGGAAATCAAGTGTCCCTGCATCCTAAAGAAATCTGACTTGTAGATCAGCTGAAAGACAAATTAAAAAACAGCATTTCACATGTTTGGTCATGTTGAATATTCTAAATCTCTTCTGGTTTTTATGTTAGAAAGACACATACATCACTGACAGCTTCCTGTGTTGCTTTGACTTGACGGATTTCTGGTGTGTCTGGAGTAGTATGAATCTTGTCCTTGTTCTTGTGGTATGTTGCCCGATACAACCTCTGTATCAAAGGAGAGAGCATTTGACATCTTAAAAACTTAAAATGGCAAGTATTTTGGCAGTGTAAGTACTTCTCTTTTAAGGGCCGATTTTTGTTAGGTATTGCATAACCAACATGGAAAAGGGAGCAAGCATACTATTTTCTAAACAGGCAAAGATTTTCCACAACTGTTTTTGATAGCAGCACCTCTAATACATGAAGAATCTGAGACTCTAATCTACAAACATGTAAATACGTATGCTTAATTTTCGACCTATTAAAGACAATGATCAAATAAGTGAATACATACATATAAGACCTAAAACAATGTCATACAGATACAATAATTTCTATGCAACTTTAATCAAGTAGCAGCACAATGGTTAATAAAATTACACTGCAATTTGTTTTATATTATGGTAACAATTTTACAGGATGACAGAAAGTTATCAAGAACCTTAAAAAGCCACATCGCCCAACTCCAAGCCTTCATCAATGATCTCTTGCCATTTCTGATGGATATTTGTCTAAACTGCTCTTAAATTCCTTGAAGAACAGGGATCCCACAACCTTCCCAGTAAGCGTATTCTCATCATTTGTATTTTGGGTGCTACAAATAGAACTGAAAGCAAATACATGTATTTACTGTACCTCATTAATGACTTGATTCACTTTCTTCACATTTTCAAACTCAACATCTTTAGGTCCCAGAGTATAGCCTTTAGCTTTCATGTGTTCATAGGCTTCCTTATATTTCAGCTATAAAGTGGAAAAAGGAACAAAACCATAC
Source organism: Falco punctatus (assembly GCF_963210335.1). Lineage (NCBI taxonomy): Eukaryota > Metazoa > Chordata > Aves > Falconiformes > Falconidae > Falco > Falco punctatus. The sequence goes on from NC_137588.1 coordinate 41,556,289, forward strand.
AGAAACTAAATTTGATTGCAATTCTAGTTACACTGCAGTTCTGACAGTAATTTATGCAGTATAAATTGATTATTAGAGATAAACATCTCACGATGTAGCTATATCAGAGTTAAATACACTACACATCACTATTATTTTTACTTTTCATGTAGCCCAAGATTAATAACATTTCAAATTTCTCTTACATTCAATAAGGTATTCACATCTGCCTGAGGAAATATGTATTTTGATAGTAATTGCATAAGATAATCATGGGGTTTGGTAACATTTTAAATCTGTTAAGGCAAACATTATCAGTGTTGGGGCTTGAGTGCACTAATAAAGATATAATTGCCCTGACTAGCCACATCTGGGATGTCAGGCCTTGCCTGAGTTCTGTTGTAAGCACACCTCTCTTCAGCCCTGCCACTGTCCTCATTTGCTGCATGGACATTGGTCTGGTGTTATTGGTAACTTGTCTCCTGGATTTACCTTGCACCTATGTCAGAGGTAGCTTGTCTCCAATCTCTGCTCTGTTTCCTGTGGCTCCTGACCGGATCTCCCTAGCTGGACCTTGGCCCTGGTTCCTCACCTCATCTGGGACTGTTGATGCAACCTGTTACCAGCACCCTGCTCTGCTCACCCTGTTCAGGTACAGTGGGACTTCACCCTGGATGATGAGATCACTACCTATGTCATGGTCACCCTCAGTTCCTGGCTCAGGCATCCACACAGAACTACCCCACTCTTGTTGCTCTCTGACAAGCAATTTCACACCGGAGAAAAAACTGTCTCAAACTGTGTGTGCTCATATGGGATGTGCATCAAATATTCCCTTGCAACCTATGTTGCAGAAGAACTTAGTACATTACTTACATCACTGCCAATGTATTGGACATGTTTAGCATGCTGAAAGCTGGGGGTATCTGTGGGAAGACTGTATCCAGTAGGCAGAGCATTTACACCAGCCCAGCGATACAAATTCTGCAACAGAAGAGAGCAAGAGAGAGTTTGTGACGACTGCATGTAATACTTGAGAGCATTCATTAGCTGAATAGGAAATCTCTTAATTGCAATTGGCAAAAGATTTTCCCCACATCCACATTATAACGCATACTTGTAACTTAAATGAGGACATTTTCCTGCTTTCATTTTAGAGCAGTGAAATCTAGCTTCTTCATCTGAAAAGCTAAAAACAGACATTAACCTTTAAAGCATTTGCTTTTTGAAGATCAGAAACTCTGTGGACCCAAAAGTTTTATACTTACTTCACTCTGTATTTTGTTCGCATGATATGCCCGCTCCAGATCTACTGTTTTATCAGTAGGAATCATTTTGCCTTTAATATTGTGCATATATTCACTACGGTAGACAGCCTGAGAAAAAGGAAATGTAATTAGAGGAGAGTCATAATTGTGATGTTCTCTCACAGTCTGTCTTGTTTGCATATATAAGGGAACTTCTAAAGAACTGGATGAAAATATTTTGGATTCAGGCAATTATTGATTTTACTGACTATGTTCTCATATCTTTAATAAAGGCATAAGCAATCTGTTATAGGTAACAGGCAATGATTAAAGGATTAAAATGAAATTATTAAAAAAATATTAAGAGTCATATTTCTAGAACTTGTGAGGTAATAGCATATGCAATATTGGGGGTGAAAGGTGATAACAAACACTTACTTCGCTAGCATTCAAGCCACTGAGGACATTCTGGACGTAGACAGGAGTGTCTGTGACCATAGTGTAGTCATTCTTCATTTTTTCTGCCTTAGATTTATACTTAATCTGCAGAGAGAAATTCAAGAACTATAATTAGTAAGGTTAGTAATTGTTAACTGAATTTATTATATCATTATATTTACTATATTTATTATTTTATTACTGAACTATTCCAGTAGTGAACCAGCATTTAAACAGAAAGCGTATTGAAATTATGGCTGAATAAATGAACATGGCACCTTACTACATAAGAACAGCTGGTAAGTTTTATCAAGGAGTATTAGGAAATGTCAATACTCATTCATAGAATAGGCATATGTATCATATGATAAATATCCAAGGTACTTCTGATACAGAATTTATGAAGGGACGTACATTCTCAAAAACCATAATGGTTATTCTCCCATTTTAATGGCTTAATCCCAAACTAATATGTGTCTTAAGATCTTGAGAGAAGAAAAAGAGATCATAAAATCAACATCAAAATACTTTTTTTTTAATTAATTGTGCATAATTTCTTCTTTACTTCAAGGGTTCTAAATGAAGAATTACTGTTATAAGTGCTTTTCTGAGAAGACAAGTATTTAAACATATACTTAATGCTTTCCTGAATGGGGTGTAACCTGACAATACCTACTTCTAGAGCAGCAAAGTTTAAATAACCATATATGGTTATTTAATGAATACTTCAGCAGACAAGGTTTTATAACGTTTTCCAGATTATACCTAGAGTAGAATAAAGCTACTGCATCCTTTTAATACAACAGAGTGAAAAAAACTAAGTAGTAAAACCAGTGTATCCACTCACATCACTGCGAAGATCATAGGCATGTTTGGCATGGAGAATTTCAGGAGTGTCCCAAACAAAGCAGCCAATGCCTTTCAGCCAGTTAAGATCATCCTTGTATACCACCTAAGGTACCAGAGCAAAGAAGCAATCTGTAAGTCTTCTACAAGGATCTAGTCCCTTATTGCTAAATCAGTCTGAAACAGAACTGCCAAATGATGCCAAGTAAAGTTTCTAATATTTTGACTTTTTGAGTTTGGTTTGGCAAAATTGAAACAATTCCTTCTGGAATTTAAATAATTTTTCTTCATTGCTTCAGTTTGGCCAAGAAATAAATAAAAAAACCTGAACAATGATTTTTAAGAAGCTACTTGCATATCCTGTTGGACAATGATTTACTGATATATTGCTGGCCTACTCCCGGGCTGACCTCTGCAAGACAAGAAGCTTCACACCACCAGAATTTTCTCAAACTTCCAAAGTTTCCACATCTTATGCAACCAAATAATAAAGGACAATTTACAGATGGGGTAGGTGAACTGATAGAACCGTAATTTTATGATGCAATGCCTACACAATAACACTGAAATCACACATACTAAGTCACATCTCAACTACACACTTACTGCCAAGTGTTACAAAAAAAATGATACAGATGTTGTTTAGCACTGCATCATGCAACAGATTCAAGTGGCAGCTTCAGACTGCTCCAACTAAGTTTTTGCTAAATCATCTCTTCTGACAGAGCATCAGTGCAAAAATCTTTTAAAAAAGTGAGCCACGAACACATGATTTGTGAACTTACATCACTGACTTGATCAGTTACTTTTCGAACATGGGCATTGACTTGAAGATCTGGTAGACAAATCCATTCATGGAGATGCGTGCGGTAATCAATTTCACTGACTTTCTTCTGTGCATCCTTAGCAGAAATTATGTCTACCATGTCTGGAATAATGTGGACTTTGGCTTTATTCTTCTCATAGACTTCCTTGTACAGACGCTGAAGAGTTAAAAGAGTACATTAATAATGCTGACAAATAGTCTGAAGCATTAACTGTCGACAATTTTGAAGCAAAACTATTCATATTTTTATGGAATTTTAGTGGGAGAACAATCACTTTGGCTATGGCTAAAAATTTACATCTTCCCTACTCTAAAAATAATTTGCAGAACCTTAACAAGGGCGATAGAATATGATATGTCAAATTTTCATTGTACTCACATGTTAAAAGGAGGTAAATTACGCAGTGCTCTGTTTTATACATAAACATATTACACTAAGGGTTTAAGCCATGCATGTAATTTAACAGTTGAGTCATAAGCTTGGAAAGACATTTGTAGGTGTATTATAGAATTTAGCAAATACTGAACACTTCCAAATGCATGTGGAAATATGATATCTGAATGAAGGTGTGTGGATTCTTTGAGTAGCCTCTTCTGAGGTAAGTATGGTTTTATCAGGAAAACACACATCAGAAAACATCACTTACATCAATATTAAGCTTTCCAACTCTAAGGCACCTTGCTGTATTAGGATCATCCTCAACGCCTCTGGGTAGCGTGTACAGTGCTTTAAACTTGTCATATTCTTCTCGGTATTTTACCTAAGCAGACACAAAGAAAGGCAAAAAATAGCTGACACTAACGAGTCAACTGTATTTTTGGAACTAAATTCACCAGTAAGCAAAATATTTAGTTGAGTCCAACAAGCAGATAAAGCCTTTTAAAGCAGGATCTTGGTTTTCTATTTTATTTTAAATGCCAAATAAAGCACATCATAACTATCATGCTATAAAAAAAACCACAACAGCTGACTAGAAAAATTTAAAAATAAATAGATGTAGAATAATATTTATTGTTCCAGCTCTTTCATTTAAAGGTATCCATGAAGGCAGTAAGCTCTTGTAAGCCTCAGCTCAGTAAAGCGTAAAATTATGTACTTCAGTACTTGGAAAAGCATCATTCGAAGACATTTGGTGTTTTTCTGATCTGGATGCTTCTGCAATTGAGACTAAAAAAACCCTAACCAGACATTTCCAAGAAACAGTTTCTATTACTATTAAATGTGACATTTCTTTCCATGAAAAGAAGCAGCAAAGGACTATCTGTTATCCAAATGACTGTCACAGAAAACAGATACATAGTATATCTAAATTAAAAACAGAAGATAATTAAAAAAAACCCAAACTTTTTTATTCCTAGAATTGATGATCTGAATTAAAAAAAAGAAGAAATTATTTTGTTCACTTACAATACTAGCATTATGCTTCAGTTCTTTTGCACGTGCTAGGGATACAGCATCAGTGGGCATTATATAGCCAGTTGCTTTCACTTTTTCCCAGGCTTCCTTGTAGAGATTCTACGGGAAAATAGAAAGTCTGAGTGGCATAATTATTCTCCTGGGTAATAACCAACAACCAATAGAAATCAAAAGCCTTTCTGTTTTTATTTATACGTCATAATTATTACTTAATATCAAGAGGCTGTACACTAGTTTAATCTTGACAGTGCACATAAAGGGTGACAAATGCTTTCTAACTATTCATGTCCATTCTTATACAAGGTCTTAACTTTATTCAGGTGCAATTTTCTTCAGGGAATCCATTTATCAATGCATGTATTTTGACAAGACTGGAACTACAGCTAGAAAACATGCGCTCTGCCTAAAATGCAGCACCTTCCCCATGCTCAAGCATCCACAGAGTTATCACTGGCTTTGATAAGCTCCATGTTTGGATATTTATCTTCAGCGTGAACAAACTAAATAAAACAATCTCACACAGTAGCACCTTAGCAGAAAAAAAATAATATGCAGAAACACTTACATTGCTAAAGAGATGTTTCAAATTTTGAACTCTCTCAGAATCCACTGTTTCAGTCACAGTTGTATACTTGTCCTTAGTTTTGTGGTACTCTTGCTTGTATTTCACCTGTGAGATGAAACATTCAGGTAACTTGTTTCAGTTCTCAGAAGGAGCAGGGGTTAAAGTCTCAATAGAACAAATGGGGAGACTCACATCACTAGCATTTACACCGCTCTGCACAGCAGTCACATAGAGAGGTGTGTCAGTAACAACACCAAAGTTCTGCAGATTCTCTTTTCCTGCAGCTGTATATTTTATCTAAGGAAACAAAACACAAGAAAACATAAATGATGAAAATGACCAGGAAATCCTCTGCCAGCTTCCTTTAAAACCAATTCTGGACAACTGAAGCCCAGGATTATGGCCCAGTTAAGTCCTACTTTAAAAGTGAAAAGCCACAGGAAAGAAATACTTAATATACAGCCAGTTTGAACTAAGGAATAATGAAAATTGTACATTACTGTATAGCATCTAGCAGGCCAAGAGTACAATCAGCAAGGCGAAAGACAACTATTTTCCCAACACAAATGTCTCACTGAGGTATCTTGTGCACAGAAGGGCATACAGAAAGACAATGCTTTGTCTTCTCACTGTTAAAAAACATAACCTTGCTGTCCTTCTATTCTTCCAATTTTTCTGCTCCTTCAATAATAAAACTGGTCATGTCTCTACAGATGAAACTGTAAGAGTATATTATAATAGTTTGAACAAAATATTTCCAATGTGATAGGAATCACTTCATTCTGCTCTGGACTAGGACAGCTGTCAATCCCAGTGAATCATAAATGGAAGAAAAAAATCTTGTGGATATTTACTTATTTGAGGAAAATGTGCTTACTTGGCTCTGGAGGTCATACGATTTTTTAGCATGCAGGATTTGTGGAGTATCCCAGACATAACATCCAAGTCCCTTCAGCCAATTTAAGTCATCTTTATATACCACCTATATGGAAGAAAACAGACTATTAAGTCAGGAAGAAATTTTCCTTCTCCTTGAAGAAAGTAGTACTTGTTTCTTCTCAATGTTCATTACCTTCCACTCATGCAAAGTCAGTGCAGAAGGTTACCACTGAATCTGAACCAGGCTCATTCAGTAATTCCAATCTATTTGGAAGTGTAAATATGAGCACAGAAAAGACTAGCCCATCTTACGGTTTGACAGAATGATTTTTTACCCACTGGATTTGCACGGGAAACTAGACCAAATACTAAAGCATAATAGTAGGCCAGGCAATTAACACATCATCAGATTTTATTAGGAAGGTTGGTTTGCCCAAGTTGAGATATTGTTGACTATATAATATGAAAAAGTGTTGTGGTTCTGTGTGCCACTCACTCAGCCTATATTCTGTGGAGTGATACAACCCCAAATGAACAAAGAAAAGCCTTTTCCAGACCCATTGGATCCAGGAGGATTGCGGACACTGTCCTGGTCCCTTTGCAAATTACAGCATTCCCAATTACAATACATAATGATCGCTGAAGTGCAGCAACATTCTGACTGTACCATGGCACATCCACATCTCTTCTCTGCATGTGCCAGATGGCAAGCATTCTATACAGTCTCATCCAGTCAAAAAGAGATTAAATGTTGATAGCAGTGACCACTGGGAAGGTTTCATAAATGCTGACTTTAAAATCTTCTGATTTACAAATGAATAATCCATAAGGAGACCATTAAAATGTCCCAAAGAAAACCGAAAATGTAATTTTTGCTATGCTACTAAGCAATCTAAGACCATGGCTATTAATTTCATATTTAAATACCATGGAAGATATTGGAATGTATTTTATATTTAAATACCTTGGAAAAAAAATTACATGAAAGGCTACTAAAATGTCAAACAAATAAAGGAAACACATACATCACTCAAAATTTCCTGGGCTTTTTTGGCTTGAATAACATCATTTTCTTCAGGTGAACAGCTCCACTGATGGAAGTAAGTTCGATATTCAAGATCACTGAGGATATATTGGCACTTCTTTGCTAGCACATGATTCATCATGTCACTTGGAATATGAACATTTGCTTTGGTGTCTTCATAATTCTTTCTATATGCCAACTAAAAAGGAAAGAGTGGGGAAAAGCTAAGAAGAGAGAATAGTGTTTTTCTGCATAATTTTGATTTTAGTAGGATACAGATTATAGCATAATCTGAGGCATGCTTTCTGGATTTAGTAGCTAAACTCCCATGGGATTCAAAAGGACAAAATCTTAACTTCAGTACTAATCACCATTTACTCTGATGAGGTTTTAGAAGGACAAGAATGACCTTCATTAGCAGATTTAACAGGTGGTGAGAAAATTAACAAGACTTCAAGATAAGAAAGGTCTCATGCTACAAATATGTTTTTAATCTAGTTAAATCTCCCTGTCCAAATGAAGAATACTTGGGATTATACTAACTTTATGCCCTGCGTGATATGCTATATGTGAGTAGTGATAATAACAAACACCAAATGTGCATTTTACTTTTCTAGTTCTTAAATTCCTATTTCCATTCAAAATTAACACTTTTTTCTTTGTACAGCAAAAGAATCCCAAGCCATGCGTTATTTCTTATGGCTCAGATTTTTAAACTGAAATAGAGAAAAGTTTTTTTTCCCTATTCTACTATGTGTAATAGCTAAACAAACCACTTCTTAATGTCCTAAATAATTTCAAGTTCAATTATTAAATCTACATACAAAATAATCATTCAGGAAACATCAGCATGTTGAAAACACTTTTACGGACGTTATTAAGCATTGCACTATTTATGTTTAAATATGTCGCACTAAAATAAAGAAAATGGAAAATACTATAGCAAGACTAATTCTCCTTACCGCACTCCTCATTTTCTGGAATGCTAGTGAATGAATGACACTGGGGAAATCACCAATCTCCTTCCCAGCCAGGTAATGGCCTTTCAGCTTCTCATATATTTCCTTATATTTAAGCTGCAAAACATTTATGAGGAAATTTGAAAGTCCATTCTAACAACATACAGGAAAAAAGGAAAAAAAAAGAGAAAGAATGGAAAATTCATACTAACCTCACTATTAATGTAGTTGGCATGCTTCGCTCCAACAAGTGGAACATATTTCTCATCCAAAGTATACCCAATGGGCTTGCTAACTTCCCAAGCATTTTTATAGCGTTTCTAGACAAACACAACATATACAGGTTTTGATAAAATATCCATTATACATCCCAAGAAACCTGACTCTGCCATTTATACACACATGGAATATGGCTATTTTTATTGAGTAGCTCTGTATTCCACGATGTGTTCCAATAAAGTAAACAAAGAATGTTCATTCTGAACACTTATTCAGTGTAAGGCAAACAGAGTAAGTGTTCCCATTCAGGAAGGTACCTGAGCACAAATTTGAGCTGATCTCTACTTTCTTTACTATATTTGGAATTCAACATTTCTCATCTGGAAGAGTAATAAAAGTATCCAAAATATATATATGAACTCTTGTTTAAAAGTGAAGTGTAAAATTGGCATTGCTAATGTTATAGATGTAAGTTCAAAATTATGAAAAATATTCCAGTAATGATATTGTTTATTATAAGAACATTATGTGCCAGTGGCACTTTTCTAATATGTTATATTTTGTTAAATATTAAGTATATTTATTTATTTAATTTATATTATTTTACTTTCAGACCAAATCACAAAGCACCTACTCATATGAATGAGTAGTCACTTAATATTTTCAAAAAATAGATTTCCCATTAAAACTAGTGAGTCTACTCAAAAGTAACTGCTTAATAATGTAAACCATCTATGATTTTTCTCATTACAAAATAAATGTAGATTTCATCGGAGTCTGGGAAGATACTGCTGGATGGCAATTAAAATATTTTTGTCACACAAATTCTGCTACTGCTACTTCCAAACACCCCACACAGCAGTGCTTTAAGATCAGTTCAGTAAGGAAGTTAATTATCCTTATCCCAATGATCCAAAGTGGGAAAAACTGAAGAAAACAGAGATTAAATAACTTTCCCAGAGCCTCCCAGCAGACAGAAACAGAACAGTTTTCTGAAGTCCACTCCACATTGTGTTGCTTTCAGAACAAACAAATTAAAGCTTAGCTATTTATTGAATCTTACATCACTGTATAGTAAGGACATGTCTCTGGCATGGTTCAGTGCGGGAGTATCATCAGACCCAATATATTGGCCTTTCTCAAGGTTAAACGTTTCTTTGTATTTTAGCTACAAAAAAAAATAAAATACAATGTTAATTCCCCAGGAGAAATAAATTATCCCAATTAGTCCATCTATTAAAAGTAGACATTAATTTTGTGTTATGTTATCATATCCTCAATAACATTGCGTAGCACATTCCAACCACTATAGTACACAGACAAATGTCATCAATAAATATGTCACACAACAAAATTCATACATTATTCTAGTGAAGTTAAACATGCTGATCAGCAAATACAGTTTAGTAGCAACACCACTAGCTCCACTAGCACTACACAACTAACTTGTTCACCAAGAACAAGATTTAGTTTTGAACTACTGTAAGCAAAGTTTAGGTAAACTTTAAATAACAGACATGCTATATTCTTCTACAGAAAAAATACTAAATTATTTTGGATAGCAGTATTGTGTTGCTTATTTATGTCACTTCTTACTAAACTTATTTATACCAACAAAAGTCTATTATTAATGATGCATGCATGTGCATACACACACACAAGGCTAAACTCAGTTTAGCAAAACCAATTAAGTCATCTACTGATTCTAGTAATACAACAGTTTCTATTTTAAAAAAAAGTACGTACATCACTCTGATTGACAGAGTTAATCTTTGCCAAAACAATGTCAGGAGTGTCAACCACGCTGGTATAATTGGAAAAGTTATCAAGGGCTTCTTTCGTATATGCTCTCTGTAAAGAGATGAAATACTTAAACACTGTGCATGAGAAAGATGAGCTAATCACAAACTGCTAAAATATTTTCTCTTACCTTATTTATCAACTCTTGTGCATTCTTAACTTTCTTATGTTCCACTGAATCCAGAGGAATCCAACCACAGCCACGAAGCCATTCCAAATCTGATTTATAAATATTCTAAATCATAAAAGATAATAAGAAAAGAAATAATTTAGCATGACATTTTTCTGTCTTACATAATATGAACACTACACTTAGACCAAACTAAGTGGAAATGACACAGTATGTGTGTAATAACACTTACATCACTTTGCAGATCATAGGCCTTCCTTGCCTGAATACAGTCATTTTGGTCAGGATGGCATGTCCATTCATGCAGGTATTGGCGGTAGTCGATATCGCTGACCAAGGTCTGACATTCCTTTGCTGCTACAACGGACACCATATCCGGAGGGATGTGAATTTTGGACTTTGTTTTGTGATAGTCTGATTTGTACAATCTGTCATTCTGGATCTCGCCTGCATGCTCAAACCACACCAGTTTTGGATCATCTCTCATACTGGCGACTCCAACATAGTGACCTCTTTGCTTGACATAGTCAGCTTTATATTTAAGCTGATGGAAGAGGGGAGAAACATGTACAAAATCAGCACTGATTATATCTGTTCTGTTTTTAACCTGTGAACAGCTATGGTTTTGTCAACACAAAGAACAGATGAGACAGGGAGTTGTCAACTGCAGTCTTAGGTTTTCAGTACATCACCAGATAATAGGACACAAACAATAATGTTACTTCGTATAGTCCTTCCACTACAAATTTCTAGACTAATAGGCTACCATTTTTCAGTAAACAGTACTTTCAACACAAGAGGAAAGCCTTGTTAAAAAATTTTTGCTAATAAGTGCATTTAGCCTCATCTTTGTAACAAATTATTTGAAACTGTCTGAAGAGTGGATGCTTATTTAAGGTATTTACATCACACTTTTGATAAAATGTATATTCAAACAAATAGTCACGCAATATTTTCAACATACATTATGCATAAGTTTAAAATGTAACATGCATACCATCTTACAGTTTTTCAAGGAGGAAGCCTCTATAATATGCCAAAAAGTTAAATCAGAGCTATATATTATAATTGTATTATCACTTCAATTATTTAGCATCTATAAAATATGGAAGTCCACCTGAGTTGACTTTGAAAGGACTGTTTCTGGAGAAAGTGGTGGTGGAAGGGAGAATCTGACCTTCCAGCACTGATAACTGTAAAACCTGTAATAACAAAGATGGCTGAATTGTTTAGAGGAGAGGGGACTTCAGGGGTCATGAAAATAGATGGAAATCTTTCCTGAATGGAAAGCTTTCTGTCTGTTGTTGAACTTTCAAGACCTTTAACATTTCCAGGCTTCCAAGCACTTGCCTTCCTAATGAGAAATATTATTACCTCACTTTGGACATCATTTGAGTGTTTGGCGTGACAGATCTGCACAGTGTCAGGAGGCAAGAGGTAACCAGTGGCTTTTTCTTTCTCCCAACTTTCCTTGTACAAATTCTGTAGAAAATAAAAGGGAGGAGGAATTCAAAACTACTATAATGATAGTTGCTACCTTATATTAATCTATAGTAATCTATATTAAAGTATAAGGATAACAAATCCTTCCTTTAGGATGTTCTTAAAAAGGCAAGTTTTCTAAATTCCTCAGAAGAGTTATTTAATGTGAATAGAAATTGTCAAGGAGAGATCACACACCTGATTAAGAATTCTGGCTGCCTCTCGGGCCATATCTAGCTGTGGTGTATCTGTTAGAGTATAATTTGACTTGACCTCATTCCATGCTTTGTGGTATTTAACCTAGAACAGAGAAAGAAATTACTGCCTTGCAGCACCATGACAAAATTGGGAAAACAATACCAAGACCCATATTTTATGCATGAAACAACATATAAACCCCTGAACTTGCAAGGATATTAGATAAACACATTAAATATACATCCAAATGGGTATTTTTTTAAAAAGAAAATCATACAAGACAAGAAATTACAACATTTATCAGAGAAAATTTTGAAAACTTGTTCCAAGGCAGGTGCAGGGACAGGGAAGAAACTTCAGAAGTCCAAGTTATGCCACCTGTTTGGTCTTCAGGGATGTAAAGCAAATAGCCAAGGAAGAAGCATTTGAACAAGGGCAATAGATTTTAAGCTTTTTAAGAGCAAATGTCTTTACTCAGCATGATCTCTATGTGAATGCAACATTCTAGCATCTCTCAACCACAAGTATCTACATTGAGACATGTTCCATGTCCTACACAGGACATGCCCAACTGTGTGTATGTGGTTGCATGGCAGTATGACATGCAATTCAACTGTATCACTGTTACTGCCAGCCTTTTACGGGTGTTTGAGTTAATAATGTAAGTGTTTAGCTTGGCCTGTTCTTTAATACGTTAGCAAAAAAAAGAAACTCGTGAACTGAGAGTGGGTTGTAATTTCATGTTCACAGCCCAGCTCCTTACAAACTAGCCTTCAAAAACATACAAAGAATGGCAAGCTGACAGCACACCAGTTTTGCTCGTGTTTATTGTTACACAGTAGTGTAACAGTAGTTAACTAAAAATTGTAAATTCATATTGGCAAAAGTGAGAAGGATTAAGCATTATTGTTGCCAGAATGCAAGTGGCTATTTGCACACATGATCACCAATGCTATCAGCCAAGACTGAAAGAAAGGACTGGTGGCAGAACTACCACTAGCTTTTCACATGTCTAGGAAAGATGTTATTCTGCTTGAGAAGCTTCTTCCCTCATAAGTGATGGAGATGAGCTAGTGAAGTTCTGTTCATATTTATGTCATACGTTCACAGAATTCCCAGAGACTGATCAAGAATTTTTTGGCATTTTTTTTTTAAAGGTAAAATAATATCCTTTTAAAAATAAAAACCTTCTATGTAAATATACACACCAAGTTAACAGCCCGGAAACACGCTAGCAAACTTACATCACTGAGAATTTCGCCGCTGTTCTTTGCTGTGATATAATCAACTCTGTCTGCCACTGGAGTAAAGGGAAGAGTTTCAGCTTTTGTGCGGTACTTTCTCTATGGAACAGAAAAGATGAACAGTCAGATTATACTGGAACATTTTATAGCTAACACAGCAATTCTGAATACATAGACAAAACAAGAAAGTTTACATGGAAAGAAAAACTCTCCATACACAGTGAATGCTATGGATATACTCCAGTTGTACTTTTTTTATTTTAAAAAATATTGATGTATTTAGCCATTAAAAGACTTGAAATTACAAGTAGCCTTAAGAAAATTTTAGTATTGAAAAATGTTTTGTTACCTCATTCAAAAGATCTCCAGCATATTTGACATGGTTGATTCCAACAGAATCATTTGGTAACCATCCAATTCCCCGCAGCCATTCTAAATCAGACTTGTAAATAGCCTGGGAAAAAATAATAGGGTCCATGCTGTTAGCTACTGTTCCCTGTACAATCCAGCAAGATTCATAAATAATGGCACTTACTTCCACTGTTTAAAAAGAGAGCAGTAATTCTAACCTGAGCACTATATCTGAATTTATCACACCTCAAATGGCAAAATATAACAGTGGCATATACTTTGCGTTCCTAATAAACAGCAAAGCTCATTCACTGAATTCAGCAGATTCCCACTACTCTGAGCTGAAGCAGACTAAGAAGAGAAATACAGTAATAAGTTAAGCTAAGTGTTCACGTTAACTTACATCACTCTGAAGATCGTAGGCTTTCCGAGCCTGTATGACATCATTCTGATCTGGAAGACAGATCCACTGATGCAAGTAATGACGGTAATCAACATCACTGACCAAAGACTGACCATGTTTAGCTGCTAGGATAGATAGCATGTCTACTGGTAGGTGGCACTGTGTCTTCCATTTGGCGAAGTGTTTCTTGTATTCCAGTTCACTCTGAACTTTGCCTACGCTGAGGGCAAACTGCATTTTTGTATCTGCTTTTGCATTTGGAACTCCAACATAATGCCCCTTCTGCTTCTCATGATCCAGTTTGTATTTATACTGGGTAAAGAGCAAAGATCACCATTACTAACAGTTATCATGAAATAGCTCTTAAAGCATGCGAAGAGGTAGATGCCTCTTTTGGAACTTACATCACTAGCAATTTCTCTAGAAGCTTTGGCTGCCTTGATTGGGATTGCATCCGCTCTCAAATCGTAACTCATCTTCAACTCATCCCAAGCTTCTTTATACAGTTTCTGAAAAGACAGCAAGATGTCACGCATATGCTAAATACTCTGGCATTTGCCATTAAAGAAATGCACAGTTTACTGTCATTTGTTTTCTGAAATAGTGTGACAATTTTTTGTGCATTACTCCTGCTCCTAGCCATAAATACTGCTGCAAATCTTACTGCCTTTCAAACATGTGCATTATCTGTAACACCAGTTTTGCAACCTATACTGCATAGAAGGGTGTTTGTAAAGGTTTAGAAAATATTTATATGCCTTGGGCTTCCATCCATTTCAACAAAACAGTATCTCCATGGTGCATGAAATTAATAAATTTTTAACAGCTGTATGCAAGCATTTGTTTTAAAATGTCTAAATACTTTAAGAATACTCAATAGAGGGAAGGGACTGTTGTGAGCCCTGTATGAGGACAGACTTCCATGAGGTCTATGTGTCTTGATCTTCAACTTTGTAAGTAACATCTTAGAATGTTAAAAATCACAGGATACTCATACTATTTTATAGAAATGTAGAAAATAGAATGATAAGCATACCTGGCTATAATTAGCAGCATTAGTCTTGGCTAGGTTGATTTCAGGTGTGTCTGATGTCATATGGATCATAGTCTTGTCATTCTCCCAGGCTTCTTTGTATTTTGGCTGTTGAAATAGTTCATTTTATGATATTGTAATTATGGAATGTCACTTGTCAATAACATAAGATCCCATAAATCTTGCCTGAATTGGCATCTTTTAAAAATAAAATGTCTGGAAAAGCATTAAATTTGATTTAAAATACAGTGGTATTTTATATCAATTTTATATTTTAGCAGTGAGATTTCTCTTTAACTGTTTATAGCCTCAAAACAATTTTAGGAACATTGTAACATACAATGCTGATTTGTTCGGCATTCGCTTTAGCTAGAAGAACATCTGGAGTATCAACAATACTGGTATATTTCAGGCTTTCAATAGGTGTACGATAAACATTATCACTCAGGAGATCTTGGGCATGCTTCACTCTCTTAACATCTGGAGAGTCATTAGGCAACCAGCCAATTCCACGGAGCCACTCTAGGTCTGATTTATAGACAGCCTGTATCAGATATGGTCAGAAAAGGAAAACATTGTGTTAATCACTTCAAACTATACGAAGTAGTACATGTTTTAGAAAATGTAAAATCAGCTAGAGCTAGATTAATCCTTTTCATATACAAGAAGTGTTCAGTGCCATAAGTAGAATACAATCTGGCAACCAGGTTTTAAATAGTTCATTTCTTAAACAACACATTCTGAAACTTGTGAAGTTAAATATAGGGGAAACAACTGAAAAGAATTGCTATTAATGAGAGTAAAGTATTAAGATCTTTAAAGAATGTTCCCATCCCCTCCAAAATACTTATTCCTCTAGTCACTTCAACAATTTACAAGTCTAAACAAAAAACCAGGCCACCCACCAGGCTATCTGACAAAAAGGAGAGGAAAAAACGTTTATAGAGGCAATGGGGACTAGAGCTAACTGGCGTAATTCCTGAAGTGGTATCAGGCAACATTATTTAAGTTTTAATCAAGCAAATCCTTCTGCAAGGAACATGAATCTCACCTCTGAAGCTCATTGAAACAAAGGAAGAGTGACTGATGTTGTCTAATAAGCAGCAAAACCAAGGAAGGAAATCAGCTGCATGGACTCCTCCCACTTTGAAATCAGCCACTAAAACATCTTACCTGCTATCAAACAGTTTTCTTGCAATTAAATAAATTTCCAAATTGACAGGAATATTAAAAGCCACCTGATTCCAAAGCAGGAAACAATGCTATTTCATAAGACCCATCAGAT
The DNA here is from genome assembly GCF_963210335.1 of Falco punctatus. Classification (NCBI taxonomy): domain Eukaryota; kingdom Metazoa; phylum Chordata; class Aves; order Falconiformes; family Falconidae; genus Falco; species Falco punctatus. Next base: position 41,572,614 of record NC_137588.1, read on the forward strand.
AGACAAATCCTCCATACTCTTCAAATCACAATACTACAAAAGCATATGTACCACAGCAGATACTAAGTAAAGCTTTTATAAAATTCAGAGGTATTACCAAAACTTTTTGAAGAATAAAAAAGAGCAGATAAAAGCAGTAACATGAAACTGAAGAATCCTTTTTGACTGTATAATATCAAACCATCAAAATAAGGCTGTATTAAACAGCAGCAGTAGTAACAACTATATCTCTATGCATACGCACATCACTCTGTAGGTCATAGGCCTTCCTTGCATGGATCACGTCATTCTGGTCAGGCAGGCAGGTCCACTGGTGGAAGTACTGGCGGTAGTCAACATCACTGACTAGTGTCTGGCACTCCTTGGCTGCCCGCACTGACATCGCATCGACTGGTATGTGGACCTGGGACTTGGAGTCATGGTACGCCTTCCTGTAAATTCGGTCGTTCTGCAGCAACATGGCACGCGCAGCCCATGACAGCTTGGGGTCCTCCTGGGCAGTTCGGCACCCGATGTAGTGGCCTTTCTGCTTCTCATGCGTTTCTTTGTACTTGTACTAGAAATGCAGAAACAACATTAACAGTCACACATAGCTCACATGAACATGACAAACAAAAGCCCTTCTATGGCCTCAGCTTTCAACCCTTTGACCTGAACTTAACTCCTTTCTGCTGAGCTGGACACACAAAGAGGCAAACACAGCAACCAGACTAAGAGAAGACTGTACCTCACTAGCAATGTCTCTGGAAGCCTTGGCATGTTTGATGGGAATGGCATCAGCTCTCATGTCATAGCTTTTCGCCTTGGCCTCATCCCAATCCTTCTGATAGTGTTTCTGCAAAGAAAATTGATCACCCTTGTTATGCACCATCAAGACTCTCTGATACCAATGCCTTTTCTTAAAACATACTATGGAACTAACTATTGTCACATTTTTATTTTAATAATGATTCACATGCATAATGATTCTATTCTCTTACATTGCTGATGTTGAGAGCATTGACTTTGGACTGCAGCATTACGGGAGTATCAGAAGGCATGGTAATCTGCGTCTTATCTTTATCCCAGGCTTCACGATACAGATGCTGCGGAGAAAGAACGCATCATCACATTTCACTATGTTTTGAACACTGGAAAAATGCAACCAACAGGAATTCTTTGGTAATTCTGATTTGCAATGGTTTCCAATTAGTCATTCCCAGGGTAGAAATTCTACTCTCCACCACAAAGAAAAGAAATGTCATCACATAAATCAAAGGTAAACGAAAGGTAAGCTTACGTCACTGATCTGCAAAGCATTGATCTTAGCCTGGACAACATCTGGCATGTCAGTAATGCTGGTGAATTTCAGCTCGTCTGGCCGTGTGCGGTACAGCCTTTCGTTCAGGAGTTCCTGGGCTTTCTTTGCTTTGACCACATCCACAGAACCTTCTGTCAACCACCCAATGCCTCGCAACCATTCCAGGTCTGACTTGTACACGTTCTGTGAATAAACCAAGGGTTACTCATGTTGCTGCAACAACATTATGTGCAGAGAGGTTTTGTACAAGCCTTTCCCCAGGCTCCTCCTCGTACAGTTACACGCAAGCAGTCAAGGAGACTGTGGTGTACCAGGTCCTTCCCACACACAGCTGAATCCCTTTTTTGCACAGCAACAAAATTACCAGTCTTTTAAAGACACTTGTTACATGCAGACCAGTGGTGTGATCTGCAAGCAGTCTGCAAGCTACATTCTACAGCAGACCAAAAAAAATGGCTTCTTTATGAACAGCCTGGAATGTTTCTGGCCCCTGGGACAAAAATACTACTGATTTGGAAAGGGTCATCCAGATGAATTAAAAGAAACATGTCAGGACTGACTGCAGGCTCATGAACGTGCATTTGAAAGGCTATTTGCAATCCTAAGATTATTGATAATCTTAGGATTGTCACTAAGAAACAGCCTCACACATCTGTCATAAGGCTTTTCTACAGTTACTCTCACTCACATCACTCTGTAGGTCATAGGCCTTCCTTGCATGGATCACGTCATTCTGGTCAGGCAGGCAGGTCCACTGGTGGAAGTACTGGCGGTAGTCAACATCACTGACTAGTGTCTGGCACTCCTTGGCTGCCCGCACTGACATCGCATCGACTGGTATGTGGACCTGGGACTTGGAGTCATGGTACGCCTTCCTGTAAATTCGGTCGTTCTGCAGCAACATGGCACGTGCAGCCCACGACAGCTTGGGGTCCTCCTGGGCAGTTCGGCACCCGATGTAGTGGCCTTTCTGCTTCTCATGTGCTTCTTTGTACTTGTACTAGAAATGCAGAAACAACATTAACAGTCATGTATAGCTCACATGAACATGACAAACAAACAAAAGCTTTTCAGCTTCCTACGTTGTCCCCCCTTTGACACGTTTCCCAGAGGTTCTGCCTTAGCACAGATAAAGCTCTGGTCCACTCAAAAGTCAGGTCCTCAAGCTCCCAAAAAAGATATTCCAGAAGTCACCCATGATTTTTTAAAAATATCTCTGGTTTTTCTTAACACACGTAAACAATGAAAAATAGTACTGAAGCAGACACCCTTGTGCTCTGTAAGACCACTCTGAGCACCAGCTGCATTTCACATCTTTAGAAAAAATATTGGTAGTGGTGATTACAGGAATTGCAAGAACTCAGCAGCAAGCACAATCACAGCCCCGCCCTGATCAGCTTTAAATTGTTGTTTGGTGTCTGAAAACTCACTTTGTTACCCAGTGCAAAGAGCAGTCTCTTAAATATATCACATCCTCTTATTCACAGAGCACTTACAATAGGCAGCTTCAAGCTGCAGAAAGAAATAATTGTTCACAACAGGCTTTAAAATAACACAGGGGCACAAAAACATACAGGACTTCTAGGTGAACCAAACTTCACTTAGTTCTGCTGAGCTGGACACACGAAGAGGCAAACACAGCAACCAGACTAAGAGAAGACTGTACCTCACTAGCAATGTCTCTGGAAGCCTTGGCATGTTTGATGGGAATGGCATCAGCTCTCATGTCATAGCTTTTCGCCTTGGCCTCATCCCAATCCTTCTGATAGTGTTTCTGCAAAGAAAATTGATCACCCTTGTTATGCACCATCAAGACTCTCTGATACCAATGCCTTTTCTTAAAACCTGCTCTCTTGGAACTAACAGCTTGGGTGCTCTCTTTGCCCCCTGTAACTAGCAGGGTTACAATAATGATCCTGGCAAGTGTCTTAAGAGAAAACTCATTACTCAAAGTAGGTACAAGATCAAACCCACAAAGAGGCAGTTGAAATATTCCTGAAAACACATCTACTACATCCCCTCTAACAGACTACTGCTGACCACATGTATGAGCTCACCACATAGGCCTCAAGCAGGCATCCAGCTGACAGGAGTGTACACCTCCACAGCTAACATTGAATTTTGTGTGACCGTTCAACAGAGATTCTGCTCACACACACCTGATTGCAGGGTCAGAGCTACTGGGGACAAAGCATCTGTTCTACTTAAAAAAAAAATACCCAGACCCTACTTCAGTTATGAAGCTTCCTGACTGCCACTAGAGGCTTCTTTCTTTACCAGCCATTTTTAGTCCTACCAAGACAGTGAGTATAGGCAGAGAGGCTCAGTCCATTTACAAGACTGAACAGAAACCAAAGTGCCTTCCTGTATCTAGAGGCACCCAACCTGTGCAGGTTATCAAGCCTAAGAACATGAGGGCTCCTTCTTTGGTGGCATCTCAGTCCACAGAAGCTTGGTCAGCCCAGCTGGCAACTTTTATTAGTTAGTTATTCATTAGTAAAAGTGGGTAAATGATGCACTTTTTAGTTCATTTTTCATGACTCTGAAAATTCAGAAACTGAATGCCATTGCAGGTCAGACTATAAGGAACTCAGAAAAAACACATTAATCAAAGCACAAGCAAGACAAAAACAGGGGAAGTGAAATGTCTGTTGTAATTGCACTTGAAATATTTCACATCTAATTCAATCACATCAGGTACTTTTGAAAAATATTTAACATACTATCAACATCAAGAAGGACTGGGAGTAAATAGAGTTTCCAGGCAAAGCCCCAGTCAAGTTCTGCTGAAAATGCAAAATGGGAAATGTTTCTAGCTTTGCAGCATCTCCAGTGTGTTAGTGCCATTGAACCAGTGACCAAAACAACACAGATCTGCAAAACAGGTCAGGGCTGATGAGCCTACAGACTCAAAAAACAACTCCACGAAAGTATTTGCCAGTTTTGTCAAACAGAGAAGGAACTGCATGGAATCGCACACTGAATTTTGGAGCTTGCTCACACACAACCTGTCCTGCAAGGCAGGCAACTCTGTGAGTCATTCCCTCAGGAATCTATGCAGTTTAGGACAAAAGTTATCAGTGCTGGCATGTTCCATGAAAGCAGTTTCATCAATTTCACATTCACATGGATGAGGGAATACAATGGCATATATTTCAGGTCAACACCTCGGGCCTACTTGCTTAATGATTGTCTGATTGATAAACAGTGCTCACTGGTCCATCAAAAACTCACTCTGCCTAAACTGTCCCTAGATGTAATCTACTTTTAAAAGCACATTAGAGGATGGCATCAGTACACAACCATTTACAGCAAAATCTAGAAGACACAGGCCAAAACCTGGAAGAGCAATTGTCACTCTCAATTTTATAACACTACATATGCATAATGATTCTATTCTCTTACATTGCTGATGTTGAGAGCGTTGACTTTGGACTGCAGCATTACGGGAGTATCAGAAGGCATGGTAATCTGCGTCTTATCTTTATCCCAGGCTTCACGATACAGATGCTGCGGAGAAAGAACGCATCATCACATTTCACTATGTTTTGAACACTGGAAAAATGCAACCAACAGGAATTCTTTGGTAATTCTGATTTGCAATGGTTTCCAATTAGTCATTCCCAGGGTAGAAATTCTACTCTCCACCACAAAGAAAAGAAATGTCATCACATAAATCAAAGGTAAACGAAAGGTAAGCTTACGTCACTGATCTGCAAAGCATTGATCTTAGCCTGGACAACATCTGGCATGTCAGTAATGCTGGTGAATTCCAGCTCGTCTGGCCGTGTGCGGTACAGCCTTTCGTTCAGGAGTTCCTGGGCTTTCTTTGCTTTGACCACATCCACAGAACCTTCTGTCAACCACCCAATGCCTCGCAACCATTCCAGGTCTGACTTGTACACGTTCTGTGAATAAACCAAGGGTTACTCATGTTGCTGCAACAACATTATGTGCAGAGAGGTTTTGTACAAGCCTTTCCCCAGGCTCCTCCTCGTACAGTTACACGCAAGCAGTCAAGGAGACTGTGGTGTACCAGGTCCTTCCCACACACAGCTGAATCCCTTTTTTGCACAGCAACAAAATTACCAGTCTTTTAAAGACACTTGTTACATGCAGACCAGTGGTGTGATCTGCAAGCAGTCTGCAAGCTACATTCTACAGCAGACCAAAAAAAATGGCTTCTTTATGAACAGCCTGGAATGTTTCTGGCCCCTGGGACAAAAATACTACTGATTTGGAAAGGGTCATCCAGATGAATTAAAAGAAACATGTCAGGACTGACTGCAGGCTCATGAACGTGCATTTGAAAGGCTATTTGCAATCCTAAGATTATTGATAATCTTAGGATTGTCACTAAGAAACAGCCTCACACATCTGTCATAAGGCTTTTCTACAGTTACTCTCACTCACATCACTCTGTAGGTCATAGGCCTTCCTTGCATGGATCACGTCATTCTGGTCAGGCAGGCAGGTCCACTGGTGGAAGTACTGGCGGTAGTCAACATCACTGACTAGTGTCTGGCACTCCTTGGCTGCCCGCACTGACATCGCATCGACTGGTATGTGGACCTGGGACTTGGAGTCATGGTACGCCTTCCTGTAAATTCGGTCGTTCTGCAGCAACATGGCACGTGCAGCCCACGACAGCTTGGGGTCCTCCTGGGCAGTTCGGCACCCGATGTAGTGGCCTTTCTGTTTCTCATGTGCTTCTTTGTACTTGTACTAGAAATGCAAAAAAGTAGTATTAAAAGAAATAATGAATCTAAGATGAATTTCTCATTATTTCAATTTGGCATAGATTACAAATATTATTTGTAGTGTTATGAAATATACTCATTTAGACTTCAGAAATGCCTAACACATTCTTGTTCCACACCTTCTGTTTATTTTCATTATAGTTAATTATTTTCTAATATATGCTTAATGTCAGGATTTATAATTTAATGCTCCTTTTGGAAACTGTTGCCCATTTTCTTTCAGAAGTGAATTCTTTGTTAGTAGGCTTTCAAGATGGGTCTGATGTATCACGTTTTTTCAACATTGTACATACATTATTACTTCACTCTTGTTTCTCAAGCTGACTGAAAACAAATGTAAAGGAAGAACATACTTCACTTGCAATATCTCTTGATGCCTTTGCACTTCGGATTGGAATTGCATCAGCTCTCATGTCATAACCCTTCTTTTTTGCCTCTTCCCAGGCTTCTACATAAAGTTTCTATACAAAAGATGACAGAAAATGGCTTCTTAATATTCTGAGAAATAGAATTTCTACTTTTCATTGTTTTTTCTTAAAATTGTAATGAATGCATGTTTTAGACGATCTTTACAGTTAAAGAAACGCTTACTTCATTTCTGAATTTCCATTACTTTAGTATATGTTTAAAAGTTCTTACATGGCTGACATTAGCTGCATTGGCCTTCGCTAGCAAAATTGACGGTGTGTCAGGCATGACATGAATAGACGTTTTGTCTGCATCCCAGGCTTCTGTGTATAATCGCTAGGAGACAGGAAAACACATCCCTTTAAAAAAATGTCTTTATATGTGTCATGATGGAAAGACTGCAAATTTGAAAGTAATATTTATCAAAAATATATCTGTGATATAAAAGAAAACTAATCTTGAAGCAGAACAAGATATATCTATATCTATCTATGTATATATAACAAAACTAACACATTTATCCAAAGAAAGTACTTTACAAACTGTGAAGGCTAGCTCAAGCAAGCTTTAAATAACCAGACATAGCAAAGATCAAGGAGGAAACTTTGTCCTTCCTCATTATTTCTCAGGCTAAGTTGGCACAGCAATTGATTGATTTAGGATTGCTGGAAAACTGCTGTAGGAGGAAAACTATAGTCATTATTCTGCCGTAACTGTGCAAGTTTTTTGATTATGTTTCTTATTAAAGAGAAGGAGTAGATACTTTGTGTCTTGCGTCCTACAGGTCTGAGATAAATTGCAGAAGCTGCACTTCCAGATAACATCTGCTATTTCCTCATAGGTTGTTCATCATGCAGTATGACATTCAGTTAACAATACATCATTATAGCAGCTGCAGTAAAAGCCTCAATATTCTGCTACATCCTATCTTATAGCATGGTCATGGCACCACCACCTCTGGACATACCATAACACCTTGCTGGAACGTAGTTTCTGCAGATTTCACAGTATTGCTTAAGAACCACAAAAAATTAAGCCTGTTTTGTCAGAGAATAACTTTGTATAGTAAAGGAGCATTAACAAAACAGGAAAACCATTCCAAACAGACATGTAAAAATAGGATTTCAGTTTAGATGGAAGAGGGAAATTCACCAGAATTTTTAATATTACTCTTGAAAAAGATGTGATTTAGGTGATTTTTTTTCAGACATTTTTAATCAGTGTTCATGTTGGACAGAGCCCTCAGATAAGCGCTTTCCTATGCAAAAGCTGAATTTGGACATTCATTTTGTTTAAGTCCACAATGAAAGTGTTTAGCCTTACTTTGTATTGCATTTTTCACCTCACAAACAAGTTCTACTAGCTAGTAATGCTAGTGATTTTGAAAAAAACCCCACCACCCTCACCTTGTTCATTATCTCAGCATTTTGTTTGGCTAAGACCATGGCCAAAGAATCCGTCACACTGGTAAATTTAATTTGGTCTGCTGGTTGACGATATTTCCTTTCACTCAGGATTTCTCCAGCTTTCTTGGCTTTCTCAACTTCCATGGAACCAATAGGAACCCATCCGATACCCCTTAGCCATTCCAGGTCTGATTTGTAAACAGCCTGAAAAAAGATTGAAAGTTCATTATGTATGTGTAAGTGTGATCAAATATTAAAATAATTATAAATAAGCACATCCTAATCTATATGAAAAATTGTATATATTTCTGCATAGCAGTAGGATATGGGTTTGTGAACAATTGTTATTTTAGAAGATACAGTAAAATAATAATAATAATAAAAAAGAATGAAGTTATTGAAGTTATTGAAGAATTCCACAAATACCAGAGTTACACACATATTACACCTCAGGCTAAGGACTGAGAAAATAGGATTTAACATAAACTTGATGTTAGAATATTAAACATTTCACCTTTATCAACATGTCTGAGGTGATTAAGGCATATTATATATCTTTAAAAAATTATATTGCACAAGACCAAATATATTATGTATTAAAAATTCAATTATTTACTCACATCACTCTGGAGATCATAGGCCTTCTTGGCATGGATAACATCATTCTGGTCCGGCAGACAGATCCACTGATGCAGATAGTGGCGGTAATCAATGTCACTGACCAGCTCCTGACATTTCTTGGCCAACACAATTCCCAGCATGTCCACTGGGCTACTAAAGTGTGTCTTGGTCTTCTCAAAGGCTTTCTTGTACTCCCTGTCACTCTGGATCTTAGCTACATGCATTGACCACATCATCTTCGGATCATCCTCTATGTTACGGGCTCCGATATGGTGGCCCAGCTGCTTGCGATAGCCTTCTTTGTACTTGTACTGAAATAATGTACATTCATATTCACATGGTATATTTATAAATTTATAAATAATTATAAATAATTCACACAGTTTAACATAATCATTAGTATTTTGTTTAGAGAAAAATATGGTTTAGGTCTTTCTACTCTTTTCACATAAAAAGGATTTTTATTACAGAAATCATTATCTCTGATTTTTTTATGTAACTATATCACACTTAATTAACTAAACACTTAATGTCACATCCTTACTAAAAAGTTTGATATTCCACATTCTTTTACTATTAAGATTAATTGTAAAGATTCTCTTATTTTAGAAATTTATTACAAAACACCTTGATGAAGACAGTCTGAGTTGGTCTTAATACTAACAGTTAAATATTAATCATCATAGAAAAACAAGGAGCATAAAAAGCTGTTTTACTCTGTCTGTTAGTGATATTTCCTCATCCCAGAAGCAAAACTTGTCAATCATTATGGGTTTTTTTTCCTTTTTTTTTATATTCACACATCATGAATTTCAATATGACACTTAAACAAAACTATTTTTTCTTCAGGAAAAGACAACAATTCAGAACTTTTAGAACTGATTTACTAATATATCTATTTTGGGGAAATATTTTAAAGTATTTCCTATTTTGAATCAGAAATTAATTTGACTAACGCTAGCATAGACTCATAGGCCTTACTGAGTACCCTGCTTGAACATCCATGGACATTAATGGAACTATTACAGGGGGCATAGAAATAATCCTCATTTTCTGTATTTATTAGTGTGATATATACCTCAGGCATAAAATACTGTCTACTTAACTCCTTTCATGTAGTAAACGCATGCAGTAGAATCACTGGATTCCAGTATTACCTATTCTATAAACTTAAGATATTACATTAACAAACAAATGAATATACATTCTGATTCTATTCCATTATCAAATCCATACAGACAGGATAAAAAAAAAAAATGCTTACATCACTGGCAATCTCTCTGGATGCTCTGGCAGCTTGAATAGGAATGGCATCAAAACGCAAATCATGACCCTTCTTCTTCGATTCCTCCAAAGCTAATTTGTACATTTTCTGTGAGAAAAAATATTCACGTTTGTTTAAAAAAAAAAAAATTACAATTCAGTTAAGCACGTCTGTGCAATAAAACAAATTAAGTCCCTAAAGAATAAATGTTTAGACAACTTAAATATCTGAACATAGCTCTATCTTCTCTAGAAAATAAAATTAAAAAATGCAGATTTCAAAGAACTTATAATTGTATCGTTGATGTTTGGAAACTGGAAATCATTTAGGGAAGGCAAAGAAAGAAATATTCTGAAAGTTAAATTATTTATTTCCATACCTTGCTATAGAAATGATTTCTTATTTATGGCAGATAACATATTCTAAAGCCCAATTATATACCCAGGAGGTAAATTCTAGTGAAAGAACAACTCTGATTTTAGCAATGGAGCTGTCAATTTGTGAAAATAAACAACACAACAATATTATAATATTAATTAAAAGTCAGAGATGACAAAATTGTACTTGTAAGAAATTGTTTAATTCTCTCATTTCTTCAGTTTTACTCACCTGACTGTAGTTTACTTGGTTTTGTTTAGCTAGCAGGATTTCTGGTGTGTCAGGCATGACATGAACCATGGTCTTATCTTTATTCCATGCTTCGGTGTATAAACGCTAAGAATACAGGAAGAGATTAGTATTACAATCCAAACCAAATTAATATCTCATTAAACAAGTACAACAGAGCATACTATGTAAAATTGTAAGAAATACAGCATGAATAAATGGTTACATATTTAATCAGGTAGAGATACCGTTCCTAAAAAGATAATTATCTGAGGAAATTTAACAATGCTTAGAAAATTGCCACATTACTTAAGGATTATTAATGCTCAATGCACAGACATGTGAAAGAACAGATTAAAACATATGCAGAATATCATGATGAAGTTGAGCCTTCCATTACATGGCCTAATAGTTTTGACTGAAATAAGCAGAGCACACCATTTGAAAATGCATCATCTCTGAAATTTAGCATTACTTGTGATTGTTATATTTCTAGACCTGTTACCAGCGCTTAGGCAGAGACTGCTGACATGTTACCTAAACAAATCAAGACTCACCTTATTCATCGTCTCTGCATTCTGCTTGGCTAAGACCATCCCTAGAGAATCAGTGACGCTAGTGAACTTGATTGTGTCTGGAGGCTGACGGTATATTTTGTCACTCAAGATCTCTCCCGCCTTCTTGGCTTTTTCAACTTCCAAGGAACCAATTGGGACCCAACCAATGCCCTTTAACCATTCAAGGTCAGACCTGTAGCAGTTCTATTACAAAAAAACCCCCATAGGTTATTCTAAAAATAATAATACAATTTACAGAGTGCATCTTTTCAAAGTTAAGTGAACTCACTATCAAATTTTAATTAAAATAAGTTCAAAATCCTGAATAAAATCTAAGAAAAAATAACTGCATTTCATCTACATTAAGGGTGAAACCATTATTGAATTTTCACAGAATGATAATTGATAAATAGCCCAAATTCTGGAATTACAGAATTTAATTTCTGTTAGTTAGTTATTTAATTTATTTAATTTATGTCAATTAGTTAGCATATACAGTTGGAGATCGGAGTTTCAGTTAGCCATGAAACTTAAAAATAAGTATTGAAAATTTGGCTCTACCACATTGGTATGTTATGGCCTCATTCACCTATGTAAAATACCTAATACATTTCTCACCAAAAATTAAATTGCAAAGAGCTTACATCACTCTGGAGATCATAGGCCTTCTTAGCATGGATAACATCATTCTGGTCCGGCAGACAGGTCCACTGATGCAGATAGTGGCGGTAATCAATGTCACTGACCAGCTCCTGACATTTCTTGGCCAACACAATTCCCAGCATGTCCACTGGGCTACTAAAGTGTGTCTTGGTCTTCTCAAAGGCTTTCTTGTACTCCCTGTCACTCTGGATCTTGGCTACGTGCATTGACCACATCATCTTCGGATCATCCTCTATGTTACGGGCTCCGATATGGTGGCCCAGCTGCTTGCGATAGCCTTCTTTGTATTTGTACTGAAATAGAAGTTAAGATACTATATATCACCTCTAAATACCAGTTACTCATATTAAGTATTTCTAATAATAAACCCTCTAAATTTCTCTATAATTTTCAGTCAAAAAAACCTCACTGTCAAAGCAATTCTGGGGCTAATACCATGGATTCTTACATTAAACTTTATAGAGAATTGTGTTAGAACCATAAATAAAGGTTAAGTAAGTTTTTTTTTAAAAAAAAACACTCTTCACTAATATTAACGAGAAATAACCCTCTCTTTATAAGGATCAAATATATTTAATAAACTATAATAATACACTTACTGTTAAGATTTAATTAAAGATACAGGTTTCTGAGTTGCTATAAAATTAACATGACAGCAGCCTTATACTGTCCTTATAACTTCTCAACATTTAATTATTACTATTAAGCCTTCAAACATACATAATAATTTGCTTCCAAAAATCTATTATTTGCGATCACATTTTAATTGATATGCCTTTTACAGAATCCAGCTGATAACTTTCAGGTTGCAGAGATCAGACATCAGCACACAAAGAAAAAAAATGCAGTTTCTTACATCACTGGCAATTTGCCTGGATGCTTTGGCAGCTTGAATGGGGATAGCATCGCTTCTCAAATCATAGCCTTTCTTTTTTTCTTCTTCCATGGCCTGTTTGTAGAGTTTCTAAGTGAAGAATTAAACAATGGGATTCATGTAAGTAAGTTCCATATATTGCATTCTATGCAAAACACACTGCTAGTAAGTACAGTATATTTTAAAAACTGTTCTAAGATTTGTTCTAACACAGCTTTATCTAACTTTCTTAACTCAAGTAGTTATCAGCAGCTGATACAAATTCATATCAAAGGAAAATCACAGTGAATGTATTTAGCAAACGATCTCTTTCTTTCAATACTTTAAATAACATAACATTGGTTACAATTTTAGAGATAAACTATTCTTTTAAACAAGTGGAGTAAAATCTACTTTTTAAAGCCACCTCCTGGTGATGTCAATTTATTTGCCTAAACTAACACTGAACAGTGGAATCACTGCTCTTCAGAATTGTGCTCTAAATTACCTTTTTGGTATTTCCAAAGTTGGAATTATTTTTGTGCCTTCCCAAGAGTATACACACTAGTGAAATGAGTCCCAGAAATTCACTGGAGACACACAACTTCTCATAAAATTTATTCTCAATAGTGCTCACTGTTGTATGTATGCACTACTGTACAAATATGCAAACAATGTTTTTAAAGTCACAATTTTGAGGATAAATATTGGGGGTTACTTAAAGAAACCCAGGGTATCATCTATATAAGTTTTATCAGAATACTGCCGATCCAGACATGAAACAGATCAGCTATGTTTGTAGAGCTAACGCACTCACCACACTGTAGTTTTGCATGTTCTGTTTTGCCAGTGTGATTTCAGGTGTGTCAGGCATTATGTGGATTTGTGTCTTGTCTTTATCCCAGGCCTCAGTATATAAACGCTGCAGGAGAAATAGCATATGTTAAAGGGGGAAAAAAACCAGTAACTACTTGGAGATCTCCTACAACATAAGAAGAATTACAGATCTGTACTCCAAGTCTAAAAAATCCTTATTCCTTATATAGCAATGAGATTTTATATTCACTTCTCTAGATGCTTAATATTCAGGTTAAGAATTAGTAACCTAGAAGGAATGCTATAAAATTCTGTTAAAAAAAAAAACAGTTAAAAAAAAAAAGGCAGAGAATCAGACACATGGAGATCTAAACTCTAGGAACAAGGCCTGTTCAAAAAAGGAAATGTTTGTATTGACATAAATAGGATTGAGACCAGGGCCACAGATTCAGAAAAACTCTTACATTTTAAGTACTACAGGGAATTATTTGAAATACTGTTATGTCAAAGACTGCCCTAAAACAAGTACTTTATTAATTACTAGATTAGTAGATAAACTTGATAATTATTAGATTTATAAGACAAATAGCTATATTAAAAATTAAATAAAAGTTAAGTAATACATTACTAGATGCACAGTAGAGCATGTGAAAAGCTTCACAACTGATAATTCCAATTTAACTTGGTAATTTAGAAGAACATATTAAATACGCACTTGCTGAAAAATAAGTTACCTGTTGATATACTAAGAATGTAACTTATACTTTTAAAGCCTTGCCGTGCTGAAATCTCAACCACACATCTGTATTTCTAGTCCTGTTTCCAGGACTTAGGCAGAGATTGCTGACATGTTACCTAAACAAATCAAGACTCACCTTATTCATCGTCTCTGCATTCTGCTTGGCTAAGACCATCCCTAGAGAATCAGTGACGCTAGTGAACTTGATTGTGTCTGGAGGCTGACGGTATATTTTGTCACTCAAGATCTCTCCCGCCTTCTTGGCTTTTTCAACTTCCAAGGAACCAATTGGGACCCAACCAATGCCCTTTAACCATTCAAGGTCAGACTTGTAGCAGTTCTATTACAAAATGCAAAGACAGCTGTCTCATTAATATTGCCAGTTAAACATTTCATATATACCATGCACTTTAATGCTTGCTTTCTGGAAGGTGCCTTCCTCCTAGTTCAATCTGCAAAACACTCTCTGTTAGCAACCAAGATTTAGAACCCTATATCTGTCTTCAAGAGATATCACTCCCCCAAGAACATGTTGGGGAATGGGCAAAGAGTAATAGGATTAAAACAAAACCCTGAAGGTCAGTATAAGCTTTTCCTCTAACATTTGTTCACAGCAAAAAAATGGTCACCCACTAAGAACAGCAGGTCTTAATCTAAACCATTTTCTCCAAGAAAAAGAAATTCTCTCCACTAAAGTCACGCAACTAAAATAAGGTCATACTAGGCAATTTCCTCTTTATGTTCACCAGATCTGTATAAAAAGGTATTAAGATTGTCTGTTATGAAGGATTATATGCAGCTAATTCAATCTGTTTGGCTAAGTGATTAGACGTATATAAACGTTCATTATACGCAAATGTCCTTACAAACAGATCCATTAACTTCTAAAAATATTATGCCCTTGCTTAGAATAGGTAAAAAAAAACACAATGTGAAAAACACTAAATGAAAGAGACAGCTCAAGCAGCTTCTATAGTTTACATTCCAAGGAAATTACAAACACTTTAGAACTCCAACATCTATCAGTGAGTACTCACATCACTCTGTAGATCATAGGCCTTCTTAGCATGGATAACATCATTCTGGTCCGGCAGACAGGTCCACTGATGCAGATAGTGGCGGTAATCAATGTCACTGACCAGCTCCTGACATTTCTTGGCCAACACAATTCCCAGCATGTCCACTGGGCTACTAAAGTGTGTCTTGGTCTTCTCAAAGGCTTTCTTGTACTCCCTGTCACTCTGGATCTTGGCTACGTGCATTGACCACATCATCTTCGGATCATCCTCTATGTTACGGGCTCCGATATGGTGGCCCAGCTGCTTGCGATAGCCTTCTTTGTACTTGTACTATAGGCAGAAAAAACGTTCAGTAAGCTTTAGTCAAGTTTTCTTTTTGATCCTAGCAGGACCTGTGGTAAAACCTCCAGACGACTTAGCATCTGAAACCACAGAGATTTTAGTGTGAGAAAGTATTCAGCTGATGAAATGCAGTATACTGTTAAAAAAAGAATTCATACAGCCTTATCTGACTGATATGACTTTCACATTTTCAAAGACACTACCTGTCCTACATATTAAAAGATCCTACTCAGTAAATGAGAGTAAAATAGTCTCCAAATTATGGCAGTGATATTAAAAGCCCAAAGTTCAATAAATATCGCCTATAAAAGAACCAGTTAGTGACTGATTCTTCTCACTCTTGAATCACAGTTAGTGATTCAAGCATAAATTAGCATATAAACTCCTATTCAGTCTATTCAGGAAATAAAAACTGGAAGAACACAGAGACAAACCTGGAAGTTTAAACAAAGAAACGAAACACACATATATGGAAAACATTTTTATATTGATATCTAATACCAATAAAAAAAATTACTTATAAAATTGCATTTATTTTTAATAAAAAACTGGCTTTGGGTTTTCTCTTGTAATGTCCAGCTCAGCTGTGTAGCTGCAATGGCAGGGGAGTGCAAACTGGCAGTCCTGAGGCCACCACACCGCGTCCAAAGTAGTGTCCTGCACGAGGAGGTGCTGCCACAACCCCAGGACAATGCCGCTTTCAATTATGTCCAGCACCCAGCTCCAACAGCTACTCCCTCCACACCACCTACACATTCCCTCCACACCACTGCACACCCATAACGTGCAGGGGCAGCTGCGGGAAGACCCTCCAGAACCAACTACAGGCCAGCTGAATGGCAATGACAGGTAAGGGCTGTGTTGCCTCCATTTGGCTGAGGATGCAAACCCTGGGCTTCAACTGCAAGCGCGAGGAAACTCTCTCAGAGGGTGTGCCGCTGAGGGTCCCCTGTACTCACATCACTTGCAATGTCTCTGGAAGCTTTAGCAGACTTGATAGGAATGGCATCTGCCCGCATGTCATAGCCCTTTTTCTTCTCCTCCTCCATCGCAAGCTTGTACAGTTTCTGAAAGAAAAACAAGCACTCCCCTCAAACAACACTTCTTCCCGGGCACAGCCGTGTCCAGGCACGGACACTGAAGCCAAACTCAACCACCTACCTCACTGAAGTTCACTTTGTTCTGCTGGGCTAGCAAAATACCAGGTGTATCCGGCATAATGTGAATGCTGGTTTTATCTTTCTCCCAGGCTGATGTGTACAAGCGCTGAAAAAAACACGCACATACATGAGCAAATATGATCACACAAGCACCGGGCAACACAACCTCAAGGAGCTAACCGCCTCAGGGCACTGAAGCAAGGGGCCTCTACTTTGCACCGACTCAGAAACACCTTTACTTCACACAAAACTTTCTAATGATTCACCTTTCCCCGCACCACCACCACCCCAACTCCAATGCATCCAGCTACTGCCCCAACCGCACAAAACTGAAATTGATCTAAACCGAGAATACATATCCCTGACGCAAGAGGATGCAATATCCCCCTTGCAAAACCCAGGCCCTGGAAAGAGAGAGCCCAGCGTCCTGGGAAATGCACGCGTTCCCTTCAGGCTGCAAACACAAGGATATCTCACTTGATTCATAATCTCAGAGTTGTGCTTTGCCAGAACCATAGGCATCGAGTCAGGGATGCTGGTGAACTTGATGGTGTCCGGGTGCTGCCGATACTTCTTGTCACTCAGGATGAGGCTCGCCCTCTTATTCTTCTCATCGTCCAGCGAACCACTTGGGGACCAGCCAATGCCCCTCAGCCACAGAAGGTCAGACTTGTACACGTTCTGAAAGGACAGAGACACAAAGCAGCTCAGCAGCCTCCTTGCTCCATGCAGCCACTCCTCCTACCAAGGCAACCTCAGCCTACCAAAACACATTCCCCTGCATCAACCCACCAGCCACCACAAAAGGGGCTCCCACTAAGCTCAGCTCCCCACGGCCTGGCTCCTCATGACTACAGCACCACAAGCAGCCGCAAAACCACCCACAAACCCTCCACCTCCATCTTCTTTGTCTGCCCAGGAAAGACCTACCCCATTTGGAAATCTCCAGCTGGCAGAGGCATGGGAGGAGCCTTATACCTCATCACCTAACTCTCTTGACTCTGTTTTCTCACATGGCCTGCCTTTGCCCATTGCTGGTCCTCCAAAATGCAATACTTGGCTGCCTTCCCCCTCCCCCGCCACACATAACTCTAGCCACCTCCCGCAGCTCTCCCCCAAGAATGCTCAAGGCAAGACAGGACTCTTCTGAGACCATAGAGCATGAACCCACAAAAACTTCATCCCTGCCCATCCACGATACCAACTGGCAGCAAGACAATACGGCCACAACACAATCCCAGTCTCACAGAGTCAGCCTAGAATTATGCTCCTCATCTTGTTCTCTCCAACAATGGAAGAGAATACAAGAGAGGCTTCTGCTTTTCACACAGCCAGTAATGAACAACTTACATCACTCTGAAGGTCGTACACCTTTCTGGCTTGTACAACATCGTTCTGGTCCGGCAGACAGGTCCACCGATGCAGAGGGTGCTTGTAATCAATGTCGCTGACCAGCTCCTGACATTTCTTGGCCAACACAATTCCCAGCATGTCCACTGGGCTACTAAAATGTGTCTTGGTCTTCTCAAAGGCTTTCTTGTACTCCCTGTCACTCTGGATCTTGGCTACGTGCATTGACCACATCATCTTCGGATCATCCTCTATGTTACGGGCTCCGATATGGTGGCCCAGCTGCTTGCGATAGCCTTCTTTGTACTTGTACTGCAGGGTTGAAGAGGCTCAGTAAGTTTCAGACCAGCCCTTCTCCCTTCTCATGCTATTCTGTAGCAGCAACTGTGAGCAAGGGCTTTGCTAACAGGGCCTGGCAAGATCACCACATCAAGAAGCATCTAAGCGCAGCATATCCCTACTGTGTCCTACACCTCCCTCCCACCCCACGCCTACACTGGGACACAGGAGGCACACGGAGGGCCACACGGCAGCTCCAACCAAGCCAGCTCAGGATCCAGGAGCAATGTAAGCCAGCAGACAGGCTCTTCACACAACCTGAGCACCCACACTGAGAAGCCAGCTCTGCAGTTGGGAGGCAAAACTCAGGAAAACCACCAGACTACTCCAGCAGTATCCTGGGCCTCATCCTGCACATCCCTGATTGCACCCACCCACACAGACTGCAGCAGCTGACACACTCCTCAGGATGTCTTATTCCCCCAGCCCAGTGTGTGTCCTCAGCTGCAGCCCTACAGCCACTGAGCTTGCGAAATGACAAGGGGAAACATGACAGTTTTTCAGTAATGTGCATTTTGAGAGCTTATGGGTGAAAATTTGAGACTAAGCAAACAAAGAAAACTTTTTGCTTGCTATGTACTACAGGCCTCCTAAGCAAGGAGAGGTGTTTGAAGAAGAGTTCTTTCTTCATCTGCAGGAAGCATCACATTCACAGGCCATGATCCCAATAGGGGATTTCAACCACCCAGACATCTGCTGAAAATGCAGTACAGCAAACTTCAAGTAGTCCAGGGAACTACTGGAGCACATGCAGGACAACTTCCTAGTGGATGTGATGGAGTGCTGACCAGAGGAGACGCACTGCTGGACCTGTTTCTCACTAATGAGGAAGACTTATTTAAGAGGTCAAGACTGGAGGTAACTTGGGCTGCAGCAATCATGCCCTGGTAGATTTAATCAATCCTGAAGGGAACGGGACAGGTAAAAAGCTGAGTTAGTACTGTTAACATTAAAAAGACAAACTTTCAGCTGTTTAGGGTACTAGTGAGTAGGAACCCTTGGGAAACTGTCCCCAGAGATAAAGAAGTACATGAGACCTGGGAGGTATTTAAAGGCATTTTTCTTTGGATGTAAAAACTCTCAATCTCAACATGCAGGAAGTCAGGCAGGGGAGGCAGGAGGCCAGGTTGGCTAAGTCAAGACCTCTTAGCCAGACTGAAACACAAAAGCAAAATGCATAGGCAATGGAGGCAGTGATACACATCCTGGGGAGATTATAGGGATATGGCCTGGGAGTGCAGGGAGGGGATCAGAAAAGCCAAGGGACAGTTAGAGCTGAACTTGGCTAGGGACATGAAAAAAAAATAACAAGAAGGGTTTCTTCAGGTACACAGGCCAAAAAGGATGATGAAAGAAACTGTACCCCCATAATGAGCAAAACAGGAGACCTTGCTACAACTGACTTGAAGAAGGCTGAGGTACTCAGCAATGTCTTTGCCTCTGTCTTCACTGCCAGGTGCTCTAGCCACATTGCCCAATTCACTGAATCCAAAGGCAGAGACTAGGAGAATGAAGTACTGGCCACCGTAGAAGAAGACCAGGTTTCAAGACCATCTAAGGAGTCTGAATGTGCACAGGTCCACGAGACCTCATGAGATGCATCCAGTGGTGCTGAGGGAACTAGTGGATGAAGTTGCAAGCCACAATCCATCATATCTGAGAAGTTATGGCAGACTGGCGAAGTTCCCGGTGACTGGAAAAGGGGACTCATCACCCCCATTTTAGAAATGGAAAAAAAAGGAATAGATAGGGAACTACATGCCAGTCAGTCTCACCTCTGTCCCCAGCAAGATCATGGAGCAGACCCTCCTGGAAACTATGTGAAGGCACACAGAAAACAGTGAGGTTACTAGTGACAGCCAACATGGCTTCACTAAGGGCAAATAGTACCTGACAAATTTGGTGGCCTTCTACGACAGGGTTACAGCATGAGTAGATAAGGGAAAAGCAACTGACATCATCTACCAAGACTTTTGCAAAGCATTTGATACTGTCCCACACAACATCCTTGTCACTAAAATGGAGAGATGTGGATTTGACAGGTGGACCACTCAGTGGATAAGGAATTGCCTGGATGATAGCACTCAGAAGAGTTGTGACGAATGGCTTGATGTCTGGGTAGAGACCAGTGATGAGTGGTGTTCCGCAGGGGTCCATACTGCGATGAGTATTATTTAACATCTTTGCTGGGGACACAGACAGTGTGATTGAATGCACCCTCAGAAAGTCTGTGGATGACACAAGGCTAAGTGTTGGCGCTGATACTCTAGAGGGAAGGAATGCCATCCAGGGGGACCTTGACAGGACTCAGAGGTGGGCCTGTGCAAACCACATGAAGTTCAACAAGGCCAAGTGCAAGGTCCTGCACCTGGGATGAGGCAACCCCAAACATGGATACTACATGCTGAGAAGGAGTGAATAGACAGCAATGCTGCAGGGAAGGACTTGGGAGTATTGGTGGATATAAAAATCAATATGAGACAACAATGTGTGCTTAGGCCATCAAGCCAACCGTATCCTGGGCTGCATCAAAAGAAATGTGGCTACCAGGTCCAGAGAGGAGATTCTCCCCTCTGCCCTGCTCTTGTGAGAACCCACATGGAGCACTACGTCCAGCTCTGGGGCTGCCAGCATAAGAAAAACATGGACCTGCTTGAGTGGGTCCAGAAAAGGCCCACGAGCATGATCAGAGAGCTGGAGCACCTCTCCAATGAAGGCAGGCTGAGAGAGTAAGGGTTGTTAAACCTAAAGGAGAAAAGGCTCTGTGGAGAACTTATATCAGCCTTCCAATACCTAAAGGGGCCTACATGAAAGATAGGGAGGAAGACTATCAGAGAGCGTAGTGATGTGGGATAATGGTTTTAAACTAAAAGAGGGCAGATATAGATTAGATATTAGAAAGAAATTCATCCCTGTGAGGGTGGTGAGGCACTGGCACAGGTTACCCAGAGCAGTTGTAGGTGCCCCATCCCTGGAAGTGCTCAAGACCAGGTTGGATGGGGCTTGGAGAAACCTGGTCTACCAGAAGCTGACCCTGTCCATGGCTGAGGGATGGGAATTCAATGATCTTTAAGATCCCTTCCAATCCAAACCATTCCATGATTCTTGGTGCAACGACATTTTTCCCTGCCTTTCTGAAATATCAAGTAAGACTGAGGAGACTGTGCCACCAAGGACTCCTGTGTACTTACATCACTTGCAATGTCTCTGGAAGCTTTAGCAGACTTGATAGGAATGGCATCTGCCCGCATGTCATAGCCCTTTTTCTTCTCCTCCTCCATCGCAAGCTTGTACAGTTTCTGAAAGAAAAACAAGCACTCCCCTCAAACAACACTTCTTCCCGGGCACAGCCGTGTCCAGGCACGGACACTGAAGCCAAACTCAACCACCTACCTCACTGAAGTTCACTTTGTTCTGCTGGGCTAGCAAAATACCAGGTGTATCCGGCATAATGTGAATGCTGGTTTTATCTTTCTCCCAGGCTGATGTGTACAAGCGCTGAAAAAAACACGCACATACATGAGCAAATATGATCACACAAGCACCGGGCAACACAACCTCAAGGAGCTAACCGCCTCAGGGCACTGAAGCAAGGGGCCTCTACTTTGCACCGACTCAGAAACACCTTTACTTCACACAAAACTTTCTAATGATTCACCTTTCCCCGCACCACCACCACCCCAACTCCAATGCATCCAGCTACTGCCCCAACCGCACAAAACTGAAATTGATCTAAACCGAGAATACATATCCCTGACGCAAGAGGATGCAATATCCCCCTTGCAAAACCCAGGCCCTGGAAAGAGAGAGCCCAGCGTCCTGGGAAATGCACGCGTTCCCTTCAGGCTGCAAACACAAGGATATCTCACTTGATTCATAATCTCAGAGTTGTGCTTTGCCAGAACCATAGGCATCGAGTCAGGGATGCTGGTGAACTTGATGGTGTCCGGGTGCTGCCGATACTTCTTGTCACTCAGGATGAGGCTCGCCCTCTTATTCTTCTCATCATCCAGCGAACCACTTGGGGACCAGCCAATGCCCCTCAGCCACAGAAGGTCAGACTTGTACACGTTCTGAAAGGACAGAGACACAAAGCAGCTCAGCAGCCTCCTTGCTCCATGCAGCCACTCCTCCTACCAAGGCAACCTCAGCCTACCAAAACACATTCCCCTGCATCAACCCACCAGCCACCACAAAAGGGGCTCCCACTAAGCTCAGCTCCCCACGGCCTGGCTCCTCATGACTACAGCACCACAAGCAGCCGCAAAACCACCCACAAACCCTCCACCTCCATCTTCTTTGTCTGCCCAGGAAAGACCTACCCCATTTGGAAATCTCCAGCTGGCAGAGGCATGGGAGGAGCCTTATACCTCATCACCTAACTCTCTTGACTCTGTTTTCTCACATGGCCTGCCTTTGCCCATTGCTGGTCCTCCAAAACGCAATACTTGGCTGCCTTCCCCCTCCCCCGCCACACATAACTCTAGCCACCTCCCGCAGCTCTCCCCCAAGAATGCTCAAGGCAAGACAGGACTCTTCTGAGACCATAGAGCATGAACCCACAAAAACTTCATCCCTGACTGTTCACGACAAAATCTCAGCAAAAAAAAAAAGGCTCAATATCTAGAACCTTTCTTGAACTGTAAAATGAGAAATTAAAGAGACCTGCATGAGAAAGCCTGAAATAAAAAAAAATCTTTTCAATATCAACACATCGGTAATTGCTTTAAGCTGAAAGAGGGCAGATATTTCAAATATATTAGGAAGAAATTCTTTACTGTGGCAATTGTGAAGCACTGGCACAGGCTGCCCAGAGCAGATGTGGGTGCCCCATCACTGGCATTGCTCAAGGCCAGGCTGGATGGGGCTGGAGAAACTTGGGCTGATGGGAGGTGTCTTTGCTTAGGGCAAGGGATTGGAACTACAGGATATTGAAGGTCCTTACCAATCAAAACTATTCTGTGATTCTATGATACAACAAGACAGTATAGTCAGAACACAGTTACACAGAATCAGCCCAGAAGTATGCTCCCCACATGGATATTCTCCAACAACATTACAGAACACAAGAGAGGCTTCTGCTTTTCACACAGCCAGTAATGAACAACTTACATCACTCTGAAGGTCGTATACCCTCTTGGCTTGTACAACATCGTTCTGGTCCGGCAGACAGGTCCACCGATGCAGAGGGTGCTTGTAATCAATGTCGCTGACCAGCTCCTGACATTTCTTGGCCAACACAATTCCCAGCATGTCCACTGGGCTACTAAAATGTGTCTTGGTCTTCTCAAAGGCTTTCTTGTACTCCCTGTCACTCTGGATCTTGGCTACGTGCATTGACCACATCATCTTCGGATCATCCTCTATGTTACGGGCTCCGATATGGTGGCCCAGCTGCTTGCGATAGCCTTCTTTGTACTTGTACTGCAGGGTTGAAGAGGCTCAGTAAGTTTCAGACCAGCCCTTCTCCCTTCTCATGCTATTCTGTAGCAGCAACTGTGAGCAAGGGCTTTGCTAACAGGGCCTGGCAAGATCACCACATCAAGAAGCATCTAAGCGCAGCATATCCCTACTGTGTCCTACACCTCCCTCCCACCCCACGCCTACACTGGGACACAGGAGGCACACGGAGGGCCACACGGCAGCTCCAACCAAGCCAGCTCGGGATCCAGGAGCAATGTAAGCCAGCAGACAGGCTCTTCACACAACCTGAGCACCCACACTGAGAAGCCAGCTCTGCAGTTGGGAGGCAAAACTCAGGAAAACCACCAGACTACTCCAGCAGTAACCTGGGCCTCATCCTGCACATCCCTGATTGCACCCACCCACACAGACTGCAGCAGCTGACACACTCCTGAGCTTGGGAAGTGAAAAGGGGAAACATGACAGTTTTTCCCCGCCTCTTTATGAAATGTCAGGTAAGACTGAGGTCAGATAGACCTCATCTCCTTACAGCAAGAGAACAAACCTGAACAAGGGAATCACATATAGGAGAGGAAAATTAGCTCCTGAAGGGGTAAGCCCTGATAAGATACTGCAGGGGACAGGAATGACCATTCTCCAGCAATAATAAATGCCCCTGTTGTACCAAAAAACTGGCTTTGGGTTTCTCTTGTAATGTCCAGCTCAGCTGTGTAGCTGCAATGGCAGGGGAGTGCAAACTGGCAGTCCTGAGGCCACCACACGGCATCCAAAGTAGTGTCCTGCACGAGGAGGTGCTGCCACAACCCCAGGACAATGCCGCTTTCAATTATGTCCAGCACCCAGCTCCAACAGCTACTCCCTCCACACCACCTACACATTCCCTCCACACCACTGCACACTCATAATGTGCAGGGGCAGCTGCGGGAAGACCCTCCAGAACCAACTACAGGCCAGCTGAATGGCAATGACAGGTAAGGGCTGTGTTGCCTCCATTTGGCTGAGGATGCAAACCCTGGGCTTCAACTGCAAGCGCGAGGAAACTCTCTCAGAGGGTGTGCCGCCGAGGGTCCCCTGTACTCACATCACTTGCAATGTCTCTGGAAGCTTTAGCAGACTTGATAGGAATGGCATCTGCCCGCATGTCATAGCCCTTTTTCTTCTCCTCCTCCATCGCAAGCTTGTACAGTTTCTGAAAGAAAAACAAGCACTCCCCTCAAACAACACTTCTTCCCGGGCACAGCCGTGTCCAGGCACGGACACTGAAGCCAAACTCAACCACCTACCTCACTGAAGTTCACTTTGTTCTGCTGGGCTAGCAAAATACCAGGTGTATCCGGCATAATGTGAATGCTGGTTTTATCTTTCTCCCAGGCTGATGTGTACAAGCGCTGAAAAAACCACGCACATACATGAGCAAATATGATCACACAAGCACCGGGCAACACAAGCTCAAGGAGCTAACCGCCTCAGGGCGCTGAAGCAAGGAGCCTCTACTTTGCACCGACTCAGAAACACCTTTACTTCACACAAAACTTTCTAATGATTCACCTTTCCCCGCACCACCACCACCCCAACTCCAATGCATCCAGCTACTGCCCCAACCGCACAAAACTGAAATTGATCTAAACCGAGAATACATATCCCTGACGCAAGAGGATGCAATATCCCCCTTGCAAAACCCAGGCCCTGGAAAGAGAGAGCCCAGCGTCCTGGGAAATGCACGCGTTCCCTTCAGGCTGCAAACACAAGGATATCTCACTTGATTCATAATCTCAGAGTTGTGCTTTGCCAGAACCATAGGCATCGAGTCAGGGATGCTGGTGAACTTGATGGTGTCCGGGTGCTGCCGATACTTCTTGTCACTCAGGATGAGGCTCGCCCTCTTATTCTTCTCATCGTCCAGCGAACCACTTGGGGACCAGCCAATGCCCCTCAGCCACAGAAGGTCAGACTTGTACACGTTCTGAAAGGACAGAGACACAAAGCAGCTCAGCAGCCTCCTTGCTCCATGCAGCCACTCCTCCTACCAAGGCAACCTCAGCCTACCAAAACACATTCCCCTGCATCAACCCACCAGCCACCACAAAAGGGGCTCCCACTAAGCTCAGCTCCCCACGGCCTGGCTCCTCATGACTACAGCACCACAAGCAGCCGCAAAACCACCCACAAACCCTCCACCTCCATCTTCTTTGTCTGCCCAGGAAAGACCTACCCCATTTGGAAATCTCCAGCTGGCAGAGGCATGGGAGGAGCCTTATACCTCATCACCTAACTCTCTTGACTCTGTTTTCTCACATGGCCTGCCTTTGCCCATTGCTGGTCCTCCAAAATGCAATACTTGGCTGCCTTCCCCCTCCCCCGCCACACATAACTCTAGCCACCTCCCGCAGCTCTCCCCCAAGAATGCTCAAGGCAAGACAGGACTCTTCTGAGACCATAGAGCATGAACCCACAAAAACTTCATCCCTGACTGTTCACGACAAAATCTCAGCAAAAAAAAAAGGCTCAATATCTAGAACCTTTCTTGAACTGTAAAATTAAAGAGACCTGCATGAGAAAGCCTGAAATTAAAAAAAATCTTTTCAATATCAACACATCGGTAATTGCTTTAAGCTGAAAGAGGGCAGATATTTCAAATATATAGGAAGAAATTCTTTACTGTGGCAATAGTGAAGCACTGGCACAGGCTGCCCAGAGCAGATGTGGGTGCCCCATCACTGGCATTGCTCAAGGCCAGGCTGGATGGGGCTGGAGAAACTTGGGCTGATGGGAGGTGTCTTTGCTCAGGGCAAGGGATTGGAACTACAGGATATTGAAGGTCCTTACCAATCAAAACTATTCTGTGATTCTATGATACAACAAGACAGTATAGTCAGAACACAGTTACACAGAATCAGCCCAGAAGTATGCTCCCCACATGGATATTCTCCAACAACATTACAGAACACAAGAGAGGCTTCTGCTTTTCACACAGCCAGTAATGAACAACTTACATCACTCTGAAGGTCGTATACCCTCTTGGCTTGTACAACATCGTTCTGGTCCGGCAGACAGGTCCACCGATGCAGAGGGTGCTTGTAATCAACGTCGCTGACCAGCTCCTGACATTTCTTGGCCAACACAATTCCCAGCATGTCCACTGGGCTACTAAAGTGTGTCTTTGACTTCTCAAAGGCTTTCTTGTACTCCCTGTCACTCTGGATCTTGGCTACGTGCATTGACCACATCATCTTCGGATCATCCTCTATGTTACGGGCTCCGATATGGTGGCCCAGCTGCTTGCGATAGCCTTCTTTGTACTTGTACTGCAGGGTTGAAGAGGCTCAGTAAGTTTCAGACCAGCCCTTCTCCCTTCTCATGCTATTCTGTAGCAGCAACTGTGAGCAAGGGCTTTGCTAACAGGGCCTGGCAAGATCACCACATCAAGAAGCATCTAAGCGCAGCATATCCCTACTGTGTCCTACACCTCCCTCCCACCCCACGCCTACACTGGGACACAGGAGGCACACGGAGGGCCACACGGCAGCTCCAACCAAGCCAGCTCGCGATCCAGGAGCAATGTAAGCCAGCAGACAGGCTCTCCACACAACCTGAGCACCCACACTGAGAAGCCAGCTCTGCAGTTGGGAGGCAAAACTCAGGAAAACCACCAGACTACTCCAGCAGTATCCTGGGCCTCATCCTGCACATCCCTGATTGCACCCACCCACACAGACTGCAGCAGCTGACACATTCCTCAGGATGTCTTATTCCCCCAGCCCAGTGTGTGTCCTCAGCTGCAGCCCTACAGCTGAGCTTGGGAAGTGAAAAGGGGAAACATGACAGTTTTTCCCCACCTCTTTATGAAATGTCAGGTAAGACTGAGGTCAGATAGACCTCATCTCCTTACAGCAAGGGAACAAACCTGAACAAGGGAATCACATATAGGAGAGGAAAATTAGCTCCTGAAGGGGTAAGCCCTGATAAGATACTGCAGGGGACAGGAATGACCATTCTCCAGCAATAATAAATGCCCCTGTTGTACCAAAAAACTGGCTTTGGGTTTCTCTTGTAATGTCCAGCTCAGCTGTGTAGCTGCAATGGCAGGGGAGTGCAAACTGGCAGTCCTGAGGCCACCACACGGCATCCAAAGTAGTGTCCTGCACGAGGAGGTGCTGCCACAACCCCAGGACAATGCCGCTTTCAATTATGTCCAGCACCCAGCTCCAACAGCTACTCCCTCCACACCACCTACACATTCCCTCCACACCACTGCACACCCATAACGTGCAGGGGCAGCTGCGGGAAGACCCTCCAGAACCAACTACAGGCCAGCTGAATGGCAATGACAGGTAAGGGCTGTGTTGCCTCCATTTGGCTGAGGATGCAAACCCTGGGCTTCAACTGCAAGCGCGAGGAAACTCTCTCAGAGGGTGTGCCGCCGAGGGTCCCCTGTACTCACATCACTTGCAATGTCTCTGGAAGCTTTAGCAGACTTGATAGGAATGGCATCTGCCCGCATGTCATAGCCCTTTTTCTTCTCCTCCTCCATCGCAAGCTTGTACAGTTTCTGAAAGAAAAACAAGCACTCCCCTCAAACAACACTTCTTCCCGGGCACAGCCGTGTCCAGGCACGGACACTGAAGCCAAACTCAACCACCTACCTCACTGAAGTTCACTTTGTTCTGCTGGGCTAGCAAAATACCAGGTGTATCCGGCATAATGTGAATGCTGGTTTTATCTTTCTCCCAGGCTGATGTGTACAAGCGCTGAAAAAAACACGCACATACATGAGCAAATATGATCACACAAGCACTGGGCAACACAAGCTCAAGGAGCTAACCGCCTCAGGGCACTGAAGCAAGGGGCCTCTACTTTGCACCGACTCAGAAACACCTTTTCTTCACACAAAACTTTCTAATGATTCACCTTTCCCTGCACCACCACCACCCCAACTCCAATGCATCCAGCTACTGCC
The DNA here is from genome assembly GCF_963210335.1 of Falco punctatus. Taxonomy (NCBI): domain Eukaryota; kingdom Metazoa; phylum Chordata; class Aves; order Falconiformes; family Falconidae; genus Falco; species Falco punctatus. Next base: position 41,601,198 of record NC_137588.1, read on the forward strand.
CCAACCGCACAAAACTGAAATTGATCTAAACCGAGAATACATATCCCTGACGCAAGAGGATGCAATATCCCCCTTGCAAAACCCAGGCCCTGGAAAGAGAGAGCCCAGCGTCCTGGGAAATGCACGCGTTCCCTTCAGGCTGCAAACACAAGGATATCTCACTTGATTCATAATCTCAGAGTTGTGCTTTGCCAGAACCATAGGCATCGAGTCAGGGATGCTGGTGAACTTGATGGTGTCCGGGTGCTGCCGATACTTCTTGTCACTCAGGATGAGGCTCGCCCTCTTATTCTTCTCATCGTCCAGCGAACCACTTGGGGACCAGCCAATGCCCCTCAGCCACAGAAGGTCAGACTTGTACACGTTCTGAAAGGACAGAGACACAAAGCAGCTCAGCAGCCTCCTTGCTCCATGCAGCCACTCCTCCTACCAAGGCAACCTCAGCCTACCAAAACACATTCCCCTGCATCAACCCACCAGCCACCACAAAAGGGGCTCCCACTAAGCTCAGCTCCCCACGGCCTGGTTCCTCATGACTACAGCACCACAAGCAGCCGCAAAACCACCCACAAACCCTCCACCTCCATCTTCTTTGTCTGCCCAGGAAAGACCTACCCCATTTGGAAATCTCCAGCTGGCAGAGGCATGGGAGGAGCCTTATACCTCATCACCTAACTCTCTTGACTCTGTTTTCTCACATGGCCTGCCTTTGCCCATTGCTGGTCCTCCAAAACGCAATACTTGGCTGCCTTCCCCCTTCCCTTGCCACACATAACTCTAGCCACCTCCCGCAGCTCTTCCCCGAGAATGCTCAAGGCAAGACAGGACTCTTCTGAGACCATAGAGCATGAACCCACACAAAATTCATCCCTGCCCATCCATGATACCAACTGGCAGCAAGACAATACGGCCACAACACAATCCCAGTCTCACAGAGTCAGCCTAGAATTATGCTCCTCATCTTGATGTTCTCTCCAACAATGGAAGAGAATACAAGAGAGGCTTCTGCTTTTCACACAGCCAGTAATGAACAACTTACATCACTCTGAAGGTCGTATACCCTCTTGGCTTGTACAACATCGTTCTGGTCCGGCAGACAGGTCCACCGATGCAGAGGGTGCTTGTAATCAACGTCGCTGACCAGCTCCTGACATTTCTTGGCCAACACAATTCCCAGCATGTCCACTGGGCTACTAAAGTGTGTCTTTGACTTCTCAAAGGCTTTCTTGTACTCCCTGTCACTCTGGATCTTGGCTACGTGCATTGACCACATCATCTTCGGATCATCCTCTATGTTACGGGCTCCGATATGGTGACCAAGCTGCTTTCGGTATGCAGTTTTGTACTGGTACTAATTGAATACATAAACAATCATTATCACCTCTTTCTAACTGCAGTTTACATTTCTTTGTAATTAATATAGTGGTTAATACTTCAATATCTACTATATTTGAATTATTTCTTTGTTTTTCCAAGAAATTTATTGTTTCTATTAAAATATACTAAGATCTTCTGTATGTGAAATATGGTTATATACCATTATATTGTATGTGATTGTACTTAATTAATTAAATTTACATTATTAAGAATTACAGAACCTTTGGAGGGCAGCAATATAAGTCTGTTAAAATTTTAGACCTCTCCTGGTTCTAAATATAAATATCTTTATCCCAAAGTGTGTACCAGCTGTATGCCCCACTATTATTTTAACCCTGTAAAACTTACTTCACTAGCTATATCTCTGGATGCCTTTGCTGACTTGAGGGGTATAGCATCTGGAGGAAGATCATAGCCTTTCCTTTTTAGCTCTTCATATCCTAACTTGTAAAGTTTCTGTTGGAGAAAGATTCAAAGTAATTATTGCAAATAAAGCACTGTAGAGAGTTTTTCAATACTTCAAACTTTCCTCCCCTCTACTACTGAAAATAAAGCATGAGATTCCAAACAGTTTCATTCACCAATATAAATTCCCAAGCTTGTTTTTTAATAGCGTGTATTTTTAATAAGGTGTATTTTGTAACTGATAATGTAAAATATTTAAAAATTACTATCTGTATGTTTTCTGATTAACTCATTCAGAGATCACAATTTTCTTTTACTTAATATATTAATTTGAATGGTTCATAGAGTCCTCAAAGCAGTGAATAATACAACCCCACAATTCTCTCCATCCCAATTTCAATTGCAATTATTTTCTGTCATCTTGAGTTTTTATGATAGAGCTGTTAACATCTCTTTACATTTGCATGTAGTCTGTATTGGTTTCATTATAACCAGGAATTTAATGTAAATTACATTAATCCTATGTAACTCTAAAGAGGCAGTTCAGTATAATCAGACATTTAAACAGGAATGACAGGCTTACCAAAAAGTACTGAACACATATCTACAATATTAATGTATTCAGTAGGGATGAAAGAGAAAACTGCTAACTTGTATTGAATATTTTCTTAGTATTTATTATATTCTAGCAACGCCAATTCCACTTTATATTTTAACAATTCCACTTGGGCTTCCCAGTGCATAACAATTTTCACAGGAATAGATCACAGTTGTGCTTACAGCTGTTAGAATTGCAGAATTACTTTATTGCTTTTTAAAGTAAAAGCACAACAGGTAATTCCAAATTCCATAAAATAAACATTGTAGAGACACACTTACATCACTTGTGTTAATTAAGTTTGATTTAGCCAGCAAAATTTCAGGAGTATCAGGCATGATGTGAACCTGAGTCTTGTCCTTGTTCCAAGCTTCTCTATAGAGTATCTGAAAAGAAACAAACAAAAATACCTTGTCTGATAAAAGGCTCACATACACAGCAGTAAATTCAATTTACCTTTTCTCTACAATAGCAAAGCAAAGATGTACTATGCAAGCATGAGTGATGTAAACAATTGAAGGTATTAAAACCAAATAATACAACAGCTTCTTACTGAAATACCACCTTTTTTTCTTCTTCACATCCATGGAACATCAAGGAAACAGCGTCATGACAATACGTTTACATACTACATAGTAAGGGTCTTATTTGCAGTTATTACTGAGTAAGTTATACAGTACTAAAGATCTTAATCTTCTGAACAAGGCTTATTGAACAGTAAGGCACTGATTTAAAACATCTGATATTTGTATATTTTAACCACATGTTCTGATACAGAGATCTTTTTAACAAATGTATACTAAGGTATTCATTTATTGAAACACATGTTCTGTCTCTAGAGGCAACTTACATCACTTCTATTTTTAGCATTAGATTTTGCTAAAACAATATCCATGGCATCTGGGATACTTGTAAACTTAATAGTATCTGGGTGCTGCCGGTACTTCTTTTCACTCAGTATTTCAGAAGCTTTCTTGTTCTTTTCAGATTCCAAAGATCCCAGTGGACTCCATCCAAGACCTCTAAGCCATAGTAGATCTGACTTATACTGATTCTGTTCAGGAGAAAAATCAAAACCATATAAGATTATTTCCCTGTTCATATATTAAATCGTATTAAAAGACTAACTGGTATTTTAGCTTCAATCTGATCTATACTGACATCAAAAGACAGTTATTAAAGATACTTTACAATAAGCAGTAAATATCTTCTTAAAAAGAAGTAATTTAAATACAGAGAAAGCTTACATCACTCTGTAGTTCGTAGACCCTCTTTGCCTGGGTGACATCAACCTGGTCTGGCAGACAAGTCCAGCGGTGTGGCACTTGTTTGTAGTCTACATCACTAACCAGTTCCTGACATTTCTTAGCCAGAAGGAAGCCTAACATATCCACAGGCATATTAAACTTTGTCTTCCACTTCTCAAAATCTTTCTTGTACTCCCTTTCACTCTGCATCTTCGCTACTTGCATAGACCACAACATCTTAGGATCATCTTGTAAGCTGCGGAATCCAATGTGATGTCCCTGCTGCTTGCGGTAACCTTCTTTGTACTTGTACTAAAATTATAAAAATTGCATTATTGAAATTACAGTAAAAAACAGACAATGATAAAATATGTAAGCAACATATCAGTATATTCTCTCAGTCAATGTCTTAGTGTCGTTACCAACTAAATAAGCAACTTGTTGCAGAATCTCAAGTTTGAGTAGTCCCTTGATCAATGTGTATCACTTGGTGTCAGTGAATGCTCTCCTTGGGAATGAACAGAGTCCCTGGAGAGGAGGAGTGCGTGGCTATAAGAATGGTCTCCTGTGCCATTGCATTCATATAGTCACACTGTTCAGAACTCCCAAAGGCTGACACACTGAAATATTTTGATGAATAAAATAATCAGCAATGAAAAATGCAGATGCTTAAGCACTGAAAACATTTCCTAATGGTTAATAAAATCTCTTCTATAAATACAGAAGTTGTATTCATACAAAATTATAACAGCAATTCATGTATCACGCGTCTATTTCAGAGTTGTGAAGAGGACTTCTCAGTATAAGCACTGGATCAGCTAACTGAACCAAATTTACTGCTGCTCTGAAAATGTAACATCCAAAAAAGCAGACATCTCCTATCTTTGTGTGACTATCCACTTCACAGATAGACCACAATCTTTGGAATTGTAAAGATACTAGAGCAATCCTTCTTAACTGACAGGAATAGATGTGGAAAGACTTTTGTAAGCAATTTTGCTTTTTACTCCAAGACACACCTTAGCAGAGAGGTGTATCTCAATCTAATGCAACTCTGTAAGTTATAGCAACTAGATAAAGTGTATGTCATAGTGAATTAGAAATGTCTCTTACATCACTTGCAATGTCCCTTGAAGCTTTGGCAGCTTTCACAGACATGGCTTCAGGTGTGAGGTCATAGCCTTTCTTTATCATTTCTTCCCAGCCAAGTTTGTATAGTTTCTAAAATTGAAAACATTATTGATTAAAAAGTCTTAGCAATATGTAAGTAACCTTCCATTTAGATATGCTAATGACCCATAATACCAAATTCTGGTCACCTCGCAGGCTTCAGTTACGAGAGAAGGGCTACTAGAATGGGAACTGAAAACTGAGAAACTGATAAGCAAGGAAAGCAGGTCTTCCAAGTCTTAGGTTAGTGACTAAATAGTTTTCCTTTACTGCAGCAGCTTCCTACCATAACTTATCTTGGGGATATGAAACATATTTGGGGAATTTCAAATATATACACCTGAGATAACTGAAAACTTTTCAGTTGGTTTAACAAAATTTTAATTAATAAGGCTCTAATGTAGCCATTTAATAGTCAATTCAGTTTGTGCACAGTTGATTTTAAGTACCAGCACTTGCAAGTCAAAAATTTGCCTCTGAGCAATCGTGCAAAGCAAAACCCAAGTATTTTATGCTGGCACAATTGTCACTTTCTCATATTTGAAAGCTGACAGAAAAGGTTCAATCAGTGCACGTGTTTCTTTTCCCATATGTTAAGTTAAAAATATACACAGCAAACTTGTAATTTTATAGTAAGGAACTTTTAGCATCATTTCTATGGTAAGCATAGAGTATGGACCACACACATACAGATTTCAAAACCAGGACTTATACTTCCCATACACTATAATGTAATTTAGGTGGTTATTTTGCTAGCCTGAAGACAGTACTTATTACTACTCTGAAAATGTTACTCACATAAAAATTCTTGTCTCCGTTCTATATTGCCCATTCTGTTTCTTCTAACTGACACAAATTGATTACTTATTTTGAAAAAGGAGGCACCTTAAAATTTGAAGAAAGTAGATATTAATTTAAAATGTAATAGGAAGTATTAAAGAACTCTACCTGACTGTAGTTCGCCTTGTTCTGTTTTGCCTGTAGAATATCTGGTGTATCTGGCATCACATGAACCTGAATTTTATCCTTCTCCCAAGCTTGAGTATAAGCACGCTATTGAAAAAAGTAACACGAGATCTGTTAATAGAAATGACAAAAGATGGCTCTTTTGGTGTTTTCACCTTTCCATTTGCACACTTTGGATATGGATGGGTAAAAAGATGAAGGTGTTGACTGAGATTTATTTTACTATGTAATGACCTAATCCAGAATCAGATTAATTAGGATCCAGTCCTGCTTCTAATGAATCCAATTATAAAGGGCTAGTAATTTGCATATAAGAATGAGAAGGATAGAGGTTGGAGAGGTAGCAATGAGATAAATGAGAAAAGATTTATTTAATCAATGCTATTTATCAGTAACTGAGTGTTTCATTAAGAAAAGAAATTTAAAAAGAGGAACCTGTAAGTGACAGTTGTTTTTTCCCAGGGAAACACTGCTACATAAAGGTGGTGACAGAGACTTATAGACTGTTTATTGAAATGGATTATATGAAATGTCTGCCTAATTTTCCCTATAAGTACTCACTTTGTTCATTACATTTGCGTTCTGCTTTGCAAGGACCATGTCCATGGAATCATTCTCTTTTGTAAAGGGGAACATGCTGGGATGCTGGCGGTATTTCCTATCACTTGCAATTTCTGTGGCTTTCTTAGATTTCTCCACATCCAGAGAACCAGCAGGACTCCAACCAATACCCTTGAACCACTCATTGTAATCCTGCTTGTACTCATTCTGCCGAACAGAATACAAAAGGAAAGATTACAATTTACAAATGTCTCATACAAAAGAATTCTGCTGTTTCCAAAACACAGTCATAATGAAAAAACAGGGAAAAAAGTCACAGCTGTGAATGTCAGAAATAAAACATAAACTTACATCACTTTGTATCTGATTCATGTTTCTGCACAGTTCTAAATTCATTGCATCTGGTAGAAGTATGTATTGATGGATCAGTCGTTTGTAGTTAGTATTGGTTACACGATCTTGTGCCTCCTTAGCTGCCACGATGCTGAGTGCATCAGAAGGTGTTTGGTAATGTGTCTTGCTCATTTCATAAGCTTTCTTGTATTCACGATCAGACTGCATCTTAGCCACTTGCATATAATGGACAAGTTTGGGATCATCCTGAAGGCTGCGGAAGCCTACAAGTTTTCCCTTGTCTTGTTCATAACCTAATTTGTATTTATACTGTAAAGAAAACAGAGATGGAGACTTTTAATTCTACTTCATTTGTTTAATAAGCAATATCTATCTTGTAAGGAACACACACACACACGCAAACACACCCCCCCCCCAACTTATATTAAAATAAGATTTTTATATTGTTAAGAAAACATCACAAATCATATAGAGGTGGTAGCTTTGTCCAATTACTCTTAGGGTGCACTCTAAGGCAAAACAAATGCCTAGCATCCCTTTTAAAAGCAGTACATTTAAAACACTTTCTTAATAAATGAAATTTCCTTACAATAGTTTATTCTGCTCCTGCATAAGGTTCCATGTAACCTGGCGTTCAATTGCCTTCTAATTTAATATTAAATGATACAATGCAAATATGAAACACACTGACAGGAAGCACAAGGCAAAGGAACACATAAGACCTGGTTCACTGAAGACAGTTCTTTGGAAAAAGTGCACTTTTATTTTTTTTCACACTATAGTTTAGAGATAGCTTATCTTAGAGCTAGCATGGGTATCACAAACACTAGAACCAAGGTACATTAACCCACATAGCTCTGTTACTATCCTATCCTTTTTCCAGTATTTTGCTTAGGTAACTATTTCCATGGTAGTCTGCACCATACTCAAAATACTTGAGTTCATATCTGAAGACTAACCACAACATCAAAGATTTAATCATCACTTCCATTAGGTTCACTTGTTCAAATGATTAAAAAAATTCAAGACACTCCCCAAGATCTTTTGTATTTTTTTGTTTAATAAAACCAATAGTTCAAATTCTTAATGTCTTCCTCAATCTCTAATCAACCATGGACAATGAACTACACAGACCAAGTATCAATTCCTTCACTGCTTACTGCTGGGAGAGAACTCCAAACAGAACTATCTTCCCCTAAGACTTAGAGCAGTGGCAGAGCAAATTGACTTTGCAGTGGCTGCAACATCCCGTAGGTTATAAAAAAAAAAAGAAAGGTGGGCTAAACATGTCCTTAGGCACTAACTTCACCCCTCTCAGGCTGGATTTGCCCCTGCTGTAGCAAATCCCTCATCACTACTGATACACAAAGGATATCAGAACAGTCCTGATTACAGGAGTTTGTATTTTCTGCACCAAGAAATTTAATGAGACTTTCAGCAAAGGAATAAAGACAACTGTTCCACAGCAGTAAAAATAATCTCGTATTTTCAAATATTTCTAAGAATGATCTCTGACATTCTGTCTAAACTACAAATATACAGCATACATTCATAAAGTATCCAAGCACCATTGCATTGAGAAAAGAACTACCTTCTTTCTCCACTAACAGTCCCTTATATATTTTTGTACCTTTCTAATGAAGAAATTGCTATTTATTCCTGCTAGAATATAGATCAATGTCAGAATTATTTATGAGCAAGAGAATATATATATTTGGCATATAAAATTGAATTGTGTCAAGAAATTGATGTTCTGCAATATCTGAAATTGATTATTTATTCTTTCAAGAACTTACATCACTCGCAATATCCCTAGAAGCTTTGGCAGCTTTAATAGGAATAGCATCAGCTCTGAGATCATATCCTTTCTTCCTAGATTCTTCAAATGAAAGTCTGTACATTTTCTGTGAAAAGAAATAAAAGAAACATCCTTTAAAAAAGTAAACCACAAAATTAACTTCAATCCTAGTATTCATACATCAATGCAGCTGGACTGCACTATAATCAGTAACAATAACCTATAACAAAAGAGCAAGAAATTGCAATAAATTTGTTTCCCACATGCATAAACATTGATGAAAAGTTACATCTATAAGGGTATCAGCTTTTAAAAAAAAGAGCTAAATAGATCTATTTATGTGCACATTAAAGATGTGTGCAATTACAAACAATGTTTTATTTAGCATATGCAGATTAAACAACCAGCTACTGAAAAACTGCCTATAATACCATCTCTTACCAAAAAAATAGGTTCAATCTGCAAGAATTATGAAACCAGTACAAAACTCTGTGCATGGGGAAATAGATTAACAAATACAGTAACAAACATGGATAGTACTCAAACTACTATTTTGTTAGTAACTATTATATTTTAATGACCTACATGATGAATTCATGATCTGACTCTAAATACTATGGCTCTTTACTGGCAACGTTTGGTATTTAATTTTGGGGAGGAAAGCAGGGAAAAGGAAAATTAATAGCTTTTTATGAAATTACTACAGGTTAGCAAAGTAAGAATTAGGGAGACTTTTGTAAGTTGTCATCTCACTTATTCCTAATAAGAAAAACTGAGAGCAAAGTCATAATCTTACAAACAGTACTCACATCACTTAAATTAAATGCATTAACTTTTGCTAAAGCAATCTGTGGAATATCTGGTGTGATATGAACTTTCTTTTTGTCTTCTTCCCATGCTTGTTTGTACTTGTGCTGGAAGGATTGAAAAAAAGAGATGTCAATATAACCAAAAGATTAAATAAAACAATTTTAAACAGTATTTCCTATGTGAAATATAAACTTTATTTACAGTTATGTGACTACTAACATGGTAGGAGCATTTGTCTTTTTATTTTAGGACTTAAAAGCAGTGTGAATCAGGAATAGCTCTTATGAAGTTAATTGTCTGAGATCAAAATAAAAGTGGGAGAAATAAAAATCTTGCTGCAGTATTTTACTGCTTGTCCTTTGCCCAGCAGTGTATTCAAGCACATCGAGCAGCAGAAAACAATAGGTTCCAAAATGTAACAGGTCTGGCTGGGATGAAGGTAATCCTCTTCACAGCAGCTCAAACAGTGCTGTGGTTTAGATTTGTGACTAAAACAATGCTGGTCACACACTAATGTTTTAGCTGTTGCTGAACAGTATTTGTGGAGTATCAAGGCTTTCTCTGCCCCCAAAGTGAATAGACTGGGGGGGCGTACAAGAGACTGGGAGGGGACATAACCAAGCAGGTGAACCCAACTAACTAAAGAGATATCCCACGCCATATAACATCATGCTCAGCAAATAAAAAGGGAGAGGAGCGGGTTTAGGGAAGTTGTGGGGTTTGTTTTCTTTTCTTTTGCTAGGGAACTGGCTGGGCATCAGTCTACCCAGGTGGAGGTGGCAAGTGATTGCCTTTGCATCACTTAGTTTTGTTTTCTTTCTCTCTTTTTCCACTTCTCCTTTGCTTATTAAACATTTTTTACCTTGACCCACAAGTTTTTTTTGTTTTTACTCTGCCCTTCCTCTTCCCACATCTCACTGTGCTAGAGGGAAGGAAGTGAGCTGTGTGATGCTTAGCCACCTACAGGGGTTAACCAACAAATAAAAAGGTACACAGAAAACATTGTTGGAGGTGGAAGATAATTAGTTTATCTCCTGGAAAATAAGTCTCAGTTGAGAGAGGCAACAGAGCTTTTCTTAGAGGAAACAGAGCTAAGGCAAGTGCATATAAGATTCTAATGGTCCCATAACTATAATGTACATGAAGTCCAGACATTTCTAAAGAACACCAGTGGATTACATCAGTTCAGCAGGAGAATCAGAAAATAAATCTCTCATTATAAAAGCATTCATAGCATATAACAATTTCACGTTAACATAACAGGCATCAGAAGTAGCAGACTATACAATTAAAAGTTTGAATCCTATTTGTGAAAGGAATTGCTCAAGTATTTTTAGCCTACAGATTTAAACTGCTAGAAGTCTATACTCATTTATCTTGGGTAAACTGTATTAATAAGATGTGACCCTTAGGTCTGTATCCATATGTATTTCTTAGAACTTAGAAATATTAGGGTCATGATTTACTTTCAGGTATATCAAAGGTCTTACACACAAGCATATTCATTAGCTGCCAAAACTGACAATTTTCAAAGCTATGCATGCAGTAAGGTTGACTATTACATTAACTATAGTTTGGTTTTTATTTCTGCAAACTTAAATTAATTTTGATGAACACTTTTTTACCTCATCCATGATTTTAGCATTATTTAAAGCTAAGACCATGTTCATAGAATCCATAGGAACAGAATACTTCAGTTTGTCTGGATGCTGGCGATACTTCTTTTCACTAACAATTTCCATTGCTTTTTTGTTTTTCTCAGCTTCCAGGGATCCCAGTGGCATCCATCCAATACCCTTCATACTTTCATCATATTCTGCTCTGTATTGATTCTGGAGGCAGAAAGAAAAGAAAATGACCAGATGCATGAAAAAGTCTGTAAATTGTGACATTTCTTTCTGTGTTAAATGAATATTAGGTTTCTAATGCACTTATTCTAAAAAGAAACAAATGGCATCAGGATGCATTCAAGGTTTATATAGAAATGCATTTGTTACAGTGATATTTTATTACACCACCTTTTATACAATGTTCAGATCCTCTTTATGATGTATATAGATTACTCACACGCTAAGGCCCTCCTGAAGAAGGGGGGGGATTATTTTGGGTCACTATATTGAGAAAAAAGGGCTCTCTTCTCTAGAGGTTAAACATCCCAAAAAACCTGAGAATATGGCTACTTAGCTGTTTTCCCCTCCTTCTGAAAAGATATCTTTTTTGGAAGTACAAGATAAAACTATTAATGAAAAGCAAAGCTTTTCCTGTCTTGGCCTGCACACAAGTATTGCTTCTGAAGAGTCTGATGGGACAGGTAAGCAGTAAATATCCATTCTACGTTATACATAAAATTACTTATTTCTGAGCCCAAATTCTTTAGCTATAGGCATAATTTAATATTTCAGAATCTTAGAACAATACAGTGGCTACCATTGAAGGTCTCATTTAATTTACTACATTTTAGTATATATTTTCACTAAGGAAATAGTACTATTTATCTTACAGTAAGTTTTCATAAACTAAGCATCATTGTATTCGCAATGCAAAGGCTGAAGAATGACTTACATCACTTTGTATCTGCATCATGTTTCTCGCTAATTCAAGACTCATAGCATCAGGCAAAACATTGTAGGTATGGATCAAGCTTTTGTAGTTTGCATTTGTAGCCACTTCCTGTGCTTTCTTGGCTGCCACAACACTGAGCATGTCAACTGGAGTATGGAAATTAGTCTTTGCCTTCTCATAACCTTTTTTGTATTCACGATCAGATTGCATCTTAGCCACATGCATGAAGTGCACCAGCTTGGGGTCGTCTTCAAGGCTACGGAACCCAATATGCTTTCCTTTCGCTTTTTCATAGGCTAGTTTGTATTTATACTGAAAGCCGGAAAAAAACAGCAAAAACTTAAATCAAAAAAAATGCACTATTAAGCTCAATTTTATCTCTGAAAACAGAAAATATTTGTTCCTTTTCATCACAAAATCTCAGATTTAGTCATTTAAACATACTCAGTCTTACAAAATAGCCCACTGAATACAGGTACATGAAGCTCAACAGCTTGCTGAACAAAGAGCAAAACAGCACAATTCAGTGTTATTCCACTGGAGAGCAAGTACTGCAAAGGTTTATCCCATTAAGCATATAACTAAAACCTAGACAACTCAAGATGCTTGAAAAAAAAAAACCAAACAGATTTGTGCATAACAGCACTTTGAAAACGTTCTGTCTTTGTAGCTACTTTAAGTACTGTCACACAATCAAACTTACATCACTTGCAATATCTCTGGAGGCTTTGGCTGCTTTTATTGGAATAGCATCTGGCTGCATGTCATAACCTTTCTTCTTTTCTTCCTCCCATCCAGCTTTGTAAAGTTTCTAATTTAAGATGTAAAAGAGAATAGGTACTCTATTATAAAAGCAGAACTTCTGAAGTACCCTACATCTGAATTTCAGTGTTTTCAAAAAAGACATTAAAATTACACTAATTTTTGATCCATGCAACAGACACTGAATGCCCACTGTAAGCACAGTAACTCACATTACTCATTGTGATCTGGTTCACTCTAGATTGCAGAATTTCTGGAGTATCTGGCATAACATGAATGCTGGTTTTCTCCTTGTTCCATTTATCGGTGTAGAGCCTCTGCAAGTACAAAGTAATATTTAGCATTGAAAAAATGTTGCATTGATATAATAAGAGCTTGGTTTTGTTTTTCTTATTTGCAATAAATATTTTACCATACAGTCAAGTTCCATAAAGACTACAAATAATCTTCACAAATGCAATTCCCAAGTGGCAATATAATATTCCTCCTCTTTCTTTAGCACTTCATTTGAGAAATGTGCAAAGTATGTTTTGATAACTAATAAATACTGAAACTGAAATTTTTCAGTGTGCATTCTTCTCTGCTTTAATAGAATGCATAATTTTTTTTTCATACACCCTCTTTCCATGGCAAACATGGAATAAGGAATAAGATATTAGAAATAAATTCTCCCCTGTGAGGGCGGCGAGGCGGTGGGCCAGGCTGCCCAGAGCAGCTGTGGGTGCCCCATCCCTGGCAGTGCTCCAGGCCAGGCTGGATGGGGCCGGGAGCAGCCTGGGCTGGTGGGAAATGTCCCTGTCCATGGCAGGGGGCTTGGAACCACAGGATATTTAAGGTCCTATCCAACACAAACCATTCTATGAGTGGTGTCCCAGATAACTAGGAACAAATTTAAAGAACACCACTTTTCAAGGAAACTTGTCCAAAATTGACAGTTTCAGGGTTTTTTCAGCTCACTGATCATGAATACAACTTCCTGCAGAAAAAGAGCAAAGGTTACCAAAGCCCTATAAATCTGGAGAAGATACGCTCAATAATAAACTCAGAAGATAAATCTTTAACCTTTATAAACAGAAAATGAAACTCCTTTAATTATGAATACAGTCTGAGGCTTCCATCATCTTGTAGTGTCCAGTCTTAACCAAGCAAACCACTACACCATTTGAAATGCCAGTGTCTTCAGTGGGAATGCACCTGCCCCACAATTTTGTAATACAAAGACCCCAGTCTTCAGCTCAGTCATAATCACCTGAACAAATTCTCACCTTATTCATGGTCTTTGCATTTTGCTTAGCTAACACTTGTTCCATTGCATCCGTTGTGATAGTGTACTTCAGTTTGTCTGGGTGCTGGCGATACTTCTTCTCACTGAGAATCTCTGTAGCTTTTTTGGCCTTTTCTACATCCAGTGACTGAATTGGTACCCAGCCAACTCCTCTCAACCAGTTGTTAAAGTCTGCTTTGTACAGATTCTTTTAAAAAATAAACAATGAAAAACAGTGAGACAAGGAAAATCAGAATGCCTAAATACATAAAAACAGGTAAAGCCTTGAAACTTCTCCTGTTCATTCATTTTTGAAGGAAAATTTAGAAAAGCCTGTTACAACTGCTATTGTTTTCCAAATTCAGCATAAAATTAACAACTATTGATGAGTTAGGGATAAAGAAAATCTTTTCATTAAACCAATGTGCAGAACTTACACTACAAACCAAATGCACAGACATTAGAACAAACTTTGAGTGGTAAATATGAAAATCTGACAAAAATGTAATAATTTTTTAAATGACACTCTTGTTTGTTAGTAGACTCAGTTGGCAGTAGAATTAGTTGAGAGAATTGGTATCAACAACTTCTGTTTAACGGCCTGGTTCTGCACAATCTTGAATATACACCATTCCTATTCAATCATACTATATAACATGGCTTTTAGAACAGATAAAGGTACAAAAATGCTCTGAAAATAAAACCTCTTCCTGAGCTGCAGTGTTAGAAGCAACAGGGAGAATATTAGAGTCTGAGAAAAAGACCACATACTTTCAAAGCATGTTTATACAGGGAAAAATTTGTCAAGTATCACGCTTCTTTCCTTGCAAACATCCTGAGTTAGACAGCCAAACAAGCTCAGCCAACTCAGCAAGGCTAGGTAAAAGTACAATGGGGAAGCAAAAAACCCCTTGAGATTATCTGTGTTTGAAAAGAACAGTGTCTAAAGGTCATATCCTCTACCTGTTGGTACATGGGAACATGCACATTACCCTCTCCAAACAATGTTTAGAATCTGAAGAACACTTTCAAACAGATTATTAATGTTTTTGGGAATTTCAGATTTGTCAGAACACTGTTAAATAAAGCAGATTAAATGAAACGCTTTCTGATAAACAAGCAGATGTTAAAGTTACACTAGTGAAAAAAATGGAAACAAGTCACAAAACAATGGAAACTACAAAGTGTTTTTATGAATCCTTCTCATGCATGGCATATGCATCTGTTGGAACACAAAGGCAGGAAGGAAAAGTGAACAAAATAAATAAACCTTAAATCCCTAGATATAATAAAATCATACATAATAGATATTTTAAGTAAACAAATAAAATATAGTCAGAATTTAGACCCTGTACATAACCTACGATTTCTGACAATACAAATAATAATCACAGTAACAACACATTGTAATTAGAAATCCAACCACAAAAATACACAAATTAGAAAAACATGTTCATTTGCTGAGAATTAGACAAACATGTAGAGATCCAGAGCAAGTTGTTACTTGCTAGGCAAGTTCCCTAGAACTTATCAGCTACACATAATTCTGATAACCTTTAGGAAAATACAGGGTTCCAGACCAGACATTTACATCTTAATCTACTGTTAATCCAATATAGTTCATTTTTTAGCCTTAAAAGGTTAATAGTGTAACACACTCACTACGGGAAGGTAAAAATGAGCTGATTAATCATTACATACGTCACTCTGAAGCTGCATCACATTTCTTGATAGCTCCAGATTCATAGAATCAGGTAAGAGTGTATAATTGTGAATTGGTTGTTTATAGCCAGTATCTGTGATTGCTTCCTGGGCTTTCTTGGCAGCCATCACGCTGAACATATCCAAAGGAGTATGATATCTGGTCTTGTTCACTTCGTAATCTTTCCTGTATTCACGATCTGATTGTATTTTGGCCACATTCATGTAATGAACAAGTTTAGGGTCATCCTGCAGGCTACGATATCCAACCTGTTTGCCTTTATCTTTCTCATATGATTCCTTGTACTTGTACTAGAGACAAAGGAAAATAAAACCTTACCAACTTTGGAAAGAGAAAACATACTTTTAATAATTTTAATACTTTGAAATTCAGTATTTTAACAACTGCAGTTCATCTTACACACTTGTAAATTGTTTTTCAGACAGCATAGGATTATTCAGGTCAAAAAAGAAGAGAGGATTGCTGGATTTCCCAGCTTGTCTTGACCTCTGGTATACCTCTGTATAAATCTAGATATGCAGTTACATGCCTTCCCTTGGCATTGCCCCTGCCATATTGTATTTTACTTCCACAGACCTCTAAGTCCCAGGAACATTCAGCTTTCAATTAAAAGACTAGCATAATAATATATTACTGAAAAGCCCAAGACTACCAACTAGATATCCCAATATTCAGCTATTGGAAGGAGGCATGTTTAAGTGGGGAATGGAAGCCATTTGCAGCATATTGCTAAAGTTAGTGTATTTATTTCTGTGTTCCAGATCTCCTTTCCTGGCTTGTGTCAGATGGCACACCACACTTTGCTGTTGCAGTTGACACAGCTGCCTGAAAACAGCCACATTTCTGTACAGCTCCAGGAGTACTAGACAAGTAGAAGTACAGGCCTCCATCAATACAGCATAGGTAAATTATAACAAATTAACTTTCAAATAAGCTGGTGAATAATTGAAGCCCATACAAAAAAACCCAGCTCACCAGCATTCACATACATTACGATGCATTTCCAAAGAAACAGGTTTTTTTCAGAGGTTCATGTAAACATCTGAATTGTTATTTCACAGTATCATAAGAGTTTCATTTCTCACAGTTAGGTGTCTCTATGCCATTATATAGCACAATATGCTACAGAGAGCTGTAAGTAGATGTATGTATTCCACTTTATGTAAATTATACTTACATCACTCGCAATATTTCGAGAAGCTTTAGCAGCAATAATAGGAATGGCGTCTGGTTTCAGATCATATCCTTTGGCGATGGTTTTTTTCCAGTCTGCTTTGTAGTTAGCCTTATAGGTAAAAAAAAAAGGTATGAGTTTGCAATATTAGGAATTTTAGCAATTTTATCAAAGTTGTTTAAGCCCATACTTTTATTATTGTTATAGGAATCACAATATTCAGTTTATTCTATGCAACTGCAAGGAAAAATTTTAACCTGTACACAAACTACAGTAATATTATGATAAATAAACATACTACAAAGATAGGAGAGTCCTTCAAGATAACCAGTTTAATTCATCTAGCTAAATCATTAACTCCATAAGCTTTTTTTGCAGTTTTTATACAGAACAACTATCAGTGGCATTTTTGCCCTTGCTTAAGCAAACCCCTTTTTCATTTGACTGAACCTTCAGAAATTTCTCCTGTTAGCTTCAAAATCAGGCTTTGTGGTCTTAAGCAACTGAAGAAAGCAGTCTGGCTGATCTTTTGTTAGCAGTTAACATCTCCATAGACTGACAGTATTTCAAAGCTGTTAAAGGACATGTCAGCTTTTACCTAGTTGCTGGAGGCCTGATAATGCCACCAAAAACTCTAATATTGAGCAGGCAATTAAATCGATCAGTGGAGATCTTTATGGTGCTGGATGGATACAAGAAGTGATGGAAAGTAGGCAGAGTAGTAGCTGAGTGGCAGAAAAAGGCATTGCTATCATTCCACTGGATGAGTTAATTTCCTTTGTAAGCCCAGCAGCAGGAAGGAACACGAAAACTTGTACTGCTTGCCTAGGCAATGTGTTTTACATAAAAGTAGATAACATAACTCTCCAGACCTATAGGAATCTGAACAATAAGTCATGCTGGTTTTCCCATTCAGTCTAGCCAAGGAGTCTGGCAATAAAGCACTGAAATGCATTTACATTCATGGGTGCTCAGACAATTTAGAAATCTGCTTAACAAGCACGAAACTCATTGACTTCTAGAAGTTAAAGTTTAGCTGAATTCAGAGCTTGTGCATTTATATATTCAATATCAATAGCAAAAATAATTTTCATGTATTCATGCTATAAGTAAATGACAAATAAATATATTATTGAACAAACTATTGGTTATATGCTCACATCACTCAAATTGAAGGCGTTGACCCTGGCTTGAATAAACTGAGGAACATCAGGATCCAGGGTGTATTTGTGTTTTACTTTTTCACCCTCTTGCTTATATGTTACCTGCAAGGAAAAATAAACAAATACTTGTTGACAAGTACAAAGTAGGTAAGGTAATACTACTGTTCACAAACAGAAACAATGCAACAATTCTTAATTCTTACCATCAAACTGCAATTTTACTATTTTTACAGGTTTAAAATTTAACTTTTATTTAGATGGACTATCAGACATAACGTATAAATCATAAATATGGTAAAAAAATAAAATCACTATATTGCATTAATAACGAAACATTTCTTACATCACTCAGTTGCTTGGTGTTGTGCTGAGCTAAAACCATTGGTATTGAATCTGGTATACTTGTAAATTTGATGGTGTCTGGGTGCTGACGGTATTTCTTTTCATTTAATGCATCTCCAGCCTTTTTAGCTTTTTCAACATCCAGAGAACCGAGAGGACTCCATCCAATACCCTTGAACCAGCTGTTATACTCTTCTTTGTATGCATTCTGAAAGAGATAAAGCCTCATGGGTCAAGATTTTCCCACAGAACTGGAATAATTCTGTTTAAAACAATAGTCACATATTCTAGCTAATGTGTTCTACATTAGCAGGAAATATTTATAAATTCTTGAAGGGAACAACAGGTATTTCTTATGTTTCCCTGTGATTTTATAAGGAAGAAAATAAGCTATTGTATTTTTGATTCATTATTAATTTCTTTTAAACTGTAACATCCCTGCAGTATTTACTAATCTTTTTTTTTTTTTACGCATGTGAAAAATTTCATGAACTTTCAATTCTTAATAACTTCTAAACGACTACATAGTGACCATTTAACATGATTTAATTTGTTCTGCGTTTCAGCAGACCCTGTGAGATTTGCCTTGTACAAAAGTTCACAGAGCAGAGGCTCAGGTTTTGTTTTTTTTCCTATGGTTCCTCCTACAGTAAAATATGCAGAATTCACAGACTGCAAATGAAAAATTTATCCTGGCTACAAGATATGCAGAAGGTTATCCCGTATAAACATTCAGACAGGATTAATGCACAGCCTAAATGCAAGGATATTGTGGACACTCATTTTTAAGGCCTTTCTGTGTTTTAACTCTAAAATGAGTGGTCCTCCACAGGGATCCATACACAAAGGTGTGCAGAGTGCAACCATGTATTGCCCAGGCAACTGTTTGAAATTCTGTATCTGCAAGAAGGACTGAGAAGGTCCCAGGAGAGATCTCCTATGCTAGAGATCTCCAGAATGTATTTCTAATAATATCAATAGTTACATTGTTTCCACTCCCTCATCCTAAATAGTTAATAATAGTCCAACTACACTATCATATCTATCTTGTGAAGAGAAAGCAAGACAACTTAAGATAAGTCTTAAAGCATAAAATGAAATTGTTAGTTGCAAAATAAAGTTTCCTGAGGAAATGTGAAAAGTACATTCAGATTCAATATTCCAGAAGCCTGCCCTTCACCGATTTGCCAACATCAAAATCCTGTTGAGCTGAACTCACCCGGAATTTGATATTTCTAAATGCCACCAACAACTGATAATGATCTTCCCCAAGACATAAAAACACCAGACCATTCCCATACAGTAATGGCAATTTTCCCTGAATATAAAATCACATTTTATTTTCACAGAGTGCAGGAAAACATCCATGAAATTGCAGTCACTGAAATACTTACATCACTCTGAATTTGCATCATGTTCTTTGCAAGCTCAACATCCATGGCATCTGGCAGGTAAGTGTAGTGATGGATCAAATTTTTGTAGTGGGCATTAGAAGCTATATCCTGAGACTGTTTAGCAGCCTGGATACTGTACATGTCAGGAGGTGTATGATAGTTAGTCTTGGTCTTCTCGTAGTCTTTCTTGTACTCACGCTCAGACTGAATCTTTGCTACATTCATGTAGTGGACAAGCTTAGGGTCATCTTGCAGGCTTCTGAAGCCAAACTGTTTTCCTTTAGCCTTTTCATATGCTTCTTTATATTTATACTAGAAACAGAGGAAAGAGATCAAATGTACTGTGGCATGGCTACTGATGTCCACAGTAATGAAAAAGAAAAGAAAAGCTCTCATGACCTCCACTGGAAAAAAAAGCTTCAAACAGTTCAGAAAGACAAACTCTTCTAAATGGTACACCTAGCAACTGTTCTTACTTTAGTTTTTCTTGCTCCACCATCTAAGCCTGTACACAACAGGTTATACACACCACAATAAGATTTATCAACATTAGCTTCTCCTGTACGGAAGGGAGAATTTTTCCTAAGCATTCCCACGTGGAAACGTATATTAAAAATACCAGCATAATTGAGGCAAAAGCAATAGCCAACAAAGGCAGTGTGACTGGACAGCTTCCTCTAGTTACATGAAACCACTGAAACATATCCCACTTTATACAATTTCCACTACAAGTCTATCTGATTCATGTGTAAGGCATGCTCCACTGTATAGCCAAAAGAACCCTTAGCACATATTGCCTCGTGGTCTGTAAGAAGTAGTGTATTTTCCAGAAATACATCACAAAATGATAGCCAGAACTACTGACTTCATTTCTTCTGCAAAAAGTGGGTTAAGAACACAGTGCAATAGCATTTGCCTATCTAAAGCAAACAAGATGACCATGAAGTAAGTTCTGCACAAACCAAACCTTTGGGAAAGACTAAGAATCTTTCTCATAATACAGACTCTAGTGAGAGTTGTGCAACATATGAGGTCTACCATATGGCCTGTAACAGAAAACATTTTTACTTAATGCCTAAGAAAAGCATACCTGGAATAGATACTTACATCACTAGCAATGTTTCTTGAAGCCTTGGCTTGAGTAATTGGAATAGCATCAAGTGACACATTGTTTCCTTTAGCTATTAGATCATGATAGTCTTGTTTATAATACACCTAAAAAAGATAAGCCATATTATTCTAGAGAACCTAGTCATCACATGAACCATATGCAAGTCAAAGCTACTCCTAAGCTACTCCAGGTACTTCTTTATAAGCAGATGCAGTGGGGATCATACACATTTATCAGTTTTCATTCATGAGAACAGATTTATCTATTAACTAAATTGATTAAATAATCACATGATTAAATGGTATCTGGTTGGAAATTCAAATGACGCCAAGAATGAAAAACTATAGCGATACAAGTTGATTATATTGATCTGAAGATCACTGAAAGGAATCTGCAATATGAGTGTATCCGTAACATATTACTCAAAAATTCATTAACAATGTGTAAAGCATATTGTAAAGAAGTCACTTACATCACTGACGTTAGCTGCATTGTATCTAGCTTGGATAAACTGTGGGACATCTGGGGTAAGAGTATATTTATGTTTAACTTCCTCTCCAGAAGATCTGTATAGTTTCTGTAAAATACATAATACAGAAATAAATTCATCTGTCCTTGTATAGCTAGCCCCAGCTCACTGTATATATTTGATTTTGAAAATGAAGGTACATGGTCATCTATCTCATAAAGATTGAGGCTGCACTTTTCATACAGAATTGATCTTATTGATAGAAGGAACACATCCTAAAAGCTCTATGCGGTTTTTACTCAGTAAAATAAAGCTCTTTAATGGACATAAAACCCCATTTTGGAAAGAGTGGGATAATAAGGGATGGTAGGAGAGTGTAACATAAAATAAAGCTTGCTGGTTTATAATGAAGGGCATATTGTGATTCATCAAATATTCTCTAATCCATTCATTATTGTAGGTGGTAAAACATCAATAACCAACCCGAAAATTCACATTTCTTAAATCAAATGTATTTCAAATATACTCAAAATATAAATGGACAGGATCAGCTGATGTGAACTGAAAGAGCCACATGATTTCCACAGGCATTTGCAGACTTAGACCAGGAAATTACTTAGGCAAAATCAGAGTACAAAACAATGACAACAGAGAAACACTTTAGGCTAATAGCACTTTAAAAATTTTCAAATAAAATGCTCAACTCTTCAGTGGATACATCTCTACTTTACTATAACACCCATTTTTTTCCTCTACTTACATCATTGAGTTGAACTGAATTCTGTTTGGCTTGGACCATTACCGGAGAGTCTACCACACTTGTAAATTTAATGGTGTCTGGGTGCTGACGATATTTCTTTTCATTCAAGGCATCTCCAGCTTTTTTAGCTTTTTCTACTTCTAGTGAGCCAATGGGGATCCAACCAATGCCTTTCATCCAGTTGTTATATTCTGCTTTGTATGCATTCTAATAAAGAAGTGAAAACAACGTTTGAAAAGTTAGGAATTAGAAAAAAAACAATTCAGGGACCTCTCCTGAGTTTTCATGGTTTTTGCTTAGGCATCTCAAAAAAAAATATCTGTTCTCAGGAGGTTTTACTTACATCACTCTGAATTTCCATCATATTTTTTGTCAGCTCCACATTCATTGCATCTGGCAAATAAGTATAGTGGTGTAGGAGGTTCTTGTAATTAGTATTGCTGGCAATTTCTTGAGCCTTCTTGGCACCAACAACATTGACCATATCCATTGGAATGTTGTACTTAGTTTTTGTTTTCTCATAATCTTTCTTGTACTCTCGGTCAGACTGCATCTTGGCTACCTTCATATAATGAACGAGTTTGGGATCATCTTGGAGGCTCTTGAAGCCAACGAGTTTACCCTTGGCAAGTTCATAGTCTTTTTTATAGTTAACCTGTTGGAATATAATAGAACACAGAGAATAATATCTTAAGTGTAGTAATTTATCAATAAGTAAACTAAAAGTAAAGACTACCCTTTGTTTTCTACAGAGTATCCCTCACATTTAAGTCAGTGACCATTCATCTTAATAAAACTAGACACATATCTCTTTACACTTCACTGCTACATGAATCAGTTAGCTTTCAAAGTAACATTATTTCACTTGTACTGATCATAAGGGGGAAAGGAGTCTTAAAATACTAAGGGACTTCTGCGAGGCCATCCCCAAGAATCCACCCAAAACCTAGAGTGATGTCCTAGAGTCTTCCATCTCATTTACAACCAGGCCGATAACTAAGGACAGAGAGAATTCAGGGGTCCACTGTTCATGGAGCTGTCACTACTGACCTACTCCTCATGATCTCCCTTAACCATACTGAAGTGCAAGACAGCCTATTTATTCACAGAGAATTACATAATGAATCAGTCTTTTCTAAATGTAATTATACAAATGCATTAGTGAAGCAACGGAACACCAATAAAAATAACTGTTTAAATATATCTAGTAACAGACACAAAAAAGGCAATTAGAATTATCCTTCAAATATCCTTAATAAGCATGATTGCAAACATTTTGTAAGTAAACTCTTTTGAAGTAAACAGTTCTTTTAATAAGGATATACTTACATCACTGGCAGCCCGCCTAGCAGATTTGGCAGCTTGGATAGGAATAGCATCACTTTTTAGATCATAGCCCTTTGATTTTAATTCTTCCAATCCCATTTTGTAATAGTTCTAGAAGACAAGATGTATTTTGAATGATCGGTTTCTAGCTAACAGAAGCTTCATATAGTAAGTTCAATCAAAAACTCTAGATTCAAAATATACTTACATCACTAATATTGTAGGCATTAACTTTAGCCTGTATAAGCTGGGGCACATCTGGAGGGAGGTGGTACTTGTGAATAATCTCCTGACCTTTGGACTTATATATTATCTGCAAAGAAAAATAAAGAAATTTAGCAGCCCAGTATTTATAGGTTGTAAATGCTTAATAATGCTGAGTGACACAACTTAAAGATCTTGTGTTACCTCACAAACACAGATTAAATCCTAGTCCTTGCCAAGTGAATGTTCTAAACTCTGCTGATTTAACTGGTGTGATGAATACATTAAGAATGATGGAGATAAACAAAATTACAAACATACATACTAAAAATTGACGTGAACAGCCAATTGAAAAACTAAAAGAAATCTGATTTCCAAGTGATGCTCCACTGGAACAGAACTGCGAATACACACAACTGGTTTTGTGCTTGTGTGTGTGTGTATGCACATAGTCCACCTACACATTTCAGGAGTCCTCATAAAATAGGATGATAAAGTGAAGGTGGCCACAGTGCAGTAATTGATAATGTCAGAGTACAGTAACATGTTTTCTAAGTTCACTTACATCACTCAGTTGTTTGCTGTTGATCTCCGCTTGCTTCTGTACTGGAGAGTCAGTCACTTGAGTAAATTTGGTTTGATCAGGATGCTTTTTGTAGGTGTGCTGAAGGAAGACAATAAACATACTTGCAGAAATTGCATATAAGCCAAATTACTTTGTAAGACATAGCAATGTAGTGTTACCGGGGATAGTTAGCAATTATGGCATGCACGCAGATAAACACTGTTGTCACAATGGTTCTCACGTTACTTTTTAACATCATCAGAGAGCAAATAATTTTTTGAATTATTTTTAAAGTATGAACATAAAATATTTTAAGAGGTATATAAATATTATAATGTATAGTATATATTATACACATTATAGTATCTGCATTTTAGTATCTTTTATGCAAATATATGCTTGAAGTATTTTCCAAGTATTGAGTAAGTAAATAAAATTAGTATTACCGAAGTAACTAAAGTACTTTTAAATTATTAATGTAAAAATATGTTGATTTAAGCAGGTAAATGCTTGAGACTCATTCTTCATTTTATGTTTTCACTTGTTAAAAAACAGATTGTGCTGTATCTGTCTTGATCACTAGATGTCACAAAAGGCTCTAAAATACAGATGAATATGGTTTTCAAAAGGCACACATGCTAATATGGCCAAATTCAAAATCATCGAAGTTAACAGGAATCACTAAATTTCTACATGCCTCAGAAGCAGATACTCTGCATGTAGTTGGTCACTTGATAACCCCTACTGTCCTGTACTTACATCTTTACACTGCTCTAACTTCTTAATAGCTTCATACTCTGGAGTTATGGTCTGAGGGAAGTAGCATTTTGTCTTTTCCTCCTCATAATCTGCTTTGTAATTTTTCTAGGAATAAAATCAACATTCAGTAAGAAACCATAATTGAGCTTTCTCTGAAATGGTGAAAACAGAATGATCACCACACTTACATCACTCTTCATAGCTTCAACTTGCATGCAGTGTGTATGATGTGGGTCCTCAAAGCTGCCCAAATAGTGTCCTAAAATATTCTTTTGATATGCATCTTTATATTTTGCCTGGAAATATAATCACAAGTTGATAAACAAAAGTAATCAAGAGTATCAGTACTGAACAATGTAACATAAATGAAATACATACATCACTAAAATTCTTCAGAAGAGTATCAGTCTGGAACTTTGGTGTGTCACAGTAATTCATGCTGGTTCCTTTTGATTGTTCATAGGCTTCTTTGTATAATTTCTGCAAAAGAAAATAACGTCAGATAATGCAGTGGATTTCACTGCAACTCACTCACTTAAAAATCACGAGTAGAATTGTGAAATGATTGCGAAGAAAAGCTTTCCCAGAAGACTGAAAAACAGATGATACCTTATTCCCAATGATTTTTTTAAAAAAACTTTTTTTAGTGACTATTAGGTTTGTGAGGGAAGACAGAAAGGTCTGACTGATGGTTTTTGAACTTCTGGCACTGAGAAATATGCAATCTCTTCACATACAGATGAAAACAGCAAGAAGAGACAAATCAAGAAAGTCATTACAGTCAGTAACCAGTATATAATAAATATGAATACCACATATTTAATCATTATTGACATCAGATGAAGTTCCTTAAAGCAGTAAGGGAAAAACTGTCATCTTGTGACCCATTTTCCATGGGGATCTAAATGAACCTTAAAATAATTAGCTATCCCTATAACATCCCACAGCTATTGTTACACTCTGCTGTGGAGAAATGATTCCTTATCTACACCATTCCGGTTAGTGGTATCTCACAACAAATGTTGGTCTATATAACTGAATATACTAAGAGATCCAAAGGAGAAGCCTTGTGAAGAACTGAATTTGGTCAGTACATGACTGAAATAATCCAGCTGTACTTTGATAATACTTACATCACTCAGCGCATTTCCTGCAGCTTTTAACTGCCTCAGCAATGGGTTCTCTGTAGCAGGAAGCACATTATAATCTGCAATAGCTTTGTTCTTTTCATAGTCTGCTCTGTATTTTACCTTTAAAAAAAGTAAAAAGAATAAGAGTGAGGTTTTAAAAATCAGTATTAAAAGCCAAACGCTCGCTAACCTGTATCAACTTGAAGTTTTCACGAAAATTTCACCTGTTTTTTACTTATTACTCATAATGGCAAAGGACCATAAAAGACACTCAGACCACAGGAGTGTATGCATGATGAGATGGGAGGCAGGGTCACAAGATAAGCGAGAGCTATTTAGCAGATGTTCTCACCTCTAAATTCCCTCTCCAAACATTGGCATTTTTCAACTATCAGTTGATACCTCAGAATAGTCACATTTTTAAAATTAATGGCATAAGATTGCCCTTGCTGATGCATATACTATTGCAGAATATGCAGAAGCCAGACAAATTCTGTATTTTGAACAAAAGACAGGTCAGCACAACACTGAGATACACTGAGCAAGGACAAATAAACAGGAAAATACAGAGCCAAATTCAGCTAGCTTAACTGGTCTCAATAAACAGTATTGATTTGTTTCAACTAAAAATCAGACACGTAACATAATCAGAACAAACAATGAAGCAAATTCTACTTCACTGAAAGCAAATTCTACTTCATTGTGGACGATCATAAGCATGGCTAGGAGTTGTTAAAAGCTTCCTAGGGGCAAGCACACAAGAATACATCTTTTACATGTAAGAAAACATTTTTGACACTTGACAAAACAGTTTCAGCATAAACTGGCCTGGCTTGAGAACTATACTCAAGCTAAACAAATAGGAGCACACATAACATACCTTACTGACATTATCTGACACTCGCTTATTAGCTTCATACTCTGGAGTTTCAGTCTGCATAAAGTAGATTTGGTCTTTTACACTTTCAAAGTCTTCCTGGTATTTTCTCTGTTAGGAACAGAGACAAACAGATAACAATGTATCAAATGCACTTACATTATAAATCAGACATCCATGAAGTAGCTTATTTAGGAAAAGAGAAATACCACAAATGGAGCAGGCAAAATTAAGCAGTATTTTCCATGTTAACATAAACAGAGGATAAAGCTGTTCTTTTCAAGACTTTCTGAAGAATTCACTTACCATACTTATATTTTCTGCATTCATTTTCGCAATTGCAACATCATAGCATGGAGTTTGACTCCATTTGCCTTTTATATTGTCTTTATAGTCCTTGTGGTAAACAATCTGTAACAAAATAATTTTAAAAATTCAATCCCCAAGATACAGCTCAATTTTCACTTGACAGATTTGTTTTCAAAAGTCTTCTTTTTAAAGTTGCTTCACATTTTACATCTGCCTTATAACCACTTCATCAGTTATTGTCAACAACACCTCAAATATGATTTGGCCTGATCACTTCAGCAATCAGTTATTTCTCTTAGTACCTTCCCTGACCAAAAAAAGACAAATAGGTGATCTCTTCTAAAAACATCATCTCTTCTAGAAGACAGTTAGGAATAAGAAAATCTCTCTATGACACATCACTAACATATTCCTTGAGTTCTGTTTTCTTATTGGTCACATAATATTGGAAAGTAGTATCACCTTTTGGTTAAGCCAGAATTTATTGTTATTGCTGCTGAAACTTGTTATAAAGCAAACCCTTTTAATACATGGATTTCTTGGTATATGTGATTTCTATTAAACTATGCAAGCACACAGGAATCAACTATTAACTGTTTAAACAGACAGATCCTGCCTGTCTAATAACAAAACATCTTCCTGAGTTTTGGCATTTTCAGCCACAGTAGCATTGCTTAGGACAAAAAATACAACATCTCCAATGCCCTTTTAATTGGTACCACATTGATAAAAGAACATACATGTCAAAAATAACCTTTAAAATGTCTACATTTTATTGCTTTGGAGATACCTATATAGTTTACTAATTTATTCATTTCAAAGAATTATGATACTGAACTTGCTTTTAACATGTCTAAAAATTTTCTTGATGACAACTGAGCTATGGAACAATAAGATTAAAGAATTTTTCCCTAAATGATATAGTACCTTCTTTCACTTCCCAAATGGGTTCACTACAATACTTTCTTAGTGGTTTTGCAACCATAAGTAAATACTGTGACTCTCTAATTTTAAACATTAGGTAATTTTCAACACACAGCAATAAAACAACGGCTGTCCTCTTCATAATAGCTAAATTCTGAATTGAGTTAAAATCCTACTTCTGCTGACAAGATTATGCAACATAGTTCCAGTTTCTTCAGCAAAAGTTGGTCTTCCTGTATTTCAATTCACTTCCTGCATTCCTCAGCTGTGTTTTATTCTAAGTATGCCTAAAATCCATTGACAAGGACTGGTGCCAGAGTCTTTGTTAATAATGCCACACAGTTTTAATTTAATTTAATGTTGCATGTTACTTGTTAATTTGGAATGCAAATCAGGAAATGGTGATCTAAGTTGTCAGACGCTTCCACTGATTGGCATCCATGAACCTAGGAATGCTTGGGATATGTACATGTACAATGGTTTGACACTGAAATGAACATTTAGAATGTATTCTGCACAGTTGACCTAGGTAACTTTTCAGCTAAATAGAGTTATTCCTTGTATGCAAGTAACTCTCTCCAAAGCCAGATATGTATTTACATGTCATTGTTTACATTTAAGAGAATAGCAAAATGGTTGTTGTAAAGCAGGAGACAGAAAAAAAAAGCCGGAGAATAGCAAGTAATGTGTGTATGGTAGAAGCAGAAATGTTTTGTAAAAACTAAATTCACTGACAAGAATAAAGTTTTGCCTTTCTGCTGTGACTGGGCAGGATTTTCTCCGAGACGCTTGAGGAAAAAAGGAACTTACTTCTACCACTGGAAATCAAAGAGGCCTTCATATGAGTTCTGGTCTTTTATTTTGATTTCACTTCCTTTAAGAGCCTTTTTGCCTCTCTAACTCCAAAATTGAGGTTTCTACAGAAAGAACACTGCATTCTACTCACATCGCTCAGCTGCCTTGTCACTTTCTTGGCTTGTTCTACATCAGGTGGATCTGGCAGAGAAGTATATTTAGATTTTCGTTCATCATGTCCTTTTTTGTAGACAATCTGAAAATATGAAAGAAGTAAACATTTACAGTAACTACCAACTTAAGCATCAAAGCATTTACTCTTAACTCTGCTAACACCAACATTAAAGAAAGTAGTTCTGTCTACAGCTACTGCAGTATAAACTCTTTCAATCAATGTATTCTGGAGGACTACTGAGAAGTCTCTTATCAAGAGACAGTGAAAAAGAATCAGTTCCCTGGGGAGATCTTCAAGTATATTACTCTGTTGCTCCTGGTAAACATGGACTAGAGAACTTCTGGACATCTGCAAAATTCACTGAAATCTTAAGAGAGACCTGAAATTCTTGGTTGGGGAGTTCTACGTATCTAAGTATCAGCAAATCCATACAGCCAGACAAGTTCCCCACTTTTCTTATCACTGTTTCAGAAAGACAGATTTGTAGACCCACAAGAGTGAACTGGGCTTACAGCCAGCCCTCAGAGTTTCTCCACATATTTTTAGAGATACTCGAGGTCTTCTTACTGATTACCTTAGAAGATCTTCAATAAAAATTATTTCATTCATTCGTAATCCGGCATCAAATTTGCAACACATTTATACTTGAATATACAGTACGTATTTTTCTATTGAAATAGCACTATTATCAGAGCTAACTATCAGTGCATACCTATGCATTTGTATTTTCTGTTCCATTATGAGGTTTTTATAACGTGGAAATCCACCAAGTTAAATTGTAAGAGTGACCCAACTGTCAATTAGGCTTTGATACTTACATCACTCAGAGTCTTTTGAGCCTGTGCCACCCTTCTGAGCTCCGGACTGTCATTGTATGGATAGAATAATGTTTTGTCTCCTTCCCAGTCTTCAGTATAGAGTTTCTGAAAACCAGAAATGCCAGAATACTCATTATGAATTAATCTCTGACTTGGAATGCTTCTTGCACTTCAGCTGCCTAGATCTGCGATATTTTTTTTTTCTTACCTTACTGAACATTGCTGTGTTTTTTATTGCATTAACAAGCTCTGGAGCATCTGGAGGCAGCAGGTACTTGTCCTTATTCTCCTCCCAGTTCTGTTTATATAATACCTGGAAAGAAAGATCAGCATGTCAGTTACACTATCATTAGTAAAATATTTATTTTTGTGAGTAAAATACCTGCTTTAAAGATATTTTGAAAGTGAAAGTCTCAAACCAGTGACATTTGAAGACATCAACTGGAAACATTTAAGATTTTTTTTTATATATATATATATGCATGCACACACTTGTCCTCTCAACTTCTCTGCTATCTCTCCCTGCACTTCTAAACCATTCTATAAACATTGATTTAGTGCTCTGTGCTCAGAACTTGTTCATATCAGCAACATCATGATCTGCTAATGTTGACAAGGCTTCCAGAAAATCAGAACTTGCTCACCTTGCTCACTTGCTGTGACACCTTCTTTGCATGTTCTATATCCTTGGCCTTTTCATCAACATGGCAAATAGTTCTGGCAGCTTCACCGGCCATGCGGTATTTAACCTAGATCAATGCACAAGAAAACACATTTATTCCTTCACCAAAAACTGACCTACTTTTTTTTTTGAAAAAAAAGCTGGGTATTGACATTTTGACACTTCATACTGTAAACGTTCAAAACCTGAATTTAATAAAGTATTTAGGACTAGTTGCTCTTTAGAAATGAAGGCTATAGAAACAAATGGATTTAGAAATAAATGCAGCTTCGAGATGGTTTCAAGAGAAGTTAGAGGTAGTGCCCTTCTGTAATCACAGAGTTCTTTCTAAGAGTACTTCCACCCTGTATGATGAGATAGATCCTCATGCTATGCAGTATATCTCAATTTCACAGCCCATCGCCATGTAAACACTAGCTGTAGTTCCAAAACCAATACAGCCACATCACCATGGCAAACCAGGAGCTTGGGCACAAAATGATCCTAATGCAGTTATAACTGCTCCCAGCTTGACAGTAGGCTCAGTTAGCATTAGTGCATAGATAGCTGCATCACATTCCTCAGTGTATCCTGAGTCAGGAGTGGAGCAGAATTTAATGCACTCTTCTCCTTAACACTGGTTAGGTTAGTTTAGGTGACTACCCTCTCAGCTTTAGAGGTTCTCATTCTTAGGGACTCAACTCTCCTCATTTACTGTACCAAGAATTAAGAAGCTTTTGTAGGTGGATTTCAGTTTCCCTGAAGCTGTGAGGTGCATTGTTGGAAAGTAGACTAGAGCTGCTTAAAAGAAAGAGGGGAGGATGAGCTAGCTTCCAGGACTAGAGGCACTGCATCTGTGAGGCAAGTGCACTTACGCTAGCTTTCAAAGGCAGATCACTAAGAGTGGGATTCACACAGAAGGGACAACACATCTTGGAAAATCCCAAAGTAAATGACCAGATGTACAGAAGTTCATTTTGCAACACTTGGAAAATCTAAGCATCTTTTTTCCAGGATGTCTTTAGGCAACAGATTTTAAGCTGCTTTATAAAAACAAAAATGTTTAAAAACATTTTAAAACAAAATTCTAGGGTTATTTACCTAGTACACAACCTCAACAAAAATTCATCAGGCACATCATTAATGATGACTGCAGGACAAAGTGTTTGGAATCTTTAATTTCAGTGGTATCACCATCATCTCCTGTGCCTGTAACTTCTGATCAGAAATTCTCAAACCCCTTTAGGCACAATGAAGCAGGGCTATTATTCAGCTAGAAAGGAACCATCACATCTCCCTTCCTGAAAAGCCAAAATTCCAACCTACATCATAGAATTCAATTCTGTCATATACTCTGTATTACTTGCTCTTGTAATCTGATAAAGTTCCTGCTAAATTCAGATTGCCTTATCACAATACCATAAAAAATTATCACTTCTTATCTAACATTTAAAATTGTGACTTAATTTTCTCCTTTACTACTCAATAAATATTTTTTCTTATGCAATTGTTACTTACCTCACTAAGCTGGTCTTGCACTTTCTTGATTCTCCGAATTTCTGGGGTATCAGTTGTAGAAGCATATGGCTTTCCTTTTTCTTTTATAAATTTTTCTTTGTATTTGTTCTGAAAGAAAGTAATGACAAATATAATTAAGACATATCCTACAGCTCCGGTATCACAGAAATGTATGGAGCAATTACTGTTTTCAGCACTCAATTACATTTGCAGTTATGCTTATTTTAGCCAACTGACCTTCCTCCATCTGACACAAGAAAAAATCCATTTCTAACTTTAGCCTGGTTTAGATCACCCCTAAGTGATTATATTCTCCTTAGGAGCTTAGTATTGATAATTTTACAGTTGTTTCAGTGACCAAAGATAAGGAAAATGTGTGCCTGACGGTAGCAGTCCTAGACCTATGACCTCACATAGCCTTTTAACAGTGAATGCTCGTAGGTAGTGTAGATAAAAATTTAGGAGAAGGGATCTGATAATTTCTACATCTGTGCAGAGCAGTCATTTACCCTTTTCACAACATCGTACAGTATCAGTCTACTGGAATTTGGTATGCCACACCAGGAATTCAGGTTGGTGCTTGTTGCTATATATTGTGCATAAGGATTTTTCTTGGATATATAGGGAAATATACTGTTCTAAAAAATATTGAGATTTGCTATCGGATAGACATTAGTCTCTATTATCTTCCTTCACTTGGAAATTCAAGTCAGACAATGCAAGAGTCCTATTAACAACATCTCTGACAGCCACCTGCCTCAATCCACTTTTTGTGCCTAATGATTACCTAATGCACTTAAGCAGGAAACGGGCAAGAAAGGGCCTAATTCAAAGGATTCTTTCAGACAAATAACATTAATACACATCATTAAATGAAGTACAGGAGACAAAATAGTAGCATAAAGGTTCGCAATATCACCTATTAAATATTTTTCAAGTTTGTCCCATATCTTTTCTTTCCTAAGGAACACAATTTACCTCACTGAATAGGTCCTTCATTTTTTTACTGTGTTGCAGATAAGGTGTCAAAAACTTAGATGGGTCCACTTTTGTCCGTATTGTCTTCTTTCTGACTGGAGGTGCTGCATCCTCAACAGAAGGTTTTTCATGCTCAACAGTATAGGTGGTAGTTTTAGGACCTGTGAAGTCTGTGCTAATTGTCTCAGTGATTTCAGTGACCACCTGGGAATAATGAAAAAGATAACGTCTTGCTTTATAACTATAAAAGTTCATTACAAGCATTTTTCACCTTTCCTATCTAGTAAAAAAATGCTCCGCTTTTATCCAGGAACCACCTGCAAGACAGAAAATCAGTGACACTTCTCCTACTGGGACTACCCAGTACACATACTATACATTACCCAACGGAAAAACAAAACCACGAGGGGTTAACTGACTG
Organism: Falco punctatus; assembly: GCF_963210335.1. Classification (NCBI taxonomy): domain Eukaryota; kingdom Metazoa; phylum Chordata; class Aves; order Falconiformes; family Falconidae; genus Falco; species Falco punctatus. Next base: position 41,634,668 of record NC_137588.1, read on the forward strand.
GCTGATTTCTGTACCAAGTTCATGTAATTATTCTCCAGAGGAGCTGGAAGAGTGGGACTCCTGTTGCATCTGTTCTATACGCATAGCTTTCACCAGCATCAGGGGAGTTCTTAGATGGGACCATCAGCTACTAAAACCAAAGTGTAGAAATGTTCCCAGTGCTGAAGTTGTGTGGAAGACCTGAAGTTGTGTGGAAGACACATGTTGCACAGCCAAGGCTTCCTCCTAATGATGTCACTGAAAGGTGTGAAAGCAGGTCAAAGGTGCATACAGTCATTCAAAAAGATTATCTTCTTCTTGCAAAAGGAAAGGAAGGCAGACAAGACCAAATCTTTGGGATCTTGTAGAAAGTACACTGTGCACTAGCTGACTGAACAAACACCTAGAATCCACCTTTTCTGCTAAACTACATTTTCGCATAGCCAGATCACAACCATGGCAGAGACACAGCTGAGAAACTTATATAATCAATTGATCAAGAATCCATTGGAAATAACGCTCTTAATTAATTCAAATAGCTTAAGTACTTGGTTATCAACATATTCATGCTGCAAGCGATAATTTCAATACTAAGATTCTAATTAAGAACATTTAAAAATAATTACAGCTTTAAAATGTACTGCAAAATCACCTGAATAAGTGTGAAGTTTTATTTCATATCAATTAGCCTTAAAAAAAGAAGCACCTTTAAAACGGAATGCATGAAGCTCAGATTTCTGATTGCTATTTGCATTAGTATGAGACAGACCAGAAAACGCACCAAGCATTAAATTGAGAAATATACAAATCCTAAGTCACAAAAGGTTTGTTTACTATATGAACATTAATTGTGTTTCACTAATGCTGTCCCAAGATGTTATTAGAGACTTCAGCACCTCCACAAATTTCTCTCTTACAACACTTTTCAAACATACAAGTGTTCATCAAAGTTTTGGCATTGAAAGCACTGGAGAGTTTGAAACACATCTGGGCCAACACTGTGAACAGCACTACCTGCTGTTAGCTCTGTAACAAAACAGTGAAGGAATGTGCTTTTATAAAAAGTTGTAATATGTTTCTCAAACTTGGAGAGGCTTGATTCTAAAAATACAGCATTTTGTGCAGAAAAATGCTTTTATTTTCATATAACCCATAGGACCACATGATGCTAATGCATTAGACTATATTCACAGCTGATGGGAAGAGGTGTAATCACATCAGCTAGAAAGACATTTGTACTCATACGTACTTCTTTATTCCACAATACAGTTTTCAAAAACTGACGCAAATCATACACAGAAGTAATCAGTCATGTTATCGCTCCCTTTAAATCCAGTCTGGGTACAAATGTTTGAACACCTGATGAACGCAGTGGATGAATTCATCTTAAAAATAGTAAGATGGCAATCTTCCTTCAAAATTGTAGCCCTTGACTACCTGCTCAAACAGTATTAATCAAATCATATTTTATTAAATTAAAAATACAAGAAGAGTTTGGGAACAGATCCTTTGGAAGGAAACACACTCACAAAGAGAAACATGAAGCTTTTGTTTCCACTTAAGCCTATACCATCAAGAATATTTCATGGTAACATAGCAGACAGTTGCATTATATCTATATTATAAGTAGAGTTACAAATTATGGTAATAACACCTTGGTGACTCAAATATTCGTTACTAGTGACAGGAAAAAAATCTGCAAGCCACTGTTTTCCAGTGAAATTACACAAGGTAAAGGGAAAAGAACTGACACATGTAAACTGGTTTAAGGCAGAATCTTTTTATATTTCTCTTCATAACAATGTTAAGTATAACACACGTATGTGCCTGTTGTTCATATGTACCTGTCTAGTCACATTCACATCCTCCATAATTCTGTTCAACCTTAACACTAACGTCTGGATTTTCTCAGTGTTACCCAATTAATATTTCTGCCTGTGTTTCTTGTTATTAACGTAACCTGCTGCTTCATTTTGTCAGCTCCTGTGCAAACAGCTGCTGAACAAGAGCAAATGGAAGACTGTCGGCATGATACAGGGCAGGACAGACATTCACACAGCCCTTTTCTGATGGACACATCCACAACTCCTTCTAATGGCAACTATTATATATGTATAGGATACTCAGAACAAGCTAGCAGTCCTTTAAAACATCCCACAATAGGGCCTTGCGGAGGAAACAAAGTATTAAGAAGCAACTGTTCACTGATATTTGTGTGTTTAATATGAAAAATTAGTCCTCAGAATACAAAAGGCTATTAATTTAGCATTATGCATTAATTACATGCATATGTAATTAATGCAAGTAACAACACCGGGGCCTTTACCTCAACTGGTTCACCCTCTTCAATTATTGTCTCTTCAATGTAGTACTATTAGAAAAAGAGAAAAAAAATATCATTGTTAGGCCAGATCATACAGAATAGCAAAATGTAGGTTCTGTTAAGCTGCTTTAAAAACATACTTCTGGAGAAACAGGACTGTGGTTCCTAAGTACCGATGGAGTCACATTTGCACCCTTGGTAATTCCGACAATCTGTTTCAATTCTTGCATTAATGATTGAATTTTTCCCATACATTCCTCAATTAATCATCCTCTCAAGTTATTAAGGAAGGATCATTATCTAATTTTACCCACAAGAGGGAAGACAATGATGACCACACTAGAAGAAAGAATCGGCACTCAAAAAACCAGGATTTTCCAAGTGTTTAGTAACACATTGACTGTGCTAGGTTTCTCCCTCTAAGGCTGTCCTCCGAGTTGTTCCTACCTACAGATCCTTGAAGGACACCAATAATTGCTGGTTGCCAGCTAGACTTTGTACTATGGATCATGATTCTGAGCTCAGCAGCCCAGTCAACTTCCCACCTACTATACTGTCCACTTATCTATTCCACAACTAATAAATTTGTTAATAAGACAACTATGGGGGACTGATTCAGAAATCTTCCTAAAGTAGTCAAGGTATGCAACATTCACTGGTCTCCCCTTGTCCATAACAGCAGTGGACTCATTATCAAAAGCAACGAATTTGGTCAGCCATGATTTGCCCTTGATAAATCAATGTTCACTGTTCCCCATGACCTTCATATCTTCCATGCATTTAGAAACAGCTTCTAAAAGGCTTTGCTCCAATAGCCTTCCCAAGGACTGAAGTGAGAGGGACCAGCCTGTAGTTCCTTGGATCTTCTTTCTTGCATTTCTTGAAGATAGGTATGACATCTGTCTTTTTCCAGTTGCCAGGAACATCCTTGCATCACTACGAGCTTTTAAAGATGATAGCAGCCTTGCAATGTCATCAGTCCATTCCCTCAGCACCTGTGGATCCATCCCCTTGCATCTAACGAAACTATGTACGGTATCCCAGGGCATTAAGTCATCCTTAAGTCTGTCTTCCTCTGCTATGGCTACTAGTTCACTCCCATGTCTCTGCTAGGGAGCTTGGAGATGTGAAAGACCATATGAGAAACCTTATCAGCCTTACCAAACCTAAGGCCAAAAAGGCTTCAAGTACCTTGCCATTTTGCCTGTTCCTTGTCACTAGCTTCCCTGCCCACTGAACTATGGTCCCACACTCTCTTAGCTTTCCTCTTTATGCTGATGGTACTTGCAGAAACTTTTCTTGCTGTTCTTCAGTTCTCTTGCTAGCTTCAACTACAGCTGAACTTTGCCCATACATGTAAGAATAGAGTTTATAATGTCTTGTGTATTTATGTTCTTCCCAAGTGGCCGGCTCCTGCTTCCACCTTCAGTATACTTTTTTTTATGCATTTGAGCTCTGTCAGGAGCTCCCTGTGCATCCATACCAGCCTTCTGCTATGTTTGACTGCTGCACATTGGACTGAACCATTCTTGTGCTCCAAAAAAACTGTTCTTGAGGATTGCCTAGTTCCCCTGGGCCCCTTTGCCATCCAGGGCTTCTTCCCATGGCCTCTTCCCAAGTAGGTCCCTGAATAGGGCCAAATCTGCTCTTCTGAAGTCCGCAATTGTAATTCTTTTTATCTTGCTCACTCCTCTCTGTATCTTCACCTCCAGTCTCATGGTCACTGCAGCCATGGCTGCCCCTGACCTTTGCATCTCCCACTAATTCTTTCTTGTTTGTCACGCGTTTGACAGAGCATCTCTCCTGGTTAGTTCAGAAATCAATTGCATCAAGAAATTTATTTTCAACACTTCCCAGAAAACTCCTAGATTGCTCATGCCCAGCCATAGACCCTTCCAGCAGATACCGGAGTGGTTAAAGCCATCCATAAGCACAAGGGCTGTGCCTGTGAAGCTTTCTCCAGCTACCTAAAGAAGTTTCTAGGGTGCTACATCTACTCTGAAGTGGCAGATCTGCAGATGGAGCACAAACCTTCCTCCTGTTGCTGGAAACCATGAGCTTCCTGGCTTCTCCATCCTCATGGCCACCCTCCATCACCCATTTAACCATGGTCACCATTCCTTCCTTGCCACGCATGGCTCAGCCTCTTGCTTTTCCTGGAAGGTGCTGCAACCTCTTCCTCACTTCCCGTGGCGCGAAGCCTGCTCACCTCTTCCTTCAGCAAGCTGCAGCGCAGCTGAGCGACCTGACTGGAACCCATCTCCCACTGGAGAGGCAACAAGGGCTACGTCCCGAGCTTCAGCGCTCCCCCGCTGGCAGCTTGCCTTTCCCTGGGTCGCCTCCGACCCGACCGTGAGCCAAACGCGGAGGCCGCCGCCGCCACGCTCGCCACTTGCCGTGGGCCACTTGCCCGCCCTCCCTCAGGCGCCGCTCGCCGCCACACGGCAAATGGCGGCCGCACGGCGGCGCCGCCCCGCGGCAGATGGCGGCCGCGCTGAGGGGAGCCGCGGGCGCCCAGGCTTCGCCCTCCATCTCCCCTCGCTGCTTCATGAGGGAAAAAACTCCTCACATGTAAAGCTGGCGCTCCATCCGCTGTAGTGAACAACAGCGATCTTACTGAAAAGGTAGGTGCTCAGCTTGCCACTGACTTCCAGAAAGGAGAAAATGCAAAATGTGAGTTTTATCTTTGAAAATCTCCTCAGGAATTACTTTCTTAGGGTCATGCACCAAAACTGTGGGAAGAGAAAACCCTTTGAATCAAGTCCTAAAAAAATTTTCATTAAAATTTATGCTAAAGTTGTTCCTCAAAAATAGGCTCATGTAATTAGCACATACTTTTCAAACTGTCTCAATCTGAGCTGTTCTGAGGCGGTTTCTGCTCACAGGCCCTACGCGTTTGACCCACCCTCCGCAGACCCCCAGGTAACTCGGCAGCCAAGGTTTGTGCCATTCACTGTGGGGCTTTGCACATCACAAAAGGCTACAATAATTGCAGGCAAATAACTCCAGGGAAAGAATAAAATAGTATCTTAAAATCATCAGTGTTTTCTCAGCCGTTCATTATTCAGCAATAATTTTCTACTTTTTCAGAAGAAAAATTTCTGATACAACTCCTACCATTTAAAATAGGCAATTCATTTAGAAGTGGAATTCTAGTTAAGAAAACTCTGGAAAGGCTTAAGCTGCTGTAGATTTGTACCAGATGCTACCATTCCTGTTTTATTTAACTTCTCTCTGTGAAAATCTTGAGGGAAGCTACTGAAGAAGTACCATCTCTGTCTGTCCTGGGATGTGGTTACAAGGAGGTGGTCATTGAAAATTAAAAACAAAGATTGAAACAGAGCTGTGTAGACAAAAAAAGCCCAACATACCTTAATTCCAGCAGCAAGTAAACCTCAACAGCAAACAAATACACATTTTGTTACAGAGGGCATGTAACTCTTAGGGAGTATAAAGGCAATTACAAGTAACAGTGATAGGAAACTTAATGAAGGACTGGTGTCTTTGTAACTAGGTGGTACAATGCACTATAAAATGCACTTTATGAATGGTAATGCTTATTTTCCAAACCATGTTTAAATATTTCTACCGGCAAACCATTTGACTTTGCTTTACTCACTATTTGAAATTTTCCAAGTCAGCAGTCAGGGCTCGGTGCTGCCCCACTGCCTGAAATCAAGGGTCCATCGTGGAGATAATGGGTTGTGGGGTGTCTACACTTGTCATGTCATCTTCTTTTCCTCAAACACTGAGCAATTTGTTATAATCGCTTATTTCATAACACATACTTTCATTTCAGCATAGCAACAATGCAACAGCTAAGACCACACTGTTTGTTAACCTTGTGTACTGTTTCAACAGCAAAATCATTATTCCAGTGGCGCTCACTCATAATAGCAAGCTGTAGGTTTCCCAGTTCCTGGGGATTCTTTTAATCAAATTGCCGAGACGAAATATTTAGGCATATAACTGTAAATTTAAATGACCTATCAGCAAATTAACCCTTGATGCAACTCCACAGATGGCTACAGGTTTAAATCTAACTCCATCTCTGCAACTTCCAAGGCTAAATCGGTTAACGGTACCTTGGTAGCACAAAACTGCTGCATTTCTGCATTGCAGTGGGCACAGAGACAAGGCTAGAAAGTGGCTTTGAAAGTCATCCTCTCTAGCATGGATTGGATGATGGAGGGCAAGCCAGGAGGGAAACAAGATGGCCCACTACATCTATAATTACACAGAAGAGTAATCACAAAACCTCACGATGCAGGTGTGGGATGGTTACAATTCTTATTTAAACAGGGAGATTATGACAGGAACCCAGGAAACTTTGCTCCACTGAGAACAACTTTGTTGTTGTTTTTCACTGATCAAACCATTTAATAGATACTTAATCATACCCAATTCAGGCAGGAAACAGCAAGCAACCATCTATGTTCATGAGCAACGTCTCACTGAAGTGATGAATACATTCATTCACAAGGCAGGAAACAAGTATTTCTGCTCTCAGATTTTCATCTTACCTCAACAACTTCCTCATATTCTTCTTCCTCCATTTTGAGGGTATTCTTCTGTCTCTCCTCCACTCACTGGTCACGCAGCAAATGGAAGTGTGAATATACAGCATTAGCCCAAGACTGAAAGTACCATGAAAAGCTACTAAACAAGTTCATAAAAGCACCTGGTATCTTAGCTAGTAAACAGATTATTAGAACGTTATTGGCTAATCAGTGAAAGAACTTCAACAAGAGAGAACTACAGTTGGGATATGGCATTAGTTTGACTATTATGGGAAAGTATTGGATTAAGTTTCAAACACACTGATAAAAATTATGACTTTGTACAAATTCTTTATTCTAACAGTTGTAACACCAATACTAGAATTTAATGGAGGAAAAAAAACCAGAGGAAGAGATTTCTTGAAGAATGATTTGATTTTTTTCATTACAACAAAATGCTGAATTTTTCTTTTCTTTGTGACTGGCCTATACTATCTCATTACATTATTCAAGCCTCTGCTTGAATGAGAGCTTTATCTATATATTTTACTATATTCATTTATATGTAAAAGCATAATATAGAAAAAAAATTGTAAATATTTTGTTTAAGTGACCTTAGGTTAATGAGGTAATTTCTGTCTTCCCAGCATTAGCTTATATAGATGCTCTGGTGTTGGGTTTTTTTAGCTCTTGTGGCTTTTTTCTCTCTATTTCTTCAGACCTGGAAAATATGAAAATCCATACAGTTGGCTGAATTACAAAGTACAGATTACTGTCAAAACCTTTAAATGAATTAATTAGCACAATGATTTTGCTGTGAAGCAAAGCTACAATTTTCCAGCAGAGACTATAGCCCAGTTTCTAATGTTGGTACGGGATGAGGCTTTGGAACAGCTGCTCCCGAGTCCAAAGATATTTGCCGTGTAAGCTAATACTACCAAATGACAGGGTGGTTTTGTTTAGCTGGCTAAACTGCAATTCCTTCTGAGGCAAGTGAAGTCTAGTAATGCAGGTTAAATATAGGAACATTGAATACTGTCCCTTTTTAGTTCCAATGTGTTGAGAAAAATTACCAAAAAAAAAATTATCAGTTTGTTAAACCAGAATTTTAACTCTAAAATAAATTAAAATAACTCAATTAACAAGTGGCATGTTGTGTGAAAAAGTAGGCCAAAGTCTATGAATAAACCTAAGAAGGAGGGATTGCATATAAGGATACAATCTGTACAGACTATCACTATTGTAACCTTCAGTTACAAAACACAGTTCCAGGTCCTTTCTTCTTACTGCAATTTGCTACTAGTCATACAGACAGAAAATCTGACTTCCATGGGCAAGGCACAATAACCACTCCCAAAAAAGTACAGATTCAGGAAACAGCTCAAGACCCTATTCTAAGGAAAAGAAGTCTAATGTCATTAAAATGTTCTTACCAGCAACACCTAGTAAATATCCTTAGGAGCAAAGCCTCTCCAGTCTTCCCTCCTGAGCAGCACTGGGTGAGAGCAAGCCTGGTTCATCAGCTCCTAATTACGCATGTGGCTATCACAGCCAATCTGGTTCCAGCCTGCTCGAGTTTCAGCCCTAAATATACTTGGTGACCCCAGAGGAGGCCACCTGTTCTCAGCAACATGAAGGAAAAGGGAGCTGGGCACTTCTGTGCTCCTGAGGAAACCCAAAACACACCAGAGCTTGACTGAACGTCACCAGGTCTCTGCTGAAATGGGTCCCTTGGCAAATCCAAGGGAGCGCTCAAAAGGAAAAAAACATGCACATTTTCTTCTTTCAGCATTGATAATAATAATGAATTTGAATTGACAGAGACACATTCATTACTTTACTGTATCTGAATCAAAACTATCCAAATTCAAGAACCTCTGAACTTCAGAGAGAGGAGAGGGGAGTCTGGACTTTGAACTACATTTTTAGTGTAAGTCTGTCTTTAATTTCATCCCTTATGTATACCTGAAGTGCTTATTCAGCTTAACTTGATGCAAATCACAAGTCGATAGTTTTATCGCTTCTTATGAAATGTTACATAGCTGAACACATGGACCCAGGAACATGTGAAAACTGATTACTTGCAAGGAAAAAAACTTGCAAGGAACCCGATTAACAGACAATATGCCTGGTTGAAGAAAGACTAAGAACACGTAATAAGCAGATTAAGTGACAGGGGAGCAATTCTAATGCACAAAGTGTTTTGGAAAGTCAAGAATTATTTAATGTATGAAGTAGAATCATGGTGATGATAACAGAAGTGACCTCTTAGGTCATCTAGTTGACTCACAGTATAGGATTAGCTTTACTTCTTCAAGGAGGTGCACTTAAAAGCCAATATCCACAATGACCCCTTCTCATATACTTTATCACATAATTCAATAAATGATTGTCAGGAGCCCTTGACAGACATCATCTTGTTCCTTAACTCTTTCCAGCAGTTAATATTTATACCCAGATGAAATATTATATCTCATTCACTACTGCCAAGCATTTTATACTCTGCAGAGAGCTGTAGATCCTTCTCTTTCTCCTTCAGGCAAGCTATATGCTTTCAATTACTTAGCATTTTGCTTTACTAGGCAATCCTGCCCCTTTTAATCTTGTTTCTGTTTATTTAAAAATTCTTCAGTTTCTTAACATCTTTTGAAGATGCCCAGAAATGAATATAGCACATTGATGGAGTCTCATGAGAGCAATGTCAGCTTAACCTTCTGCTCCCCAGTCTGCATTCTCTATGTGTGCATTCCAGAAATAACTCAGAGTCATTTTTCTCCGAAGTACTGCTTTTCAGTTGATAATGTGACATCTATATAAGTGATGACAAACCTTTATGTACTGAACGGGCAATTTGGTGGTGGTTTTTTTTTTTTTTTGTTAGACATGTAATTCCTTATTGTCATTTCCAGCTCAGTCTCCGTTGATGCCAAAATTAGTGTCATGCCAGCCCCTTCTTGGTTCTTTTCAGCAAGTTTGGGTTCATGGCCTCTTTTTCAGACTTAACAGTTGTACTTTACATTGCTCTTCCTGTAAATGGCATTCCTCCATAGTCACTGCTACAATACTGGATATTATTATATCCTCATTCTAATCACCTGATTTAAATCGGGTTTACCAGATCAACAGAAGCTTGTATTCCCCTGTCATGATGGCTATTCTGACAAAATTAGCAAGCATTTTCAAAGGGGATTCAATTTTCTGTGCTGTTCTCTTGCAAGTTCCTGCAAACAATCTCTCCCTTGGTGATACACTCTACAACTCCAAGGTCGCTAAAACATCACCTTCAAAATCCTTTACAGTGCTGCTCAATATATCTCAATTAGAAAGACACTAAACAAGGCCAAAATTACATGGAGGATGCAAGTACCACTTTTTCTGCTACCAAAATGCAGCTGTCTTTGGTGTGAAACATAGCAGATCTTTAGCTAAACAGCTCAGGGCTGGAAATGAAGCATGGAATAACCCATCAAAGTTACAGAAGGGGTTTAGGAACCAAAAGTATTATTGCTAAAATGAATATTGCACAGAACATAGGATTTATGTTCTGACATCAGAACACAAATAGGGGAGGAGAGTGCTCTTTAGGTCAAGCTTAAGTTGACACTTAATTAAGTGTCACTTAATTAAGGCACAACACATACCAATAAATGGATCTTTACACACCTAATATATCTATAAGTTGTCATTTGTATATTCATATTAATACCCAAACACATGCACACATATGTCTATACACTGGTCTTCACTGTGGAAATAAACTGCTACATGCATTGTTATATTTAATATTCACTTCTCAGGACTGTTAAAATGTCAACGATATATATTCATAGTGAAATACCAGCAAGTATTGCATGCTGAATTAGAACATGCATGAGATAAATGGAATACTAACGGTTAACATTCCTTTAATGTTTTTTTTTTTTAACTGCTTTATTGTGAAAATTTGTGTCTGTGACTCAGATTTCAAGTCACCATTTGATGGAATATTCTGAGAATGCCAACTTGACTTTCAAATATTTCAAATATTTCAAAGACATTAGGAAAATTCTGCTGTAGGTGACAGCCTGGCCGTTCTGATACAGGTTAACACACGATACCAGATTGTTTTATCCACAGTACATAAATATGCATGTGCTCAGCAGTTCTGAACTAAAAAGACAGAATGGTGCAAGATGACTAAGGTAGCAGAAGACATTGTTTTGCATTTAAATGGCCAAAAATTTTGAAGAAGAAAATATTTTCTTGTACTACTTTAAATATTAAGTTAAATCACTCAGGGCAGGGGGAAAGGAAGGAAATAACATGTGACCTTCTCTAGATTTATTTAGAAGGTATATAATACAAGAACTATGAAGTAGCGGCCTACATATACTCACTCCCCTAACCCACACAGCATTCACATACAAAAACTCACTGGTTTGGTTTTTTTTTTTTAGAACTGCATCTAGTTTATTTTGCAAGGCAGTCTTCCACCTATGAAAAATATGTAAACTTATTCTGGAGCCTGATCAATACAAAGGATCAGTATGTAAGGACTAGAGGGCAGCCACTCTGTAACCTCCCCCAGAACACAGAACTGTTACAGATATTCTAGGTTTCTACAACCTCCTTGCAGGTTAGTGACACTTGTGCATTGTCTCAATCATTCATTCCCTTGTATTTCTTTTATAGTGCATCACTTTCTAGGTCCCGAGGTAAGAGTTTGGAAGAATTCTAATAAGCCAAGGCCAGATATCCCATCATGAAACCCAGGCAGCACATATAATTGAGTTGCACGTCTGCAGTTACTTCTTGAAGGAGATGACTTCAAGACTCAAAAGACTTCTTAATCCATCCTTGCCTCTGTTTGACTGAAAATTACACAGGCTTCTCTGTGTCTTGCCCTTTGTGTGGATAAACTTACAGACATCATGGGTACTATATTTAACCTCCTGAGGTAATCAGCAGGCCACCCAGACTTAACAAGCATCATATCACTGAAAAGGGACATATTTTATTACATACGTGTGTCATTGTGTCTATTTTTAACCACCATTATTATGTTACTTCTCATTTATTTTGCCTTTGTGCCTACCAGATTTTGTGCAGGAAAGCTGGAAAGAAAAAAAAACCACCTTGTACTTTAGCATTTATAAGGCTCTCACCTAAGCTAATCATGTGTCCAAAATTTTCCTTTAGAGTGCAGTCTCCATCAATAATCTAAAAATGCACTGGAGACTCTATGAAATGTATGTTGCAGTCTGTAAGACAGAAAAATGCTGTAGCAACCAAGAAGCCTTAAACGTGAAAGCCATTTAGTCTGGGAGGAAAGCATTAACCGAAGAGCACAACATAAGCTTCAGAGCCCTAAAAATAAAGTAATTCCTGTTAGATAAGCTGCTACCAGCCTGTCGGGAGGCCCACAAGCTATATTTGTATTTGCACTCCAGGGATACAAACAATAGAGGAAACAGGTGTAGAAAATGCAAGTCATAGAAACTCCACTAACAATGAAAAAGGGAGTTAGGTAAGGCTTTTCCCTCACCATGCTGTTCTTACTGTTATCCAGTATTTATTATGCCTTCCTAACTAGGTGGGGAATGAATCACAACCTATCAACAAGCTGCAGTAATCACATCAAGGCACAAGTACGTGTGCTACCATTGCCAGCACATTTTAAAGACACTAATGCCTGCATGAACATTGTAGTAGAGTATTATCTTGTATTTTTCCCCAAGGGACATTTATCATATTGACACCCCGTACAGTCTTGATTATACATGGTTCTTAGATCCCAAGTGGACTCGATGATGAAATCAAGTGTGAAGTTACTGGTCGATATCAGGACTGAGATAGCTAAGGAGGCATTCTCCCAGTTTAGGGAATCTCAGTGGATTTGACTTGCTACAGTGCTAGAAGCATCTGAGGAAACCATTTTCAGGAACTCAGTACTGAATCTGTATGTCACATTGGTTGGCAGTATAGCATTGATTGAGCAATGAAATATCTGCACTTTGAATACATACCATACATCTCTGCAATTTCTGTAACTGTCATGCAGCATAGTAACTAAGACATGGGTTTAAGTGTACAAGCAAAGGAAAAAGCATGCTATCCTGGGACGATGTCTTTATTTCTCAGTATTTGCCTTATTTTTCTTCCTACTAATTACCGTGTGGTAAAAGTGGCATATCATTTTAGAAGTATGCAAAAGCCACATCACAAGAACTTCAGCTATATTCAAGGAAAAGAAAAGCTTACACAAGTTGAACTTGTGCATTTTTTAATGGTCCAGCTAAGCTTTCTCTTTATAAGCTGCAGGTGCAAAACTGACAGATGATGATATGAAATGTGGAGTATGTAACAATGTGTTTTCCTTTTGAAAAGAATTCAGGTGCAGTTTATACTGCAGACACATGGTCAAGCATCTCCCTCTTGTAATTGTTTTGAAACTACTAAGAAGATTTATTAGCACATGAAGCCATGAGGTGTGTGAGGCATGAGTGGATGCCTGGCTGTTCAAAATCTGCTCAAGGCCTCCAAAATGAATAGGGTGTTTTTGATGTGTTGTTGACAGAGGTGACTCAAGAATAGAGGCTGTTCTAGAAGTACTTTACCTGGTGCAGAGCTAGCATCCACAGCCACAGTCAGCCAGGCTCGCCCGTTGGGACAGCTTACCTGCAGGATGGCTTAACTGTGAGGATCCACTGCCTGGGACCTCTGCAGTGGGGTCAGGCAATTTTTGGTCGGAGGTATAGAAATGTTGTAGCAAGTGGGGAATTTTTTTTTACCAAATAATATGAAGTAAAGGGTTTGGTTAGACAAATGCAAGCAATTGCCTTAGAATTACATTTATATATATATATATATAAATTTCTCTGAGACCTCTGTTTACAGTATAACAGCTGGCAGTACATTAAGCCAACCCTTTTTCTTCTGCATGAAAACAAGCTAGGAGCACATGCGTTGTCAGTGATTGTGTCTTGGCTCAGGAATGAAAATTTCCATCTAACAGGTAACTTAACTGTTTAAACTACAGATAATCCTTGGAACTGACAAGCTGCATAGCACTGAGGAGGAACACTCACAGTCTGGGCATGGTAGACTGTGAACTGTTGGCACTGAGTCACTGTGCATAGGCTACAAAGCTATCTAGAACTGCAGTGACTGGCCGAGCCTGAACCACCATGTCTGTGTCCCGGTGTCCCAAAGCCGCGAAGCATTTGAGAACCTGAATATGACAATGTCATAGACTCACTGTTTTGTGATGATTCCTGAAAACTGGAGGCAAGTCAGTGTCTAATGACAAATGGCCTCCTAGTTCGTTAACAGCTAATTAACTCACTGGAAATCTGAAAAAAAGCAAACTGTAAAAACGCTCCTTCCCTTGATCCTGTTCTCTGGAATCAGACATGCTAGAGTCAATGCCTGTGTATTTGGAAAAGTAATAAGGTCATTGTATTATACCACAGATACCTTTTCCTATTCTTGTTAGGTTATCCAGCCAACTGAGATGAATATTTGCAAACATTGGGTTTTTAAATGGAAATACCATATAAGTGTGGGGGTTTAGGAAAGGATACATGTTCTAACAAGATGAACTTTACTTTTTACTTTCCCACTGCTTATTCTCTTTCTTAAAGTATTAATAGAAAATTAGATCATAAGAAATAATATATTGAAAAGCAATGCAATCAAAATGCCATGAGTATGCTCCTCGTGCCATGTTCCTCATCTACAGTGTCTTGCTTTCATGTTTATTTTTTGATGCTGACGGGTTAACACAGGGTAAGTAGCAGCACAAGATAGGAGCTGTACGGTATGTAAACCAACGGCTTAGTATACAGTCATGAGTCAAAAAGACTTTGCTGGAAGAGGAGGAAAGACAGGAATACTGCTATAAAATCAAAATTCATTTCACGCTTCCTAAGTTTCTGGACAGAGAAGGAACTGTCATCTCACTGATCAAATTGGTTAGGAAATCTGTCTACATGACAAGCTTCTGTTTACTATCCCTCCTCACACTCTTAGTAAGATGGCAATCACTCTTTTTCTGACAGGTGCAAGCCACAAAATAAAATCCAAATAAACATTAACCCAATGCTTGATCGTCCTTGGATATAGGACTGAAGTTTTTCGTATAGGAATGAAGTTTTTCATATACAACAGCATTAGGAAAAAAAGCACTTCCCCCCAAATCTTACATCTAGGTAACACACATTCAAGCAGCATTCAGAATCACTGCCCCATACTTCTTCAGATAGAATACTATTTGAACTCAAAGGAAAAATATACATTGACATGTTGTTTGCTTGCTGCAGGTATACCTCCTCAAAGCCACATACCAACTACTACTCTTCCACAGAATATTTGCTTGCTTTGTCCATTCATGTGAATCTCACATGGACACCTCTGTTAGTGTCCAACCAGGATATTTCAAACATTGAATCAAAAAAGGATTCAAAGGGGGAAAAGAAACACAAGCAAACCAAAACTGAAAGAATATGAACAAGATGCCAAATATTCATATTTTTTTTCATTACAAGGTATGACAAAGCAAAGAGAAATCAGATGAACATATGCATCTCAACCTAACTTTCCAATTAGTTGTAGAAACATAAAAATTAGTATAAGATTTTTTTAAAGAACAACACTGAAGACATAAAATCACAGACATAAAATAAAAAGATACCTTATATTTCCACAAGATATTTACAAATAATTAACAGTCAGTACAAGCCTTGTTTTGGTTTTTATTTTTTTCCCCACTGACTCTGGTCATTGGCATGAAGGGTAGTTCTCCTCACATGACAGCATCTGTTACAGCCTCCACTGTTCTTTACTTAGGCCCTTTGAGACTTAAAAGAAAACATTTATCAACAAGATGATGTCAAACAGCTTAATTTATCTCTCCTACTAATGTTCCTGAGACAGCAACAGGGTTTTTCACATAGCAGAAAGAAGATACACCAAAGGAAGATTTCTTCAAGAATACAAAACCAGCTCTGACTGTATTGATCAGATTTCCTAACATCACCTTATGGGATAAGCTTAGATACAGCACACAACTCTTTTATCTGTAACTCATGATTTTCAGTTTTCTTGGTCTACCTCAGATGCACACACAAGAATTGTCCCACCTCAGCAGTCAAAATGCTGTGGGCCATTATGACATGGTCCAATTCTCTCACAACATGCCAATTTAATTTCGCTTCAACTTTTCATACCTAACTATTAGTTTCAATATACATGCATTCTTCCCCCAGCTTTTCACTGAACTCACTGCTCTGCAGTGGCACTAGACAATAAGAGTGAATTTAGAGGTACAATTGTTGTGGTTTCTTATGAAAATGAGCTGAAACAATTTATTGAGAAATCATAAGCCAGTCCAGGTTCATTTATATCCCAGTCCACATTCGGATCATTTAATAAGTCTTCACATTAAGTCTAGAATTTCTAACCAAGCTTGGCAGCAAGAGAGTTTCATGTGGCTTTGAACAGCATTGCCAACTTTCCATATCACCCCAACAGCAACCAATAAATGTGGATAAACACAGCTAT
Source organism: Falco punctatus (assembly GCF_963210335.1). Classification (NCBI taxonomy): domain Eukaryota; kingdom Metazoa; phylum Chordata; class Aves; order Falconiformes; family Falconidae; genus Falco; species Falco punctatus. Next base: position 41,651,009 of record NC_137588.1, read on the forward strand.
AACATAAAGGTGTTCCCTGTCATAAATCACTTGGGATGAAGGGACAGGGCTGAACACACTCTTTGCCTTCTGCAAAAACTTCGATCAGCCCCTTAATTCTGAAATCACCTCTGCTGCCTTTTTCAGTTCAACAGCAATTGCACCGGTATTACTGAAAGGTGTTCACACCATATGTAAGAACAGAGGGAATATATCAAATATTTACTACTTAAGGCACCATACTTTTTTTTTTTTTCCATCAAGGACATGTTTTCTTCCAAAAGGGAGCAAACTATGAATAGAAAAGGTGTGATTGAGATAACAATCATTTTAAATTTATTTTTCTTGGGCAAAAGAAAAGTGCTACTATCAGTCTTCATTATGGCATCTCACCAATCCAAAGAGTTTTTCAGGTTAGTGCAGGGTTTATTTGTAAAACTTCTATAAAATGGCATGATGCACTGCCACTTGACGCCTCTCCCTCTGGACCCCTCTGAACCCCTATGACTCCTCTTGTAAAACTAGTTCCCACAGTAAATGGAAAAGCAGCCATGCAATTCAGAAGAGACATAAGCATCTAAAAGAATTGTCCAAGGGCAAGATCGCAAAAACTGCCATAAAAGAAGGTCAAGATTTACATCAAAGCTCAAAGAGTATACTCAAGAAATACCATAACAACTAAATCTTCCCATTAATATACAATTCATGCATTTGTAGTCTTTTTGACCTGAAGGGTGCTAATGGGCTAAAGTGCATGTGTCTAAATTTCAATGTTACTATGGACTTCAGCAAATGGTAACCTGTGTCTGAGAGATGTTTTGTGTAATTTCTCTTTTACTTTGCTGATGTAAATGGAACATATTTATATGAAAGGTTACTAACACCCTCAACTCTAAAATGAGGGTGGGGGGGAAGACTGCAACATGCTTAGCATGCCTAACACATTGCTTAAATGATATCTCATATCCTGAAATACAATCTGCAGTAGTCCATCAAATATTAAGTCTACTCACTAGTTATGGCCAGTAATACTTTGCAGAAGCAGTTCCCAGTGCCAGAATGCTCCATGAAAGGTCATTAATACAACACAAAGGTCATTAACACAACAACCACCATGAGAAATTCTTCTCTAGACTATTATTAACAGCACTAAGCAGCCAGATGGAATCTGCCGTTGCTCCTACTGCTTGGGTCTGCAGTGGCACTAGACAATGAGGTAACCACTTCATTACTGAAGTCAATAAAGCAACATTTAATTGCAATAAGGAATGATAACATCATAAATAATATCGCCCTGACTCATCTGATATTACGCCATTCTGTCCTAAGAGCAGTATCCTCAGTGGTGTAATTTGCAGGAGCTTATAAGCTAAAAAACTGAGTCCTCACATTGACACTCCCTCAGCAACATAAATGGGGCTCTCACCTGAGTAACTCACATCAAGGATAGAACAAAAACAGACGACCAGGAAAACTGAAATTCAGCCTCTTGGAAATTCTTTCTTTTCTTCACCCTTACATTTCACAGCATTTTCAGCACTGGGTATCATGCCGTCAGGATCAAAACTATAAGCCCTTATTCTCCAGTCTTACGTCGAGGTAAGCCACGGTCTTACTGCTCATCCCCATGCCCAAAGGGCTGTACCTGCCCTCTGAGCCCCCCAGGCCCTCCCCACTCACGTACACACATGGAGTACAGTCTCACTTAGTCTCGCGTATGGACACTTTCATGTTGTCTCATTCAACTGTCAAAAAATTACTCAGGCTTCTTGATGCATTTTTTTTCTTTACAATAAAGGAGCAAGGGGGAAGAAAAGTTTCACTGTTAAATAGTTTTCATTTCAATGAGTCTGGCAGACTCTCAGCTCATTTCCTTGAAAACGATTCCATGGGAGGCTGAGCTACTCATGACTTCATGGGGCTTTTTATAAAGCAACATAGTGACGGTGGATGGACAGAAGCAGCTGCAGAATCACCCTGGCTATGGCAAAGATGCCCTGAGCACAGTGGCCTTCAGCAAGTCAACAGCCCACAGCTGCCAGGCCAAGCTGCTAAGCATGCACTTGTCACCACAAGGCAGGGCACGTTAGCATTGGTGCTGCATGGGACACCCTGGTTTTCAGGGAAGAAAACAACTTACCTTGAATTCGAGGATGTCTTGTGACAGATCTTGCTATACTGGAGCACGTTTTCAGCGTATGATACTTGGGGTTGTTGAAGGATGGGATGGTTTAACACAGTCATTCACAATCTGAAAATTAAGCATAATGGTCTTACACAGGCATGGGGTTACATCAAGTTCAAATGCTTTCATAGAATCATTGAGGTTGGAAAAGACCTTTAAGATCAAGCCTAACTGTTAACTCAGCACCGCCAAGCCCACCACTAAACTGTGTCCTCAGCGCCGCATCTACATGTCTTTTAAATCCTCCCAGGGATGGGGACTCCACCACCTCCCTGGGCAGCCTGTGCCAGTGCTGGACAACCCTTTTAGTGAAAAAATTTTTCCTAATCACAGAATGGTTTGGGTTGGAAGGGACCTTAACCCTTCTTGTTCCACCCCCCTTCCATGGGACACCTCCCACTAGCCTAGGTTGCTCCAAGCTCCATTCAATCCAATAACCGATCTAAACCTCCCCAACACAACTTCAGGCCATCTCCTCTCATCTTATCTTTCATTACAGTACATCATCTTTGGTTTTAGTTGGCTTATGGTCAGCTCTTTCATCAGGACAGGACATGTCCCAATGCTTCATCAGCAAAGGACATTAATAAAAATCTAAATACCAGGTCACTGGAAATCAGACAACTCTGAGACAGTAACTCCCATTCAATCAGCAGAGCGCAGGCAGCTCTGCAGCCCTCCTCCTCTGCAGCCAGTCTTGGGCTGCATCTGGCCCACAGCAGGTCGAGAGTGTTGGAAGTACACTGTCGAGAATATCTTGCTGAAATATACAGTGAAGATTCAAATGCAACCTAACTCTTGCAGAAGTGTTTTTAATCCACAGATTTCTGAGCAACAAACATGGAACAAATATTTTTGTTTCTTTAGTTTGGTGAATTTTTTTGGCTTTGCCACTGAAAAGCAGAGAAACCATTTTCAGGTTTGAATGGAGCCGTTCCTACAATGACAATGCCCGTTGAAAGCCAGCAAAAATGTCTTTAAAAACAACCTATCTCCTTCACCATTTAAAAATACCAGAAAATGTGTTGATCTCAAATTCACAGAAGAAAGATGTTTTTTCAAAAGCAGAAACAAGATAAATCAAGACTAACAATAGACTTTCACAGGTGCAGCACCTTCAGGATCTCCATCAGGCTATCAACAATGACATTCATCTCCCGGTAAGGCCTCCATTCTTATCTCGGGTTTTAAATGTTGTTTATCTCATTGCCAGTGCAATTCATTGGAGTTAAGCAGCTATGTGTTGTTAGGAACCTGGGCCCCAAATGTCTAACTCTCACATTGGCAACTTATTTTAGCACTATAATATTTACCTTGCAGTGGTGACAATGGTTTAAGGTGTTTCTCTTCTGGGCTCCTTATTCAGACACCAAAGGCAATTACCTGTTCTCTCCACGTGCCATCACTCCTGCCTCTGGGTTCACGTGCTAAAGCTGACTGCTGAAATGATTCAGGTGATGGATGCTGCAGTGAGCTGACCAAGACAGGAGAGGTTCCCAGGTGATAACAGAGGGCAGGGGCACAGGTGAGGAGCAGCCAGGTGTGCAGGAAGCATCACAGACACAGCAGGAGGCCAGCAAAATCCCCGTGTTACTGCTGTGCGGCTGTCATTGATAAAAGCTCATCCTAATATATAAAAAAACTGACTTGAGCAAGGCGTTACTGGTCTCTGAAACAGATCACTAAATTGTTCCGTGACATTATCAGAATTCATTTGGGCTAGGAGGTGACCGAGTTTTTAGCAGCACATTCAATTGACGGTTTAGAGGAAAGACGATAGTCTAGAAAAACACGACTGGCACAGGAGAGACAAGACAGGGATAACTCTGTTTTTGTAATACAGAGCCCGCTGAAATCCATTAGGCTTCAGCTCTAGAGCAAAACCCAGGAGCTTTTAAAATCAGTTGCAAAAACTCCAGCATGAGCAAGATTTCCACCCTGAATGCTTAACAGAAAGACAAAAAGCTGAGAACGCAGCTGAACTGAAAAGCAAGCCCATGCAACTCAAAGCTTAAGTTTAAATAGATTAAGGTAGGAGTTTAGGGAAGTTATTGTGCTTTTACTTTCATTCATGTAAAATCAGAATAAACTGGTTTTATACATGAATACCAAAAAGACTAAAAAGCTGGTTTTGTTGAATTTCAAGCTAGGTAAATTTAAAATTCAATACACGTTACAATCTACTCCAGATGATCAAAATATTGGCTGCTACAGCTTCTTCCTTAAGACAGTGGCTTCAAAAGCATCATTTTCTGAGGGAAGACCAGTAGCGGTGACTTGAAAGGTTTTCCAGATACAGAAACACTCTGTTTCTGTGAAACTACAGGCTCAAATCCAAACTACAGGCAGAGGTTCAAAGCAACTCTTCTTTTAGGTGCAGATGAAGCTGAGTACCACATAGCCCAAATTCATGGGCAGTATCTGCCTGGGGGAGCAACTGCTGCAGGACAGAGCTGTTCCCACAACGAGGTGCTGGCAGGAACCCCAGCAAGTTGAACGCAGGCAAACATGATGTCCTGCCCGGGACAGTGCAGGGGCAGAGAGCTGGAGCTGGGCTGGGGCACAGGGGGGTGCCCCAGGGTGAGCACTACTGAGAAACCTGTATGTCCCTCCCTCAGCAAAGGGCATGGGCCGCATCCTGTGGCACTAGCCTGAGCAGCTGAAATGTCATTTTCAAACTCAGAAGCAAGAAAAAGTGTTGCTGTTGCCCAGCAGTAGGAAAAGCTGCAGGAACAGGCGCAACTCCGCAGTACCAGCAATGGGTTTCATTCCTTGGGAACACCTTCAGGCATAACAAATGGCACAGCAAATAAAGTACTTGCTCAGGAGAAGCAGTCACCCGCTTTCCCAAGCTGTTACAGCACTTCCTTGTTACAGAAGGTAATAAATCATGTTGTGTGCATATAGAAGATGCACAGCGAGCATGAAACAAGGACCTTGCCTACTGCCTGACTGAGGGGATGAATAAAGTGTGGAGTTGCCAGGAGCCTCTTCACTCGCCACCACAGGACTGCAGAGCCACCCCACTGCTTGTGAAAGGGGGGCTGTGGTGTTCTTCAGAGCCACTGGTAAGCTAAAAAATATTTTCCCATGTTTAATAATTGATACTTCCAGTTGTTGCTCTTCAAGTACAGCTGCAACTTCTTCCCTCTGCTCAGGGCCTTGCAATCTGTTATTCCTTCCACGGTACCTTTGATGTACTGAACTTATACACCACCTTTCCTTTTAATATACTAGACTAAGGATTCAGCTTATCTATCAATTTGACCCAAAAAATAAGATCCAGCCTGTAACCAATGACTGCAGCAAAAAAATAGTTTTATGGCTTTGTTGCATGGCTTAAATTTAGTTACAATTTTCTAATTCAGGTGGATAGGCATGTTGAGACAAATTTAAATTTATTGGTTTTTTTAAAGTAGGATTTTAAGACTCCTAATCCACTGCTCTTTGTTTGTTTCCATGCTGTGTTGCCTACAGAGATTTCTGAGGCTAGTGTCCTGCAGAAGGTGGGGCTGAGGCAGCAGCAGTGGGCTAGGGCAGAGCACCCATGGCACACAGGCGGCCACCACGTTATCCGTGACACAGCATTACAGCTTTTGCCTCACAAGCTCATCTCACGTTTAATGGAGAACGTGGCCTTTGACTCCAGTTCCAGAGCTGTCAGCTTGTGCAAGCACTTCACACACAGCAGCACCTCGCAATAAAACCCACAGCGACACTCAGCTCCATCAGGGTTTTTGCTTTTTTTTTTTTTTTTTTTTTTTTTTTGCAACAGACTTTGCATTAAGAGCTTGCTAAAACCTAAATCCTCTGAACAGTGCAGCACTACAAGAAACTTACTGCAAAGATATTGAGGTGTTAACCCTTATGATAAAGGCCACCCTTATGCTTAATGACACAGGGACACAGCCATTAAAAAATGCATTAAATCCACATCAGACCTAGTCCCGATCCACGGGGCTGGGACAAGAGGAAGCCCCACTGGCTCCCACTCGAGGGCAGTGCCCAGGAGCACGTGCTGAGGCACAGCGACACACAAGCTGCTGTGTGGGAGAAGCCTTGTGCCTGGTGCAAGGGGTGGTTCGTCAGGAAGCATAGGTGGCAGGGAGGAGGGGGGGGCTCTGAGATGGCTCTGGATTTACTTTAAATACAGAAGTGAACACCAAGGCTTTATGGTGGATTCAGTCCAAATGCTGCATTTGGATCTGTTTCTGAGACAATTCTCAGACTCTGCCCCTGGTTTGGTCACAAGAACTAAATGACAGCTTAATGACATTTTACAGGTGTGTGTTTGCACAATGAGAACTGACCAAACCACTTAAGACACGGATGCCCATCAGCTGCAGCTACATCACCCCCTTGAACGCCAGCCCCAGCCTAAACCAGGGAGACTGGGGCTTTCCTAGGGACATGGACAGGCACAGCCCCCCTGAGTCGAGCACGAGCAAGTCTTCTGCCCAGCATCACCTGGCCACTGCCTTGGGGACCAGCTGCTCCAGACTTACCAGCAGCGGGACCAGACTTGGTACAATTTGTTGTGCCACTTGCCACACACCACTGTCATCCCAGACACTTTCTGCTTTTTCCTCTGAGGGACCCAGTTACTAAGGAAACCAACAGCATTTGCCCAAGCGAGGCTTAGTAACAGTTCAGCACAAAGGAAGGTAAGTTTATACATGCCACAGTTTGGGAAATAAGGCAGTTTATGTGACACATCCTACCCACACAGATTGTATTACTCAAAACCACATCTCCTGTAATCCAGTCCTATTCCCCTCCCCTCATTCTGCATAACAGGGGATCTGTTCAGACAGGCTTGCACATGGGGACATGGAGTGACAACCTAGCAGCTCACTGGGGAAGAGGTCTCTTCTTGCCACAGGGACCCCCCAGGCAGGGCACACAGTGCGGCTCCCCAGGTCTTTGAGTCAGCTCCCTGCTGCAACACAGCTCCATACACAGCGGGACATGCAGCGGCCACGAGTGACACCATCCCATTTCCATGGCTTCTTGGGAGTCCTCCATCCCTCACCCCTGGCCCCAAATCAACTGCAAGCCTCACCTAAACAACAGGGCTTGTCCCAAGACTTTTTCCTTAATTCTACCACTTTTTCCTTAATTCCACCAAATTCACATTTTTTTTTTTTTTATGCCTATGAACCCTGAAAAAGAGAGACCTGAAGCAGATGGAGGTATTTTGCTCAGCTGCCTCAGATTTTAAAAATAAAAACGAGGTCTTGAAATTTCACACGTACATAGGATTTCCTTCCCCTCCTAATACCCTCTGCAGCTCTGTACTTTGGGTTCCTCGCTACCAGTGGGTGAATCAACGCAAGTATTCAGATCTTGTTTCTGTGGAAGTCTATGACAATCTGTATCATGCCAGTGACTTCAGGCCTTGCCCTCTGCCCAGTAACTACCTCAATGACAGCCTCAGCCGGATCCCTGATTTGCCACTGCTGGTTGCAGCTGTTAATACTACCTGTTGTAGACTAATAAATAGGACATTGCCACAACAAAAGAGGCTGCGGGCTTTCTAGCCACCTGACCGTGCAGAGGCTCAGCCTCCAAGCTTGTCTGGTCTCGTCACTGTAACTGGACTAACAACTGTTATATTGAGATTAGACATTAAAACATCAGGGTAACACATTCCTAGCTCTACATAGGAAGTTTTTTCTTGTTTGCCCAAAACAATATAGAACCACAGAATCATTTGGGTTGGAAAAGACCTTTAAGACCGTCAAGCCCAACTGCTAACTCAGGACTGCCAAGCCCACCACTAAACCATGTCCCTCAGTGCCACAGCTACACGTCTTTTAAACATGTCCAGGGATGGGGACTCCACCACCTCCCTGGGCAGCCTGTGCCAGTGCTGGACAAACCTTTCAGTGAAGAAATTTTTCCTAATGTCCAATCTAAACCTGCCCTTGCACAATTTGAGGCCGTTTCCTCTTGTCCTGTCACTTATTACTTGGAAGAAGAGCGCGACCCCACCTCGCTACAGCCTCCTTCCAGGGAGTGATCAGGTCCCCCCCAGCCTCCTGTCCTCCAGGCTAAACAGCTCCAGATGCTGAGTGCAATGCTATGCAAGAGTGGGGCCACTCAGCCTGTGCCTCAGTTAAGCAGCAAGCCACTATCCAGGCACAAGCATCACCTAAATTAGTCAAAATTATGCCATATATGAAAGCAGTTGGCTTTAGCATTGGGCGCTAAACCAGCACTAGCACCACAAAGGAACACTGACCCTCCCAACAACTCCAGCTCCTTCAGTCCTATGTCCACCCTGCCCTCTGTCTGCTCCTCACCACCTCTATCTACCCCTTGCCAGTGCCAAAAAAAAAGCTGTTTGAGCCATCTGTACCACACTGGTTTTGCTGTAAGTTACTCCAAATGTTACAAGAGTTTATGACAATTAGGTCCCCAAGCCCCATGCAAGCATTTGTGGTGCTGCATGGGAGGAAGAGGGGAAGGGGATTTCTTTTGCTGGAAATGCAGGCTTAAAAAAGTTTGATCACCCCAGGTATAGCAAGATATATGGTTGTTTTTTTTTTAACACCCGTTAAAAAAAAAAAAAAAAGCTTTTTGTTTGAAGTATTTGCTAATAAACAGGAGGATCCTGCCCCCACCTGGCCTCTCTGGAAGGGAGCAGCCCAACGTGGAGCTGGAGCAAGAAATCCTTTGCAGCAGCTTCAAAAGGGGAGCAATGGGCAGGATGCAAACACTGGCTCCCGAGCCACAATCTGCGCTCAGAAATGGGTAATAGTTCCGATTTTGGATCAAGGCTTGACTGGCAGAAAAGTAAAGATAATTATAATCTTTCTGGAGCTGCTCCAGTCATGCCATCGTTTGTTTGTGGGGTGCAGATGGGTCCAAATGTGCTGTGTGAACGGGAATATATAGGCCTTACCATCTGCTGCCGATGTGGGAAGGGAACCATAGTCCCCTCAGTAAATCTGTGCCCACCACTGAAAACCAGAAAAACAATAGTTTTATTCACTTTGCCTCTATAAATCTCTACCACATCATGTATTCTGTATTACACTAGCAGGCACAGACAGCTTTTGAAAAAAATTATTCAGCCTGCAAAGTTGAGCTGTCTCTCCCCGAGGGCCGCAAGGAGGAAGGGGGAAGATAAACCTGTTGGTCAAAATCCAGAGGCACCACTTGCTTTCAGAAAATCAGAAATAAGGTTTAATTTTAAATCTCAAATTAGCTGAAGCCCAGATACCGTCCAAATGCCTTCCCCCTCTCCCTGCCCCAGCTGCCTGCTGTCCTGGACCTCTCACTCCTTCGCTGGGCTCAGCGTGACATAGTGGGTGTCACTGCTGGCTGGCAGCAAAAATCCTATGTAAGAATGGGATTTTCCCACCTTACCTCAGTTAAGAGTCATTAACTTACCAATATGCACATTTTTTGCATTATTGCAGGATTCTCCTTAAATGCACCAGGAAAGGTAAGAATGAATGGTCTAAATACACAGAGGAAGAACGGTTCTGCCTGGATTCAGGCTGCTCTTGTCCATAGGATGGCAAACAGGGGCTTGTTCCTCTCTGCATGTGTTTACCTTTAAGGAATAGTCCACCGCTGATATAGACAGGGTTTGGCTACTGCAGTGTATCAGTGCACAGATCACTAAAGGATTCTTCGTACAAGGTATCCACAGGGCAAGCGACGCTGGGATTCACCATCTGCAGCTGGACTGGGGTTGCCAATGCCAGAACCACAAAAAGCCCGAAACAGATCTTGTATCAAAACCGTCCATATCAGACCAGTTGAATGCCACTTTATCTCCACACCTTACCTATATTAAAAAAGAATATGAAAGAGGTAACTTCAAAAATTACTCAAAACCTGTGCGCTTCTGTCTGCAGGTGAAAAGCTTCAGAGCTAGTGGCTAATGCATTTTGTGTAAAATCAGTTGTTTTAACCACTTTTGTCTCTTGCGTAGTTAAGCACAGGTTCACATTCTATGCCAAGGTCCAGAGGCCATCAGTGGAGCAAAAGAGGAAGGTGCATGGGTATCAGGTCCTGTAAAAGAGGGTCTTAGTGGTCTTATCACCTCACAGCCCACAGTTACTAACATGAAACCTTTCCCTGCACAGCAGAAAGACCCTCCACGACTGATCGGTGCACAGAGGAACTGTGCTGTGGGCTCCTTTGTGGCATCTTGCACACTGCTAGTCATGAACAAGTACCATCACGATACAAGGATCGGTGACAATTTATTACTTTGTTAAGTCAGAGCAGTTCTGATTTCTGTTATGCACCTGGTTGACATGTGCAAGAGCCGCTCTGCGGAGAGAGGAAATTTAGTTTAAAAATGCACTTTGGAAAGCAGCGTTCCCTTATTACATTAACACCTCTTAAGGAACTAATAGTTCTCCTCACTTTGTTTGTTGAGACTTGTTTATGAGTCTGGATGAAAAATCCAGAAATCTGGAAATCCTTACAAAGATTCACACATCAAGTAAAGTTCAAGACTTGCCTTCATCAGCTAGCCTGTTCACCGCAGCGTTAAACAGCACAGCCACCTTTGGCATTTCGGAGCAGAAGAGATTTGACACATACCGATAGAAGCATAGCATATAGAAATGTGCTACCTGTACTGAAACACCTTGTCAAATATATTTAAAGCCTTTCCCCCCCAAATAAACACTTCTCAACCAACAAAGCAAATGGATTAGCGGTTGTTCAGTACACTGTATACAACTACATATTTTCTAAAAGCACATGAAAATCCACATCACAACAGTAAGGGAACACTCATGGACTTGCACAACCTCATGTCGTGCGAGCCCAATGCTCTGGAGGTCAGCATCTCCCCGGCTGACCAGCCACTGCCGCAGCAGGGTGAGACCAAACATATACCCATGTCATCATTACCCATGAGCTTAAAAACAACACTCAGGTACTACCGTGAACAGTTGCAGCCACACTGGCAAAAAACGTATTACGCTAAACAAATTCAAAATTATTATAATATACCTATGACCTTGAAAAACAAATTCTCAAGCTCACTTTGAAAATGGTATGGTGAGTCTAAAAGGAAAAAATTGATTATCTGGCCCACTTAATACAAACAGTTAGGTTTATTAGTTGTTTACACAGCTTTCATATGCATCCATTAATTCATGTTTCAAAGCTGTACATACAGGTAATAACAGAGTGTCCGTTAGGATTCAACAGTACAAGGACCTCAGAAGTGAGTCTTCAACAGTACCAGCACTTATACTAAATCTTTATTTATGTACAAAAAATTTAGACAATTGTCACTGCTACTATTCCACGATCTGCATCTCTTCCTATGACCCCAAAAGTTTGCCTACATATATATACACATATACACTTCTATCTGGAGAAGGAAAAAAAAAAGCAAAAAAAAGCCTTCCAATTCTGAAGAATCAGGGCAGAAAGCAAGACAGAACAAAAAAGTTAGTAACAAGAATTAACTCAAGATGTTGACTGTTCTTTAGTTTTGCATCTAATTCAACCTCATATTGAAGAACCACATTCAGAGATAAATCAACATATACTGTACAACAACAGAGTAGTGACATGACCTGTGATTTTAAAAGTGGTAATAAGATCAAAAAAGTACTATGTTTTAATTAAAAAAATAATAAAAAATTAAAGAGAACATAGCAGCCCCTAAATTTCATACATCCAAGAAAAAAAGCCAAAAAGCAATGGCATTTTCTGTTAAAGTCTATTTACAGTTTCACACACTGGGTGTAAATGACTAAGCCAAGGCTCCCTTTGGCAGGTCTGCTCTGCTCAAGATTTTCAGTTGTTGGATGCAGAAGTAAAACAGTCGGAGTTTGGCAGAGGCAAATGTTTTTTTGTGCACAATTAAAAAGCATAAAGGTATTTAATGATAAAAACATACTGGAATAAAAACCTTCAGAAATACTTATTTATGTATTTTTAATGGACCAATGTGGTGATCTACAAACTAAGGTTAGACAGCAGCAAGGGGAACACAAGGCAGGCAACAGGCACGCTGCCTGAGGAACCCTGTACTAAACCGGCAAAAATAAGCATGTGATAATGATGCCTTTTTTTTTTTTTTAATAAAAAAATCACCTGATATTTAATTGGATTCAAAAGAAAAACAAGAGCAATTTTCAGAAAAGTTGTAGTAAAGTTAAGGAATAACAAAGTTAAGAGGAAAAGAAACATGCAGGGCACAGCCCAAGAGCGGGCGTGGCTTTGGAGGTAACTCACCACGGTCCCTTCACCCTCCAGCAAAAAACGCGGAGGAGGAGTAACGCAGCATGCAACACGGACACAGCGGCCAGCGCCAGGCAGGAGGTGGGGACAAAGCCCCCCCAAATGCCAGAAGTGTGTCACACAGGAAAAAGACTTCAGCTAGACACAGCTAAAATCGGATGCAGAAGGATAAAGAGTGCAGAAAAAGCATTTTGCCATCTCTTCCGCCATCGGAACGAAGGGGCTGACACTGACTTATTCCTCAAAACTCCATTAAAAACATCACCTGCCCATGCGTTACTTCACGGAAAGGTTACTCTCCAAGATTACCACACGGATACAAATATTGCACAGTTAGAAATAAAGCCAAAGTCCAAACTTAACACATATGGAACGAGACTGTTCGGGTCGCAGAGCTGACTGGCAACATACCTTTAGTACTGTACAATGATAATTTTTTTTTTTTTTTAACCCAGCTTTGGTTTCACCTCTCTTGCTTTCTAAGCAGTTGCCTGTAACCCCCCCAATCACACAGCTGCAAGTACCAGCATGCAGTACATGAATGCACAGGAGCAGTACACTGCTGGAATCCCGCATTTTCTAGAAGAAAAAAGCATTTCACCATTAACTGCAATTTCCATTTGATTTGAAACTAACACACACATACTTATTACCAAGCTTGTCCCAAATGCCAAAATATCTCCCAATACAAAGCCATTAAAATTAAATCAGAGGTTCGGCTGAACAGCGCATTTCACCCCAGGAACGCCTGGAGAACCCCACAGGCTATGTCAGAAATCACACTTTTGCTTGAGAAGTTTCACCGCAACACAGACATGCAGAATGTTTAAATGCAAACAGTACAATGCTGACAAGTGCTTTCATTTTCAAATAATAAATACTGGTAGGTTTTCAAGAATTAGCAATTCTGACATGACCTGTAAATGTGTCTATATACTTGTACACAGCTCCTCCCTCCCAACAACAATTCTAGACCAAATTTGTGATTCTTTCCCTTCTTCAACAAGAATTAAAAGAACTGAATGAGTTCCCTTCAGTGAAAATCAGACTTTAAAACCCAGGATGGACAGAGAGAGGCAAGGGGGAAACAATTAAAGGCATGTTCTGATAAAATTTCAGGAAAAGTCCCTTTTCCTGAATCATAATTGATTCATATGATGATCATAATAATCATAACAGAATCATAATTGAACTTTATTATAATAAATAGCTTTATAAAAAGTTTTAGCTAAATTACTTTAATAAACATGCATTAAGTTTCAGACACAGAAGGGCTCAAGCCAAGAAATACCAGCCCTCACAAGTCTTGGGATTAATGTGAAGCAGTAACTTTGTATATTCTGGAATGACATTTTATTGCAGTTATCGCTGTTAGCCACATTACTTTATGCATATCTTTCAGAAAGAAGACAAACTTTTTTGAAAGAGAAGTACAAAATACAAGTGATCAAAAAGAAATATGACCCTGCTCATATGATTAATGCATATACATACGGGTGTTACTCTGCATTTGTAAAAAACAGATAATATACTTTACTGTAACTACATCGTTAGTACACTAATCTGGTAAGTTTACTTTATACTTCACGAATTATAGGTTTAGTGTCGCAGGACAGTATTGTAATCCATTACTTGGTCCAGTCGGAGGGCAAAGAGCTCGGCTCCCTCTGACACCCGCTCAGCCTCCCGGGAGAGCCAGGAGGGCAGACTCAGATTTAGAGCAGCACATACGGGCCGAGTACAGGACTGCGGCTACAGGATTAGAGGTTTAGAGGTTTTGGAAAAGAACATAAGAAAGCTGAGGACATGCTGAAAACGTTCATAAAAACATAATATAGACACAGGTTAAACGGGATGGTTACCATTCCTTTGTCATATGCTACCAATTCTTCAATTTATTAGCCAAAAAAAGTGCTCAGCCTTTCCAGTCAGAGGGGGTTTTGGTTTTTGTTTTTTGTTGGTTTTTGTTTGTTTTGTTGGGTTTTTTTAATCTTTGAATCTCTTTGCAGACAATACATCTTTCTCGGCCACATCTTCTACCCTCCCCAGAGTTTGATGCAGTAAGCATTCAGACAAGAGTAACACCAAGCTGATGATTTACAAAGAATGATTTACAGCCTTCTAGGTAAAGCAGCATTCTCTAACTTGATCCAGCATCAGCTAAGTTTTCTAAATTTACAGATAGGAAAAGCTTAAAAAAAGCCCAGCAACTTATGTCCTTGCTCACAAGAAATCTGGCCTATGAGTTCGATCCTGTTATGAATAAAGGCTACCATCTGACGTGAAGAACACTTTCAAAAAAAGTCTCTGTACAATATAAAAATTCACCAGTAAAATCCTAGTAAGGCAAGAATATAATTTCTGCTTATGATTCTAAATCACAATGTAAAAAAAGTTACAGTGGCAACCACTTATAATTTCTTGGGTTTGTACATTTAATATATTCACTGCAACAATTATATTCAAGTCACATTTGTATTTATAATACATATCACAACTATATGCGATGACATTTTTCTTTCTTAGTGCCATTTTTCATGACATCAAACTCGTCCTGTAATGCTCAGTGATGTGCCATTTAAAGGCTTAGTACTACATTCATTTGAATTAGCTGAAAACTATTTTTCCAGACATAATTAGTCTGACAGCCGCAAAGTTAATGTTTTATTAGCCAACTAAAAAGGAACTACTTACATGAGGATGCTTACAAGGCCAAGTATTCTTGGATTAAGTTATTTAAACAGAGCTCCTTGAAAAGAATTTCAGCTAACCAATCTGATGCAAGGACAAATTTAGTATCTCCCTTCACAAAGCAAGCTAGCTATGGGATGTCTGATGGAAAAAGTGCTTGAAATGTAGAGGACAGAAAGAAACTGTAACAAATTAATTATAAATCACGTTAAAACTGATGTGTAGGGAGAAGAAAAAACACTCATTTACACACATTTAAATGCTTTTATAGAAATAGATCTATTTTAAGGAAAATGGAAATTGTCACAGAGGAGGAAAAAAATTGATCACTGAATTAAGTTACAGGCACTTGAGCTGCATAGACTGTAGAAGGTGCCCATCGGATACGTTTAGCATTCACACATGAACACCTATACCTAGGAACACACTATATAATGCATAGGAAAACAGCTGTTAAGCCTCCCTGGCAATAAAAAAAAATAAATAAAAAAATGAAGCTAAGTAGATCCCTGTTCATATTTTCCAAGTTCTATATTCCACCTTTCCTCGCAATTAAAAACCTGCATAATTTTCAAATCACAGAGACAGCATATTATAGAGATGACTTACCAGGTTTATTGTCTGCTAAAGCAAAAGAAACATTTTCAATATTATTGAAATATGACTTACTGCTATGTTTTTGCCAGTAAAATGGCTTTCTGCAGCATGAACTTAAATAACCATTTCTTAAAGCCCCACCCCCCCACCCCCCCCGTTCTGTATAACATCCTAAGAATTAATTTCATGAAGAACAAAGGCAAGGCAACACAACACACAGAGGGCAAAAACACAAAAGCAATACAAATCCAGGGCATGACTCGTGTTAAGACAATCAATTCCAAAGAATAACCAAATGAAGTTGAAAGCAGCATTGATGCAAAGTTCACTTGCTTTTCTATGGACAAAGCTGTGAGAAAAATGTGAATTGGCCTACAGGGAAAAGGAAAAAGCCGTAAACAAGCAGCACATACAAAAAGGGTTTGTGTGTTCAAAAGTTTGCCTGCCCTTCTCCAGCTCTACCAGGTGACTAAATTTAAAAACATTTCCAACTTTACACAAAAGGCAAGGTGTACAGGGAAGGACCATCACAGCCACAACGCTACCATGAGGGTACATACTTCTCACGTTCATCTCAGCAATATGACATCACACACACTTGTTCTCACAAATACCCTTCAGGCAAACAAACTTTCCTACAAAACCTCTCGCTGCAGCACCTGGATGACATTATTCCGCTTTCGCTATGCACTGCTGGGCTTAAAAGCATGATCGCACCAACCCCACAAGGTGAGAACTCGAAACAGTCACCTCTGTTTACAACGGGGTGACAAAAAGGTGCCCGGCTACTACAGGCAAGATCCATCATTGTTATGGAGACTGCAAATCCAGCATTTAAAATGAAGGTGCGTCCTCCCTTGATTCCTAAGCCCCGGCCAAGAAAGCTGCAGGCACACGGCGCCATCGGGAAGCACCGGCCCCCACAGAATTCTAGCTACTGAAGAGCACATCGGCACGTCGGATCACAAGAAGAGACAGAAAAACTCATCATTACACATGATGTGACACGCACCTTTTTCTGCAGCCAGGTTAAGGCTGGATCGTTCACCATCCAACACACAGACAACAATTTGACTTTTGAATTATCAACACTTTAGAGCACAAAAGACATTGTTTTAACAGGCAGTCTTCACATGTGCAGCTATTCCCAGCTCCCTGCTAGGGTCTGTTGCCACTCCTGAAATGAAGATGCAGTGACCTGGTTGCCCGGTATCTCAGATG
The DNA here is from genome assembly GCF_963210335.1 of Falco punctatus. Lineage (NCBI taxonomy): Eukaryota > Metazoa > Chordata > Aves > Falconiformes > Falconidae > Falco > Falco punctatus. The sequence goes on from NC_137588.1 coordinate 41,667,912, forward strand.
CCACAGAAAGTGGAAGCGGCCAGGGTACCGAGAGGGAGAAGGAGTAAGCCTAAGTTTACTTATGTGTAAACATTAGATGTCTGGTTGTAACACAAGCCGTACCTGGAGAAAACCACCACACTTTCATGATACAGCCATACTAAGTCCTACTAATTGAAGCGAGGGAGTAAGCAGCAAATTTCAGCAAGTAGCAGATACCAGAATACTGCTCCATGATATTTTCTTTTTTTCATTAGCAGGAAAAACTCATGTCCTTAAAAACAAACAAAAACCCAACACACGCAGCCTGTGCAGGTTCAGGCAAAACCACGCAGTATTTAACAATACTAAAGCAAAATATTTTCAAAGGATGAAAGGGAAGACATAAGACTCAAAAACCAAACACTGAGGTTTATAAGCAAGTCTGCTTTTTCTTTTTTAAGACTAGAAAACGTACAATTCCATTTCATATGCAAGTGTGCACAGAGCTCATTTCTTGAAGATACTATCAGATAAACTGAGAAAGTCTTTGCATTAAATTGTTATTTCTTCAAACATTTATACATTTTGCAATACACCAGTTAAATACCAGTATCTATGTGCATGCACTATAAATGTATGCATGTACACATTAAAATGTTTAACAAAGACAGCAGATTCCCTATCCAGTGAGCATCATAAAGAGATACCAAAAAATGTATTAAAAAGTTAAATTCTTTACCTGCCTTTGTTAAATACAGGGTTTTGAAACTGCCGCACTTCTTTTCTCCACAAATTCACAACATGATCCCTAGCAAAGCAGGCAAATGGGAAGGCAGGTGGGCTGAATGGATTAACCCATAACCAAAGATAAGCACCTTAAAAAGTTCAAACTAGAGGCTTTTCCTTTAAAATGTCTTTTCCATCCTTATCAGATGTAGGAGGTAAGAAAGGAAAGGACATTTTAAACAAAGTTTTGTTTCATTTTGCTCTACTCCCCAAACACACATCTCCAACATAAGAGCCTATGATTGAGGCTACGTACGCTTTCACAATACTGACGTTTCAAACCATACAACTCTCACTCTCGTCCCGTTGAAAAACCTGTATCCTTTAAAATGGTAACTGGGAACAGCTTCTGTGCGAGGTGGGACACCCACCTGTTAGGTCCTACAGTAAGAAAAGATAAATCACATAGTGTTCTGACACCTCGTTCTAGCTCACCTGGGGGTCATGCAAGGGAGTTCTATTGTCAAGAAATACTGCCCTGAAACTTCTGTGGGAACACGATCGAGGGGTCACTTAGAGCTTTGCAAGTAGTGTAATCTGTTCTGCTCCCCATCCCAGTTCCACCCATTGCATATATAGAGAGATATATACATTTTTAAGCTATCAAAAAGAAGCGTGCCTTCCTCTGGAAAACACTTAATACAGAGTATGATGTGTTTTGTAAGATTCCAGTGGGACTTTTAAATACACTTTTGTGCCTCTTCTTTGGTTAAGAAAAAAAAAGATGACATTTTTCCTTTTATGACAGCTAAAGGTACTTCTACTGGACTCAAATCGTAGAGTGAACAGTACAGAAAAAAAAAAAAAGAGAAGGAGTACCACAGGACAGCATGACATGCACTTTTTGGAATCACCTAATCAAATGATGACTACAACAACAAAAAGAAGAAAATCTGTTTCATTCTAAACTCTTTGGCAAGCTTTTACTGTTTGCCGACACTGTAACTCAAAGCTCGATCCCCGTGCCCCAGTCCGTTATGGCATCCTCCCTAATTGAAAAATCACGTGAAAAAACAAGCAGTGGTCTTAAGAGAGAAGTTTGTTTTATAAAGTTCTGGTGAGCCAACTGCCTGATGGATGTTACAGCCATACAGATAACAAAGGAAAAGAAGTTGTGATGTGTTGGCTACGTCAAATATTAGTACTACTGTCAACATACTGATTCAGCTTTACACACTGGTCTGAACAGATTGCAATTAACCTAAAATTGAGGTATAAATATACACAAATATGTACAGTACACATACAGGAAAATATTTTTGCATTTGTAACATCGGTAACCTTAAAAATACTGGAAAGTTGGTATCTATGTCGTTGATTTGCTTGCTAATTTACTGGAATAATGAAGCCAACATCTTCGACTAGAGAGGACTACAATGGAATAATAGAACCCAAAATTAAAAGCTCCTTCCTCTCACTTCATCTTCAACATGCTCAACATTGGACTGTTCTGAGTGGCTGTATCTTGAAATGAAGGTTGATCACAGCTTTTAAACACAGCATCTTCAGAGGAAAGCAAACTGAAAACCAAGCTGGAGCCACCAACTGCATCTTTCATCTTGCTGAATGGTCTTAATTTATATACACGTATGTGTGTGTGCATCTATGTAGAAAATAAAGTTGAGATCAGTTCAGTATAAATACATCTAACCCATTAATTCTGCCACTGTGAAGGTAATCATGGGTGCAGCTCTTTTTAAGCAATGTCTGTGCAAAGAGGTCATTAAAAATCATCTGATCTTAAGTCTTGACATCATCCATTCGAGTCCTTGGCACAGTCTGCAAACAAAAGAGATAATTTTTTAAGGAATACAGCCACTTCCCAGGACAGCTTCAAAGATAATGCCATGGCACCAATTTAAAGTCTTCCTAAGAACTCCGTTATTCTGACTGAAGGAGTAACTTCCAGAAACAATCCACTCTGACCACAGCATTTCCTAGATCATCTTACGCAATCTACGGGTGAGAGACTTCAGATCCCAGCACTTCAAGAAATGCACTGAAGTTATCTCTAATTATGATTATTCTTAATAAACCAGAACAGATTTTAGGTCATTTCCATCCCTGCCCTCATTAGGCCCAAAACATATTAAGTTTTATCACTGTGAGGGGAGACTGTGGATTAGATGTGAAAGCTGGTTTTGAGATCACACCGATCACAAGCTGGTACGTTCTGAGCCCAAAAATCTTTACAACTATTAGACAGGGGAGGAATATGTATTAAAACCAAACCCTGCAATAAAAATACCAAAATAATTCAAGATTCCCCTCTGACAGACAAGAGCAACTCTTACCCCTCTCCAGTTAGAGCACAGCAGGCCTGAATGTGCCACTGATGATCCTTAATTGAAGTCAGTTTCAGAAACTGAGATATTTCAGCTACTGTCATACACTCTTTAACATCTTGCTTGTTAGCAAAGATCAGCAAACCAGCTTTTTTTAAGTCCTAGGGAGAAAGAAGAAAAAAAAGATGCTGATCACAAATCAGCCCTTGGAAGCAAAAGAGGTGGTACCAGAGTAAAGAACCTTAAGCCCTAGCAAAAAAACCTCAACTATAAAACGCTGCAGGCTGACTGACATGTAACTTCAGAAAATCCTTTGATCCAGCAAACTGAACGTCCCATTTTTGCTTAGGACGAGCTGTAAAACCACACTGGCTGTTCTGCTGCATGCCGCGAGGCTCAGAGGTCCCTGTACCTCTGTATGTGTGCGGCTGCAACAAAGCCACACGCCTCCAACAGCCAAGGCCTCCCGTTTAACCCCGGCCTTACAGCTCACTCCTGCCTGCGTATCCAAATCAAGCACCTCCTCCTGAGCACAGCTTTTACCTACACACCGCGCTTACGTATTAGCAAACGGTTAAGACTGATTTTATAGTACCAAATTAGTAGGCTGTGTGCACAGGGCAAGGTTGGGTTACCCCACCAGAACTTTCTAAGCGCTGGTAAAGCCATGCCAAGTGTGCTGACACCGTGGCACGCCAGGGCCAGAAGGATGCTCTGCCGGCACAGCAGCCCTCTGCAAGGGAAATGCTGCCTGTTAAGAAGCATTAATGTGCCACAGACAGCATAGAGCAAGCTGCGGTAATATTTTACTTAGAAGATACACAGAATTTGTAGAAAGTCGGCACTTACACTGCTTTAGAATCAAAGGATGGACATCTACACGAACAAGGACATTACAATAAACTTCTTCATAAGGCCCATGTAAACTTTAAAGCATCAGTACTAACAATTTGGAGAAGAGCAACTCTAGGGGCAAGTTTATTTTATCTTGGGCTGCTTGGAATTAAACTAGTACAGGCATGTATTACTGAAAATCTTTCCCTCCGAAAGTAAAAAGGTCTTCCCAGGAAGCCAAGACTACTCGTTCACTTAAATACCTATCAGACACACTAATTTTTACAAGCAGTAAAATTAATTCCCAAACAATCTACTGGTCCAGAAAATAATTGGAACTGACCTGGGCAACTCAATTTTGCCTTAACAGAAATTCAATTGAACTGCTTAGCAGAAAGAAAAGATTTCCAAGGACTGCAAGGAAAAGCTATTCTAAATAAATATTTGACTTTCATTTCAGCTTATAACCATCACTGTTCTCTTCAAACGTCACAGCACCTAGAGAGTTAGCAGAATACACTGAAAACATCCTGTTGTGAAACAATGGGCACATTTACAGTTACACGGATGCTTTCGGAGCACAGAAATAGTCTCCCAACACAAAGCAAGGGCATTCATGCTGCTTGAAGCTCCAGACTTTTCTCATTTCAAATTCAGTCCGTTAATAACTTCTGCATCTTCCTTTACAGATTACGAACCAGAAGACGCAGATTTTGTTTAGCGACAGCAACAGACTGAAGAGTACATCTCTGAAATTCTGACAGCAGCAGACCCAATGGCAACAGTCCTTCCACGCCACATTTAACATCCCACCACAACCAAGAAAGCCAGACCTACTTTATTAGAATTTATTTTATTAAACACAACTTTAATTTAAATACCAAAAATTAGAAATTCAAGACACTAAGCAAAGCACTTGTTTTTTCTCAAATGCTTTAGATTACTATGATCACTCAAGGGAAATACACACGCAGTCTTCCCCCTTCCTGCAGTCTACCGAACAGTGGCTACAGTTTAAATACGGGTGTAATATTTTGAGGATATAATGCCATTAATTATGCACACATCTTTGTATTCTGACACTTCAATTTGGAATCTCGGTGTCATCTCATATAAACTGATCCAGTTTGCATTCTCAGTTTGCTGAGTTTGATCTCAGCAGCAGCAGTCAAGTTTATATAAAACCTTTTTTTTTTTTTTTTTGCTTTTTTTGAAGATTCAGCAAAAATCAGGCTCCGGTCCCGCTGCACTGCATGGGTAGGTTAAAGACTTCGGGACGTTCAGGTCATGCAGTAGGTAACTCCTTGTCTTATACGTCAGTCCAATACTTATGACTCAGACCCAGACAGTTCAGTTTTAGACCTGATGCTGGGCTCAGTTTTAAAGAGGGTCTTGACAAGTCAGCAAATTATACTCTCATTCTGCAATTCCAAGTGCACAGAGAATGCCGGCCCCGATAGCCAACGGCAGGCCATTTCTTCAGTCTTATAGCTGGCTGCTGCAAGACGTATTATTAAGGCTGTATCTGTTTCACTGTGGAAACAGAAAACATCAAGCAACCATGAAGCTATCAAAAATAGTAATTAAGTTGTTGGAGGAAATAATGTTTTTTAAAACAACCTCATTCAGGTATTAACATGAATTGAAGTATAAAACTCACAAAAGTCATTTATAGGTCTTAACTTCTGTTTCAATGTAGCACTCACAAGTTGAAAAGCTACTTTTGTGGGAGTTCTCTACAGTAATTCGGCATGAATTTACAGCTTTATTGGGAGCTTCACAAAAGACAGAGCCTCTGGCAGGAACAAGACAGCTCTGATACAGTAGTACCCGCAGCTGGGGAAGCGCGACTGCTGCTCTTTGCCTTGGGCTTCACTGGAGAGGCCTCCTGCCATTCTGGTCTGTCTGCAGGGTAAGGGGGAGCTTTCACAAAGAGCATGCACATCTGCTTCCCTTAACACGTAACATCCAGATCTTATCCACAATAAATATTAAACCAAAGAAAAAACAGGGTCTACTCACCTCGTGTGCTAACATTTTATACAGTTCTTCTTTAGTCACAGAAATTCTCTCTCTGTCTGTGCTGTCCACAACAACTATCACAAACTTTAAGAAGTGAAGAGTTGTTAGTTGGAGAACAAACTATCTTTCCAGCCACACATTTTTCAGCAGGACAGATTACTGTTCCCATGGCATTATCCAGACAGTTAGCTGCATTATCAGATATCATCCTATTCCAGACACACCTCCCCCAGCCAGAGCACGATTACCCGCAGCACTGGTATGGATTACAACTTATGCCGTGGTTTGTATAGCTCTGACACATCTTTTGACTTTTTGTTTTCCATTTTCAAGTGAAAAATTTATACTGAAAGCAAGTGTTACTCTGTAATCCCAAATCCGGTTTTGTTCTTTGCTTAGTATAACCGAGGCAGCAAGCTGATCTCTCAAGTAATTTCTTGCAGCCTTAAAAAGGTAAACTGTATCAGCTTTCTCCGTCTACTTCAAATACTAATACACAAATAAATATTTGCAAGGGATTTTAAAAAAACAACCACCCATGAGCTCAATATTTCAAAAGCATACACACAGATATGCATCATAGCATCTTACACAAGGAAGCACAGGAGAACAAATCTGATTATTAAAAAAAAACAACCCTTTTTTAAAACCACATTTGATAACACACAGGAAACACTGATTTAAATCATTATTTACTCAAGTTCAGTGTATGTGCTGCAACTTCATCGCTAAAAAGTTCTTAAAATTACTGGGGGTGCTTAAGTAAATTGAGCATGTGAGCTTGCAAGACGGCGCTCCTGCAGTCTTGAAAGAAAACTTTTGGGCTTTCAGTCTTACTCCTGAGGGGTAAGACAGGTTTTAAGAGTACCTGCTACAGAGACAGAGCAGCCACGGTCCACAGGAGGGGACCTGTAAACCTGGGGATCTGTAACACCAAGACAAAGTGAGCACTTGCCCTAAGGCCGCAGATCCCCAGACACAGAATCCTTATGAAAAAGCTGTTTTTAATGGCAACTCCATATTATGCATCTTGGATAAAAAATATAAAAGCAAGTCTTACAACAGCCTGCTAAAGAGGAGACTTCAAAAAAATCCACAGAGGAGTACCCTGCAGTAGCTACGGTAACATTCAAAGCACAGTTAATACAGCCCTCTGGAAGCGTGGCCGGTGCAGATCTCCGGCACGCTGCACCCCCTCTGCCAGCAGTGGTTGCACGGTGTCTTGCAGCAAGGCCTTCACTCTCACCTCTGTGTTCGTATAGTAGGTGTTCCACGAGGACCGGAGAGACTCCTGCCCTCCAATATCCCACATGAGAAAGCGCGTGTTGTTCACCACGATCTCCTCCACGTTACTGCCTATGGTGGGTGAGGTATGCACCACCTCGTTCATCGAGCTGCGGGGGGAAGAGAGCGACTTGGTGAGGAACTGCAAAAACCGGCATATTAACTGCGTTACATCAAGCACCTCCAGACTCCAAACTGACCTCCTGCCATCAAACCCAAACCTGATGGTTACTCCGAGATAGAAAGCTTAGTGGGACAATTAAAGCAAACACTCCGTATGCAGCGAATGGAGGCAAGGTCTGACAGCAGAAGGCAAGTAAAAATAAAAATAGCAATAAAAAAGAACTCTGTAAACTATGTAATAATTGAATTATACAGCTGAGAGAGCATTCATGAACAAAACTGTATTACCATTAATTAAATCATAAAGCTGAGAGAATATCTGCTTCAGAAGCTGTTTTAAGCAGTCAGCTTTTCTTTTTCCAGGCCGATTTTGGCACGCATGGGAGAGAGCAGTTGTTTTGCTTCAAGAATGTGGTTAAGCCACAAGATTTCCGAAGCTGCAGAAAAACAACTCATCATCCAGCTGCACCAAATACACTACATCTTGCTCTCCTTCCAGTGCAGGCCCCTGAGAGCACACTTTCTTCACAATTCGGTTGCTTTATGTCCAGTAACACTGCTTTTTGGAAACAAGCGCAGACATTAAGTATTTGAAATATATTGGTTTAGAGGTGTAGTGCAACTTTGTCATTAAGACCACCAGTTTCACATCAATAGCGATAACCAAATGTGTTCTCTGGATATTCCTCAAGTTCAAATTATTTACTGTGCGGGATATGCAAAAAAAATTAAAAGTAGCTTCAACAAAAATGTCAACCATTTGCAAAGAACATAATTCTTCTGATAATCTTGATGTTTTTTCATTTTATATGAACATTTTTTTAAGCTTTAGCAGAGCTTTTAGTTACAGTGACAGCAATTTGAGACTTATAACTGGAATACTACTTGATACAGAGAACCAAGGAGATAAAGGGATGGTCCTGTGTTCTGGAAAGGAATCCCAGTTACCCCGTGTCTTAGCAGCATATAACAAGCAACCTTCTCACCACACACATTTGAAGGCAACTATACAAGAGACTGATTAGAAGAACAAACCATAAAACCAAATTAAGGGTAACACTGACATAAGAAAATGCCTGTGGCCGATCCCATATTTAAAGAACAGGCTTCGGCAGAGTTCTGGCTTGGAAGAGACTTATCACGAGACCCCTTTCCTTGGCTGCACCTGCAGCCTTTCACATTCTAGCTGCCAGCACCTCACAGTTTGCAATACGATAAGTGGGTTTTTTCCTCCTCCCCAGTGAAACAAGGTGAGCGTGAAGCTTAATGGCATTTCTAGAACACTGGATCACAAAATCCCAGTGCTACCCAAGGGGAGGGAAGACATCCGAGTAGAAGAACAGGGCAAAATGAAATGTCTGTGGAGCTGCTGCAATCTGTCAGAAGAATCACCACTCCAATGTCTGCTGTGACTCTCTCTGATACAAAGAAACAACCAGTACACTAACCAACGCTAGCCGTCCCACTAGTTATCTCTATCCATCTCACACAAAAAGGGTTCAACGAGTTAATTCATGCTCAGAACACTTATCTACCACTAAGAAACGTGCAGAGGAAAAATGGGATATGCACAGATGGAGGCAGGGTTTCAGCAGTCAAGCAGGACGAACAGGGGACAGCTCTCACACAGCGGCGAAGAGGGGAAGGGGAATACAAGAAGAGAGAAGGGGAAGTCCTGTGGAGCTAAAAAGGGTATGAAAGAAAAGGAGGCATACAGAGATCCACTGTACAAAAGGGAAAAGAAAACACTGAGACTGCAGAAATAAGATAAGAAGAATCATGAGACATATGTGAAGGAAGTGGAAAGACACAGGCAGCATTAAAATACACCAAGGATGGCCCTCAGCTGCCGCAGTTACTAGTCTTAAAAAATATTCTTCATTCTATTTATGCTTTTTAAAATCTCTCACTCTCGATTTAAATAACAACAACCAATTCCATCTTTTCACTTTCTCTGCCGAGTGTGCTAGGGCATAAGAGGCTGGAAATGCTGCCCAAGTTTCATATTTCAGAAAGGCAAAAGCAGATCACAATTTGACAAAACCCAAACATTTTAATAAAGCGTATTTCAAGTGTAGGGTTAGACCAGTACAGCCATATCACTTAACAGGAATTATATCTGATACTCACTCAGGAACACTTCCTAATACCAGACTACTTCATGTGAGAAACTGCAAATCTGTTTCTGTTACAAACAGACCTTGAGTCGCCTGTCCCACCTAGAAGCTTCTGAGCCTGCAGACAAATTCACACCCTTTTATCAAAATGCAGCTGAGGACCAGAGATACAAGGCTCACACAAGTTTCATGTACACCAGTCGCAGGGTTAATGCAATACAAACACAAGTTGATGCCACTACTAAAGGCAGAAGCTGCATGACAGCATGGGCTGCCACCGATGGAGCTGTGCTGTCCTGGGTTCAGCCAGCGCTCAGCCTTCCTCCTTCATCCCATACCACAAATGACACGAAAGTATGTCTTGGGAGACAGGACACGAGTCATGGCAGGGAGAGGTCAGGCTCCACTTTGCCACTCACCAAACAATTTGTTTGGTATTTACATGCCGCAGCGTGGATCAGTTCAGCAGCACGGTCCTGTGGCTAACCCTCAATGTAATCATATTTTATGGAGCTGGCAAACAGTCTACACGGTGACACCAAAGGCAGTTGTGATTAAGTGGTAATAGCAACATAATCTGATAAACAAAAGCTCTGGACAAAACCTTATTGATATACCAGGCAAAACAGAGACCTTCCCAAACTCTAAACACACACTCTGACCCACCGCCACCTACACTTCAATCTTCAGTGTAATGCTCTCAAAGGAAAAACTAACAAGGAAAGCAGCCACAAGTCAGAGTAATATATACGATGCACACCTTGCGATACATGAGACATCTCTGTAGTTCATACTTACAATTGATAAAGAATGGTCGTTTTTCCTGCATTATCCAGGCCAACAATGATTACCTTGTGCTCTGAAATAAAAATATCACTAGTAAGCCACATAGTTAACTTTGCCATCACGATAACTGTGTTATGAAACAAGGTTAGCGTTGCGTTTTAGACTGATTCCCTAAGCAAATACTGCCAAACTTCAGGTGCCGCGTTTCACAGGCAAAGAGCTTTTGCTCGTTTGTCTGTGGTGGTGTACAAACCCATGTGCTGTTCCGAGTAGGTAAGCAACTGTCCATTTTTCCCCATCTACACATCTACAGGAACGATTTCTGAGAGATTACATGTGGACTTTTCCTTCTCTGAAGTGCTAGCACAATCTCACGCTGGAATTTTCTCCCAAGCTTCCACACATTTTTGTGGATTGTAACAGACTGTATTCTCTATTCCCCCCAACCACAGCAGCTCTCCAGAACACATGCTTACACATGTTAAATGTTCATTTCCAAGGCCGCACTTTTATTATGGCCTGCAACACCTTCATCTCTTTGCAAAGAGCTGTGAAAAACCACGACGATGCTGATCTGCGCCGTCAGCAGGGCAATCCACCTGTCTCCCTCAGTGTCCTCTTTTCCCTTCAGCAGGCTTGGAACCCAGCGAACAGTTTTGCTGACGAGTATTTTACAGTACGCATTCACCCACTTAGTTTTAGATGAACCAAGGAGTGCTACACAAAACTACTCTGACACATACACGAACACATTTTGGAGCTCAATGCCTGAATCCATTATTGTTTCTATTTAGCACCTTCTTTCCTATACATCACAAAATTGAATTTGAATTCTACAGCGGGTCTTGTCAGGCACATTCAAATTTATGATTACAGGGCCAGCGAGCGCTGCCTGCTCTCAGCTAGGTTACACAACTTTGACTTGCACAAATAACCATGGCCTCAACGGGACTATTCACGCAAGTAAAAGCTTTGTGCGAAGGGGCTTCCTTCCCCCCCTCCCCAGCGGTCCGCAAGGGCAACAAAAAGCCATTATAAACCTGCCCAAGCTTCAGATGACCAGGGATCAATTCCTTCTGCTCGCAAAGTACACTTGCATTGATCTGTCACGGAGGAGAGTGGGAAGGGACAGGGGTCAGGTAAGCGGGGTGTTCTCGGTTTTAATTTTATCAATATTGTGTGGTTTTGCAGAGTTGTCTTACATACCATCAAATACAAACTCCAGTTTTAATAACTTTGCATAACTGCACAATATTGTAAAAATGTCTGCTTACCTGACCCCACATAACTAGGAACTTTTGTTTCTGGTGTGACGCTGCCAGCGTATGGATGTTAGGAAATCAGGTGCAACAGAAGCTACACAGAACCTTGGGCTGGACGCTACAAGACAAAAACACGTTGTTGTATTTGCGCTCGACGTTAACGGGCACACGCTCGGGGCGTGCGACGTGCAGGCGTGAGCGCCCCAGCCCATCCAAACCAGACCTAAAGCCCCTGCAAACGCGTTACGAGTTACAGCCCCCGCAGCCCTTCCCGCAGGGCGACGGGCCTTAACAAGGGAAGTTATAAATAACATTCGCTCCCTCGCCGGGGATTTGCCCGATACCGAGGGCCCGACACCGCGGGTATCGCCTCAGCCGCCGCCGGGCGCACTCGGCCCCGTCGCGGCGGCGCTGAGGCGTTAAGGCGCCTGAAGACGAAACTCCGCGCTACGCCGCCCGCCGGTGCACGGCACCCCCCTGCCGGGGAGCGCGCTCCCCAGCCACCCAGGGAGGGAATAAAGAGGAATAAAGGGTTAAACGCGGCCCCCCACCCCGCCCCGAGCCTCCCGGCCGCCCCCCGCGGCCCGGGCCGAGGCAGCGCCCCCCCGCCCCCGCCGCCAGCCCCCGCCGCGGCCCCGGGACCGGCCCCTCGCCCCGCCGGCCACGGCCCTCAGGCCCCGCGCTCCGGCCCGGCCGCCGGCCCTCACCCTGGTGGTTGAACAGCCTCCATATCCTGGTGAAGAGGATCCCCATCCTCAGCCGGGGCAGCTCCGGGCCTCGCCGGCTCCTCAGCGCCTGGCGCGGGGCTAACCCCGCTCCCGGGCCGCGGGCGGCTCAGGGCCCGGCCCGGCGCCCGCTCTGCCGGCGGAAGGGCGGGCTGGGGCCTCGCCGGGCCTGGAGCCGCTCGGACATCGCCGCCGCCCCGCCGCGCTCGCCTCGCCGCCTGCCCGGGCCGGCCGCGGAGCGCGAGAGCAACGCGCCGCCGCCGGCCTCCCCGCGGCCACCGTAGGGACGGGGCGGGCGCGGCTGCGGCGTCAGGGGCGGGGCGGGCGCTGCCGCCATTACGCGGCCCCGCCTGAGGCGGCCCCCCCGCCCGCGGCGTTTCCTGCGTTCTCCAGCGGCTGGGGCGCGGGCAGTCGGGCGCTCAAACCTGCCGCCGCGCGCGTAAAGCCGCAAGCGTTTGGGGTTTGGGCTTTTTTGTGCGTTTGTTTTTAAGCCGTTAGCAAACAGGTTCAGACGCTCCGTGTTAGGCCGGAGCCAGGGCACGGGGGTTGCCCTCGTTTGGCCCGGCCCTGGCCAATTCCACCACCAGCGGTGACCCGCGGAGCTGTGGCGCGGCCGCCGCCTCGGCCCCGGGCCCCCGCGCTGCCCCCTCGGCCCCGGGCCCCTCTGCAGCCGCGCTAAGGCCGCGTTGTGCCGGCGGGCCGCGCCGGCGGTGGCTCGCCCCCGCCGAGGGCGTTCTCGCCGCCAGGGTTTGTAACTGGGGTCCGGCATGCCAAGGCAGCCGCGGGTGCGTTCCCCAGTGTTGGGCACGTCGTGGTTTTAAACACCGCTGGCAGGCATGGTAAGGAACACCCACGGCTGCGCTTCTCTGAAAAAGTAACTTTAGGGGAGAGGGTGTCAAAGAGTGAAACGGGTGGAACGTCTGGATTTGAAGTTGAGAAGGCGTCTCGCCGAGAGGTTGGCGTTCGAAGGCTTTGCTCCCTGCCACAGCCGTCCCAGTGAGCTCCTCCCCATGGAAAGCTGGCCAGGTGGCAGCTGAGCCAGCCTTGGCATCCACGGTCCCCGCATGGGATGGAGAGCCTCCCTCTGGAGATGGAGAAGCTCCTCTTGGGATGGGATGCCTTACTTGGGATGGAAAAGCCTCTCTGTCCTTAAAATCCTCTGGACACACTCATGTTCCTGAGAACCATCAGCATTACACAATATAAACTGTCAGCATTACACAATGCAACCTCCTGCCACCGACCGTACGTGTTACTACTGGCTTTTCTGCGCATTCCATCATGCCCTCTCACCCGCCCCACATCCTCTTTCCTGTCCATGTAGGCGCTTACCACGGGCTCTGTTTTCCCCCTGCTCCTTTGCACACTGGCACAGCTACTCGCTCAGTTCTACCTTCATCTTTCCACATGGTGTCTGGCCCCCTTCCCATAGGACATGTTTCTTATTTCAGTTTTTTGCTTCTTCTAGCAGCTTTTATTCTGACAGCAGCTTCTTGCTTTTACTTTCTCTGCTGCAATATTGGGCCATAGTCAAAGTAGCAAGACCAGTAGTAAGCTCTTGAGTTTATGTGTCTGTAGGCTTTCATGCTTTCTGTTGCTTAGAAGGGAAATATATGATCCTTAACAGTTGAAGAAAAAAAAGATAATAAACTGGCATGTCACAACTTTCATATGATAAAAATAAACCATGCACTGCACTAGTAATGGATCTGTTGTCATCCAGGTTTAAAAGAGCTAGATATAATGTATTCATGCTTTACAACTTTTCCAGCCTTAACAATAGTGATGCAGTATCAGCTACCTAATATGACAGGGAAAACACAATTAGCCCAGACACCTTCTGGCTAGTCTGTGAAACCTTTGTCACCGGCAGTCTGTGGAAAAAAAAATATCTTTAATATGAAAGTTGTTGACCATTTATGGTTTTGGTCCACTGTTTGAGTTTTATTGCTGCTTTTAAACCTCAGACATGACAATCAGCGTGACTTTGGAAAAGCAGCTGTGATGTATCATATCATATCATATAGCTGTGATATATCATATCATATCATATAGCTGTGACGTATCATATTTGTGCAATGCACAAATACCCTTCTGTACTGTTCGGCTGCTGGAGTTACCAAGATTCCTGTACTCCTCTTCAGACAAGCAGGGCGGTCTGCCAGCGGAGCGCCGCAGCTTTGGAGAAGCTGATGGGGGAAGGCAAAAGGGAAATCAAGGTACCCAGCAGGAACTGTCGCCCCTGTGTTAGAGCTGCGTCACCGGGATGGCGTGTGACCGGCAGGTGAATGAAGCAGGTCCTCCCATGTGATACACTTTCCACAAGTTCCACAGCATTCAGCCTGCAATGGAATTAATTATTCATTAGCTGTCAATTATCTCCCTTTCTGCCATACCTCAGCTGAGAATTTCAGATGAATACCATTCATTTCTATTCTCTGTTTTGCTGGTGTTAACAGAGTGAGCCTGAACGCTGCAGGCTTGTTCCAGGTTTAGGTAGGCTGCACAACTACATGAGAGGGTAGCAACATTCAATTAAAGCATTTATTTTGATTCTTTAAATAGCAGAGCACTGAGGTTACCCCCCCACCCCCCACCCCTAGCATAGTTTTGTGGGTGGTTTTTGGTTGGTTGGTTTTTATATAGTTTTGTGGGTGGTTTTTGGTTGGTTGGTTTTTTGTTTTGTTCTGTTAAACCTTGTGACTTACTGAAGCAGCTTCTAGAAACCTACAGCCAGCACCTGCTGGAGCCACGTCAGGCCATGCTGGACCGTACAGCCAGCGACCCTTGGTTCTGCCACGGAACACCCCTGATGGCCACCAACTTGTCTCCACCAAACAGCTGCAAAACCGGAGTGACATCTTTACAGGATAAATGAACAGACGGTGTATTTCAGCGCTAGGAAGCTAGTGTTAGGATCTCTTCTCTGGCTTTCCTCTGTTAGTTGAATTATTAAGACATCTGCTCGGCAGCCAGGTTTCACCTGTATTGCACTGCTGCTTTTTTACAGGCCAACACTCACTGCTGGGCTTCCCATCGCTGCCGGAAGCTTTCTGAGAAAGCGCCTGAATTGCCGTGGCTTATCATCAATGCAGTCATACAATTTCCTCCTGGAACTCTGAGAAGCCTTTTGTGGGTCGCATACGTTTTGTTTCAGGCAACTGTAACGCAGAATGTGGGGTCATCTCAGCATTTCTGTTGCTGCAGAAGCACGTCACCTCCTGACGGTAGGATTTCACCGCTGGAGGGGAGAATACTTCGATACAGAAGAAATCCGAACACAGTGAGAAGGTAAGTGGCTTACGAACTTTTAACTTCCAAGATCATAAGAAAACAAACAAAAGAATACGTTTTTGCTCAGTTATATTTATTTGAAAGACTTTAAGCTTTTTATTAACAGCTTCGATTAAAGCTTGCATGCTTCCATCTGATTTTGAACACTTAGACAAGATAATTCAATTAAACAATTTTAAAAGCCCTGCGTGTACATCAGATATCCAAGAGCCAATGTTAATACACACCTAACATGCAGCTTACCTGGGAAGTGTCTTCCTGTCCTCCGAAGGCAGGCTCCTGACAGGAGCGCTGAGGAAGCGAGCCCACGGTGCGGCTGCTTATCGCGGGCACTGCCAGGCCCAGACAGATGCGAGAGGAACGTCCCAACGGGTGAAACGTGCCACAGCCCTGCCGACGGCCACCACCACTCTCCCCTCCAGCAGCACCAGCCCAAAGAGAAGGGCAGCGATAGCAGGGAGCCCCATGGCACAACACCCTGACGAGTCTGGTGGGGCTCAGTACAACGCTGCACTGCCGTGTAGCTGGTTTGCTCCCCTGCTGCCGTACGGAGGCTGGGAGCACTGTACTTCCAGGGACTCTGGTGACTCTGCCAGGCTGCTGCTTGCTGTTACTCACTCTTTGGAAAAGGTAGCATGGAACTCTGCTAGAGGCAGCATCTTTCACTGCTTTCTTCTTCTCAGGATACTATAATCAGTATTTCATTTTTTTTTTTAATTATTCAATCCTTAATACCTCACGTCATTCTGATACTTGTTTCTGTCTAGGAACCAACTTGACATTAGTATGAGATCCTACTGAGGACCAGATCCAAAGACCATTACCATTCATGAGACTCCTTCAGCTGAGCAGTTGGCTGAAAGTATTTTACTTCTTGATGGAATAGTGAGATATTACATGTATTTACGCACTTCGGAGTTGCAGCTATTTAAGAGCAGATAGATTTAAAAATAAACATCATTTACTTCACAGACCAGATGCATCTCCCTCTTCAGAATCTCATTAATTTTTACTAAAAATGCTAACACGTGAAGCCGCTGCCAAAAGCTGTTGGCAAACAATACAAACACCGCAATGTTCTGAACAGTTTTATCAAGTGACTCTTGTGAGCTTTTTGCCAATCCTGAGTGCAGTATACAAAGAGACTTAAAAGACTTTTAAATGGTTTGTAGTTTTTTTCATTTATTGTAGAAAAGTTATTGTAATGCGGTTCATTTTTGTACATCTAAATTCCATAAAACAAATCCATAGAAATGAGGATACTATCAGCATGCAGTCTGCATTTTCTTTTTTAAATGTTTCTGATCACAAAAATACCACCACTTTTTTTTTTTCCTTTGAAAGCCACTAAAAGCAGAGGGAGAGCAAAGCATGCAACACTGTACACATTTGCATAGTATATTTTACCCAGCATGCCTTGTAGAACGCTACACATACAGTATCTATAGAAGTAAAAACAGAAAGGGGAAAATCAGCAGAGAACACGAATTTGTGGGTATTTTCTTTTTTTCTTTAGCAAAGGCAGTAATATCTTTACCAGTGTGACTCTGAACTGGCTCCCAGTGAGGCTGGAGGTCACGCCACCAAGCTATCACTGGGAACCAGTCTGGGTGAGCGTCTGGCGATTTTCTGGGATCTGAGAAGCCCAAGGTCCACAAACTGCAGTTTGAATGACTGTTTTCATCTTCGTTCTTCACCCCTCTATTTCTCATGCGTGCACACAATTTGCATTTTGCTCGATTCTCTTCCTCTGCTGTTCCGGTACAACATCGCTTGCTTTCTGTCTCTCGGCATGAGAAAGGAATCGGGCGTGTTTCAAACGTAAATACACCTTGGGCCTATAGCTGCATCCCTTAGCCTTACTCTCCCTTATGTTTTACCTGCTCAGCAGCATCAGTGTAAGTTTTGGGTAGACTCGTCCGCAGCTCTCAGGCTGGAACATTCTCCTCTGCCCCAGCTCCCGTCCCGTGCACGAGAGCACGTACCTCTGCAGCCCCAAGAAGGAACTCACTGGAGTATTACATTCCTGACCTTGGGCTACTAGTGTGTTTGTGGTATATTCATCAATCATATGCCAAAATCTATACACTGGCCAAAATCAGAATTAATTAATGTAATTTCAGCTTTGAGGAGGAAATTAGCAGAAATGAATGCAGTGGACTTTCTAATTTTAAAAGGTACTCTTTTTTTTTTTTTTCATTGATTAATATGGAAGGAATGCAAGTTATTGAAAAATCAATCACACAGGCAAAAGGCGAGGCTTCGAAATAAACCGCTGAAGTATTAGAGAGCAAGTTAAACTGATCAAAACTGCCATAAGTCCACTGATGCTGGATCAAAAAATCTACCCCTCTTTTTCAAAAATACAATGCCAAATGCAATAGTGGAATTACTGTAAATTTGTGCTATTACAAATGTGCTTCTTTTTCCTTGCTCTGTTTTTACACCATTGGCAAAATATATTATTCTGTATGTACAATATATTTTCTCACTATATTGATTTTCTACTGCTTATACAGAGTAGAATTAATATCAAAGGGGACTGTGGTGTTAAATTTAATTACATTTTGTTTTTCAGGAAACACTGATAAGGCATATGATAACCAGAATGTGACGTTTATGGTCGGACCTTGCAAATACTGGCTCTGGAGAGGACAGTGGGAAACACTGTGTCCAGTAGGAAGGTGTTTGTAGGATCTAGTCCAGAGAGTAACTCATTGCCAAGAAATGGGAGGGGAAAAGGCAGATCTACTGAACGTCACCAAGACCAAGCCCCATGCTCCTCCCAGTTTCACCACTTTCAAAGGAATAGAGGAATGACACACTCTTACTAACATTTTAAAATTACTTCTACCTTCTCCTAGAATTCTCTATATTGATTCACTTACAATATTTCTCTTGACCTCTTAAATGGATTCCACAAATAATAGATCTCAACACAAATTTCAATACTAAGTAGCATTTTCAGCTCTTTGTCCAAGTTAATTCCTTACATATACTTTACACATTATTAAAATATCCCTTTATTTTTTAAGACATACTTTTATTTTTCTATATAAAATAAACCGGACTCGAATAACAATCTAACAAAAGTTATTTGAATGAGTACTCTTCAAATAATATATTATCTTTTGGCATAATTTTAAAGACAGTGGGTACTTAATTTCCCCAGAGTTAAAACTGGTGACATTACAGTATCTTGTGGTCTTGTTACTCTTTGTAGAACTACTACTGGAAGGAATGAGCGGTAACTGCAACAAAATAACATGGTAGCCGAATCCCACGTATACAAACTTGTATTAATACCAACTGGGGTAATATAACTCAATTTTAAAATACACTTTTTTAGGAGTGAAACCACATTTGTATATATGGAACCTTACAAAGTATGCATCTGATTATTTAGTTTGTGGTCTCCAATAATTTTCTTTAAAAAAAAAAAAAAAAAAAGATGAGCATGGAATCAGGGACAGGCTTCAGAAGCACTGAACTTGTAAAACAAAGTACGGCAGAGGACACATTTAATACGTTCTTAAAGAAAAAATGACTAATGAAAGCCCTAACTTACTGAAACCACTCTGCTATAAAGTAGCAGTATTAGCAATATTATTTTGAGACTGGCAATGTCAGTAAAGATAGGAGATTCTGGCATGTTCCGGAGTATGGTATTGAGACCAAACTGAATTCGGAAGATTTGCAGTCAAAGGTAGCTCGAAGTTACAGCCTGGGCACATCCAGAGGAACGACCACCCCCTTGCCTACTGCCACCTTTCCTCCTTTTTCGCTCTTAAGTATGCATTAACAGTCACTTGAAAAGCCAGGAATACAAAAGGTTAACCCCCCAATACCAACTTCAGAAGCAGCTTTCACACCTGGGGAAACTCCAGAAACCGTTTCTCTCCTCCTTGCAGCACACCCAGCTCTAACGCGGTGAGTACCATCCGCGGCGCGCGGAGCCGCCCCAGCCCCCGGCACGCTTCGTTCACCTGGGTCCCTCCGTCAGGTCAGAACCGCGCGGTACCAGCAGCAGGCCGAGCGCCCAGCAGCTGAGAAACGGCGTGATCAGCAAGAGGTAGCAGCACTTGCTTCAGAAATTGCTCTTGCTTATCAAGCACAAAATCACGGTCCCCCCGATCTCCATGGCAAGATGATTCCTCAGGATAATCTGGGTGTTGGGCCACTCCGCACTACCAGTTCTCAAGCAGAACTGATAATTTGGCCACTGTTTATAAACTACAATTTGATATAGAACAGCTTTAGTTGCATTCCTTTAAACTTAATTTTGTAATACATCCAGTTAGAAAACGTCAGCTGTTGTGAGGTGCACATCCCATGGGATCAGTGTTAATCTACGGAACTAGTAAAAGAAGCTGCGCATCTGTTACACACAGCTTGCCAAAAAGAAAGTATTTTAACTTAACGGTTTAACAATTAATTGTCTTTAAAGTGGCTTCAAGATTTTTAAAATGCTTTGTTAATTCATTCACAAACATATGAAAGCACTGACATATATTGTCTTTAGATATTGAGACTGTTGTTATCACCTTTATTGGCTAAATTGTCACTAATCAAAAGTGTCCTAATGAAAAATTGGGTAACAACAACAAAAACCTCTGAAAAAAAAATCCATGTATAAACATTTCTAAAATCCTCTGTATAAGCCAGAGCTTAGGAACAGAACTCTGATCTTTAATAATATTTTAATAACCAGAAGAAATGGTACAAGGACTGGAAAATTAGTCTTACTCGTATTCATTCAGGAATACATGAACTTCACAATTTTATATAGCGCCATTGCATAATAAATCACAATACAGCTGGCTAGCATTGCTGAAGTTCTAATACAAATACTATGAGTTAACATGTCCTGATCAACATTGCAGCTTTTACGGATTACCGTGTTTCCTAAAAATAATTTACTTTGTAAAATAAAGCGTTCCCATAGCTTGTATCTAGAATAAATTAATGATCTATTAGCATGTTTAGTATATTTGTACTTAAAGATGTATCTATCTTCAAAGAATAAAAAAAACAGCAAGCAAGGAGACCTGCTGGATCACTTCTAACTGGTTTCTTATATTAAAATGGAATGGGCAGTGGGAGAGGAGAGGGTAAACTAATTACATACAGTAGTAAAGTAAACGTAAACCCACATAATAAAGGACCTTGATGTGTTCTTTCAAGACAATACATGACTTCCCTCACAAGCTTGTTTTTATTAGAACAAACAAAGTTTTGGCACTTCAGATGTTGCAGGTGATGGAATTTGTGCATACGCGTTGTGTAGATCTTTCCCTTTACTAGCGTGACATGGAAGACTTAAAAACAAGGCTCCAAAAGGCTCTCGAAATAAATGACATTTTTGTCTAGGAAATGATAAAGCAGTAACTTTGTTTACTAGAAAATATATGTAGGTGCTTCGCAGCTATCTGCCATTAAAATGCAAATATCTTCAAGCAGTTAAATGATCTGATCCCTAACGCTACTACAGAATAAAGATAAACAGCTGTCTAATCTAGGTTTATACATCTCAGTGCATCCTTTGCAATTAATACTTTAATGCACACAAACAAGAAACTTATTAAAGCTTATAGAAAAAAATGTTTTGCCTAATGCCTTCTTTCTCATGCAGGTATGTGTGCTGTACATGTAACAAAGATTTGTAAAAATTACTGGAGAATGCTCCACTGTGCTATAGCAGAAAATATTAAGAGAAGGCAGCTGAAGCCACCATTCCCAGACCAGATCTTGCCGTGCTTTCTCAGCCTAAACGCTCTTTTGGAATCTGCAGACATTCAGCCTGAGAAAATCTAACAGGATCAGGTCTGTCATACCCATTCTTAACTCTGTTACTCCAATGGATGCAGGTATCTTCTTTTTTTCTTGGTAAATGGCCCATTCCAATCATCTAGTGGTGCTGAAGGCTGCCTTTTAGCCAGTGAAGTTGTTTCAAAAATTAATCATGCATCTGCAATCTTTTAATGCTGCTAGAGATGTACAAAATTTTTGGCTGTACCAGGTATGAGATGAATTACTTTTCTCATTGTTAACGTCAAGAAGATAACCAGACTCAATGGTAGTGGAAAATACCAGTGATCTTTGCTAACTGGTCCAGAAAGTAGAAGAAACTGTAATATTCAGGAAATTCATTTAGTGCTACATGCTTTTAAAGCCTATGTTTAGCAGGCTTTGGGAAGAAAATAAGCAAATATAAAAGTTAATGATCCTCATTTTTGAAAAACATGGTTTTGACATGAACCTGCATAAAAAAAATATGCATGTTCAGCGTAGTTCTGTCAGTTTTAGAAAATGCACGCAGTGGGGAATTTCAGGAGTCTGCTTCAAGATATCAGTGGGTTGTACAAAATGGTCAATTATGGTAAATTTTTTCAATCATACTGGATCTAAGGCTTCACCAATCATGTAAGACATAAGGTCTGATCACATAAATTTATCTATTCAAAGAAACTGAAGTGATTGTTAGGAAGTAAGGCAGCAGTATCTTCCAATATTTATCATAGTTCTTTGAATCAACAACATCAGCTCTACAACTTTACTGTGAGCAATTTTTTTCTGATACTCCAGTTTTATTGCAAGCTAGTTCTGACCAATATGTTATTTTAAATGTTCATCATTTATGAATATTTAACTCCACTCCCTTCCCTCAGATCAGTGAAATTTAAACTGATCTTCTGGAGAGTTCTTGTGCGATGCTGGAATTTTCAGACATTCAAATATGGATTTTGAAGGATGTAACATACAGGTAGGTACTCAGATGTACTGGAATGTAGGTGCTCTACACACTGGGTAAGAAGAGTGTATTGTTTTCCATTTAAAAATGCAGAATACTAAAAATGGGAGAAAAAATACAACGTATCTATACACTCATGTTCCATTTTGGGACTACTAGCTGTATTTAGGTAAACAAGAAATAAAAATAAAAAAAAAAGACGACAATTCTCAACCTCTAACCACACAAACTATCCTTAAGTTTGTTAATTTCCCTGTTTCTGTTTCCCCTTATCCTGCCATAGTTCATCATTGCTCACCGCAACAAAAATGTCAGTACTGGCTAAACGAAAGAAATCATTTTGCTGCAACATTCATGCCAAGTCTAAAAATAATTTCAAACTGGAAAGGATTCTGTAACTGCTGCAATAATTTGTGATATTTGGCACTCTCAATAGTTTACATTTGGTTTGTCTGAAAAAGCCATTCTGGAAATAAGTAGTTAGAATAAATCCTTTTATTCTAACTTGAAATGTAAATTGAGCTTCCAGCAAACAAATACTGTAGCTGACTTTCTGGCTTCTAGTGGATTGTAATTTTCAGATTTTTCATTTGTTGTTTTTCTTTTTTTTTCCCAACTGATTGCAACATGCTCAAGTCGACTTTCCAGTCAATTCACCCGAATTCCAACAGGAATTGGTTTATAAATTGGTTCCAACTGGAACTGGTCATTTGGAATTTCCAGCACCGGAAATTATTTTATAAGTGCCTTGATAAGTACCCTAAATTACAAATGGATGTGTCTAATATCTAATGACAAGAAAAAGTATGGCTATAAATGGCAAATGCTGTACTAAAAAAAAAAATATATCCAAAAAACAATCTATATGATTGGGCATAAATGTAAGGGCATGGTAACTTTTTTTTTGCCCCCTACTTAACATCAAATGAGAGCAGAGTGCAACTTCAGTATAACCGCGTTACATCTGCCAAATTAAGATGATTTTTTTTTTTTTTCCTAGCTACATTATGGCAAGTTATCAACTGATGAATACTATTTTTCCCCAGGTTCTTGAACTCAAAGCCTATGTCGTGAATCATGGCTATATCCTCCAGGGGATCCTCGGTTCCTATGGGGTTTGTAAGTGTCCTGGTATGAGTCAGAGTATTCTTCTTCCACTAGAGGATAGTGATCTCGGCTGTGTTGGGAACTGGAAGACAAGCGGTTCCTGCTCTTCCGAGCCCTTTCATTGTGGTAATTTTCATCTGAGGTCATTAGACTTCGTCGCTCAATTGGAGAGTTCTCTGCAGAATGGCTGCTGTGCCTCATACGCTGGCTCTGCGAGTGCCAAAGAATCCATGCATTAATACAGACAAAGTATTTTACAATTTTTAGCTTGTTTTGAGACTTATTCTGAGGTCTGTCAGTATCCATCCACTTTTCTGCTATTCCTTTTACATTAAAGTCTGTATGCTACAGGAATGGGTTACAAGGACAGCCTGGTTCCTAGAGCTGAAAGCAGACCAAACGCCGTATTACAGTGTGTGCCTTGCGGAATTCACCTTGTCAAATATTACAGGCCATTTAGCATGAAAAGTGAGCTGATGTAGTCAGCATTTATCACTTTTCTCTGATCATGAACATAACATTCATGCTTCTATTCTTAGAAAATTTTGAGCATTGATTTATGAGGCTTTAGAAAACATCTGAGGATGTTTGTTGTGGGGGTTTTGTTTGTTTGTTTGTTTTTAATAGGTGCAGCTCTGAGCCCTATTTAAAAACCTTCGTATGACCAAATGATGGACTGCTAACCAGGCAGCTAAGGGATGGCTGAAATGATTAGATGTTAACAAATTCTTTCAACTAAAGCATAAATATTTTAAATATGTTGACAGAAAGTCCTTTTTTAAGATAATTTATTAATTCAAAGGTTTAGCCTTTGCTATCCTCACATCCCCATAATGTGCTACATTTGTCACATGAACAAAATTAGTTCACGTTTTTTGCCAGCAAACTGGCCCAATGAAGAAACAGCCTAAAAAAAATATTTTGTTTGCTGTCATCCCATTTAAACCTCTCAAGAGTATAGCCTTCTCTCAGAACAAGCTCAGTCACTGCTTTCTCTAGATTACACACCCAGTGTCGTTCTCCTGATCCTGGACCTGCCAAGAGAAGGCTGCCGCGACGGCTGCGCCCTTGCAGCCTGGGATTCCCTGCCCCGTCTGCTCCTCTCTGACCTGAGATGTGACCGATGCTCTCTGTGCTGTAACACCTCCCCTCTACTGCTACGCCCTCTCTGTACGGCAACTGTTCAGCTGAATCATTTATCACAAAAGGCTCGTCTGCACGGGGCAAGACTGTGCCGATGGGGTACGTTTGCAGCAGAGCAGGTACAAGGCTGCAGCTCCTTCTGCCGTTGGTGCTCCCAAGGGTACTGAGAATTCCCACGTAAGGAGCTGGTACAGGAAAGGTGCCCTTCTGCAAATTCACATGCTTGGCTACCAGAAGGAAACTTCTGCCACATTATCCCCACGTTTTCCTTATAGCAAATCATGTTTTAGTAGTGATTCTATGTCAAAGTCCACGTATTTTCTTCACAAATGGTACTCCTCATATTTATACGACCTAGGCATGTGATTTTGGTATATAATCACCTCATCAGCTGCAACTTTTAACTTTCTGTGCTCGGAGCCTCTGTCTCCACTGTAGTAATTTATCTCTCTGGCTGCAGCCTGCTCCTTTCTAGAAACCTTCCCGTTTCCCTGCCTCGATTGTGCAGTCATTCTGATCCTGCTGTTTACCTCCTCAGAGGTGCAAGCGTGGGACAGAGCTGGTGTGGTTACATGCTGGTCAAATAACTTTTGATCCTGCAGTGCAACTGGAATGCTAAGCTGCGTTACGTTTTTTTCAGTAATGGACTTAAAATGCAAATCCCCTGGAGCCTAAGAAACACATATCCCCAAAACTTGGAACTACAGGAATTAAGTCCATTTGCTGAAATCAGACTAAACTATGCAGGTTTAGAGCTAACCAGGGATTAGACACAAAGGCAAACGAACGGCCCCCCTAGGAGTTAGCAATGACAGAATTTACCCTTCCTGCTGAGGACTGCAAGCATACCCAGCTCAACACTGACATCTTCCCCTTCCAAGCAAGGTCACGACCAAGGACCAGGCAGTCACTGGCTCTGGCAGACACACCACACAGTGCCATGGGACACAGTCGGAGCGTGCTGCGGCATACACCCTCCCTTTTACTGTGACTCTTCTGCATCTATGCCATTTAACTTCAGCCTGATGACCTTCAGGAAGTCCAAAGACTTAAGTTACATTGGGAGCTTCAATTCTCGGTAAAGTCCAAGCCACAACCAAGTAAAAAAGGGATACTCCTAAGTCCTGATTAGGTGAAGCGTGTACAGATCATCCCAGCAAATCTGTATCGTTCTCAGGTGTGGCTGTTACACGAGGCTCTGGGCTTTGGGTATTCGGTTTCCCATGGTATCAGGCGAAAAGGAGTCACAAGGTCATAAGTAGTATAAATTCTTAACATATCATAAGCACCTAAGCTAGATTAATTCCTAGGATTTGCGTGAGTGCTTTATAATTACCATACCACATCATTACGGTTAAAACTGACGCAAATCCTTCTGAGGCCTTGAATTAGTCTAAAACCTCTAGGTGGATAAGCACTTCAGACGATGGAAGTCTTTACTGCGAGATAACCACGTAAAACATCGGAACCCTGTAAACGGGCCCGAACACGTAAGCGGCACTGAAAGCCAGATCCTGCAGCCTCTAGCTGGGCATCATTCGCTCAGGGAGAAATTTACCCCTCTGCAGAGAACTAGCACCATTCAAGTCCCACCTAAGCCTTCACAATTAGGGTGAAGTGGGGATTAAGTGATGCATACCTTCAGCCAGCCCACTGCACAGGGGTGATTTTCATCTTCAGTGTGAGTTTTCCCTAAGTAAATGGAGCAACATTTCACAGTTACTGCTGGTGTCCATTGATCAGAGAGAAATAAATGCCTGAAAAAAATTCTGTGGATACACCCAGTTTTCAAAATGAAACTGAAGAGATGAAAGTTCTGCAGATGGCATTTTATTGTCATGAAGGGATGGAGAACTGAAATTTTAAGGCAAGTGAAAATGGAAACAACAGTTCACATGTGCATGTTATTAGTAACAGAACAGTGCTTGTGCATTCAGCCAGTCAGGAAACGGTGACTTACTGATCCTAATAAAATCAAGCACAGCATTAGAAATGTGAGTATCGAGTATCATGCACCTTCAGTGAAGTGCAATTCACTCACGGAAAAAACAGCTTTATGTTAATTGAAAACACTAAACAATGCATCATTTCCTTCACAATTGTTACCTGCTTCCAGATACTCTACAAGCAGAATAGAGGTTAAATTTGTCAGGTGAAGTACTGATTAAATGTAATTTGCTCAGTTCTACTTTCGACACACATTAGAAAGTGCACACTCCTAGAAAGTCACACACACACAGAACTCCTTCCGAAGCTTTCAGACTGCAGTTCACTGCAATCCTGATCTTCTCAAGCATTCATAACTGTTAATCAAAAAAACATTTTCTGTTTTCAAACTTAGTAAAGCACGTACTTCTCATTAAGGACTATTTACATGCCACGTTTGAAGTTTCAAAGTTCAGCCGTTTTTGAGCTATCCCTGTGGAAAAAAATGGTCAGAATTTTTTTCAATGGGTAAAAAAAAATATTTCATTCACACTCAAAAAGGTGAAGGCATTTTGCTGATACAAGAGACAAGCATGGAAGTTTTTCACCCAAAAGTGAATGTTTTGTGAAGTTATGAGGGTAGAAATAAAAGGGATCATCACAGACACTGTTCTGCATTCCTAAATACAGTAGCTGTTGGCTCAGCTGCTGTGACATGCTGCACACGCTGCCTCTCAATCTGACAGGGTCTCATTTGCAATGACTTTTTTTGCAAATTTAAAAAAGGCCGTTTTCTAATATGGCTGTAATACCACTTGACAGTGTCATTTAACTCTTCCTCAGGTACTCACTCCTTGCCAGAAAATTTATGGCCATTTCATTTCCCATTAAAGCAAGAGCAGTCACAGTGCTTCAGCACTCAGCTGACTAACTCCTCCATTTGATTATGGGCCTTAGCTTGCCTCCTCCCTGCTGGCAGTGGCCAAACAGCGAGTAACAACGAATGAAGCAAATCTACGTTAGGCTATATAAAACATATTACACTACCTTCCCCATAGATTTAAAAAACCCACCTGATCTGCACTGGTGTTTGGGGCTGAAATGTGTTTTCATACCTGTAATCCAGAGATTGCAGCAGGATATGGTGAAAGTGCAGTGGATCCTAAATTTCGCCCAAGGAGAGGAGTCATGGGTGTGCTACTGGTGGTGTGAGTAGCACGCCAGTATGCCTCAAGATATTCTGCCAAGTGTTCGCAAGCATCTTCAAGCTGATTTTCATCCAAAATTACATCAAACATTTCCTGATCACAACAACAAAGTTTGGTTCATTACAATGTTACAGATGAAAAGAAAGAGATGTTAAACAGTTCTCATCACACTAATCCTTTAAAATTCAGTAAGTCAGAATCTGAGCATGTGATTGCAAAAGAAAATTACACAAGTGGGTTCATAAGGTGATCAAAAGCCAAACCTCTCAGAAGTCACTGCATCCTTTCAGCAAGGTTCCCTAGATGTTGCGCAAGCCCTACCATGCTCACAGGCACAAGCCTCCTTTAATGAATTACGTGTTTTGCTCTGCGACAGAACTGAAGCCAGATGTCAGGTAACGCAGCGGTGCTTTGCATTGGTTTTGGACCCAGGGACTCACGCATGCTTCCCTTACCCCAACTGTGAACACACTTCCAGTGTGACGATGCCCCTAAACCCATTTCCACTTCAGCGGACGCAGCGTGCGGTTGCGTTAGCAGCAGTGTTTCTGCTTCACAAAGGCTGCTGCAGGACACCCAGCCGGTCAAGTACCTGCAGCTGGGAATTCTTCAGAGACTCTCTCCGTGCACTCTCTTTAAACCACCTTCATTTACGCCTATCTGGATAGTCTCACCTATCTGCTCTCAAACCTGCGAGACCATGGTACGGCGTTTTTCCCTACTCATCTGCTCAGCAGAGGACGGGTACCTGACTGCTAGTGACCAGGTTCTGGTGCTTCCTCAGAGCTGCCCGGCACGCAGTCCGCAGAGCGGCTATTCACCGCTGAACGGGGAAGGATCCAAAGCCACTTTCAAAGCCGGCTTCTGCGCTACCCAAGAAGGCTAAGGGACACCCTGCAATGCCTTTAGATGATCAGCGTGACAAGTGCCGATAACAAACAGCTGGTCATAAACCACCATAAACTGAGTCCCCTCAAGAGAAACATATTTTCAGCAGTGAAATTTCGTACCTCATCTCTAATCTTAACTCACACCTTAGTGGAAAAAAAATATTGTGAAAATAGCACAGGAAATGAAAAAAAAAAAAGTGCAGGCGTTGCAGGTGTTAAGAGTAATCGATGCAAAGCACAGGCTGCTTTTCCGCCATGCATATTTATAGATCTGTCCAATATACATAGAGCTGACATCTCTAGAATAAGATACAAAACAGCATGGTAAATTTATCATAAACTTTCATCACGCAACTACCTTCTGCTCAAAAGTCTGGTCCAGAACTTATTAATACTAAAGTCATTTTATTTATTTTTTAATTTATTCTCTCTTACTGGCATGGTTGAGAAATGTTTTTTCCTCCTCTACCAGCACAGAGTTTTCTTCTAAGAAATCTCCTAACACTACATCCTTTAGTCAAATTCAGTGATGACTGCTGCCTGTTTTGCTCCTTTATTTATCTATACCCTTTACACCCTCCTTTGCTATTTAAACACATGTTGGAACACTATATATCCCATTGTATCACTCACCTCATCATTTGTGGAAGAAGTTAGTAATTCATAGTTAAGTTATGCAACAGAACAATGTGATTTGCTGACATACTACTTTGCTTTGGAAAATATTAAAACATTACACTTAGAATACACGTTTCTTCTTAAATAAAAGATGAATATTGTCATTTTCTGGTCTGAGACTGGTAAGCAGTTTTCCTGCACTGCTCACTCTTCGCATAGCCAGCCATGATTTGAGGGCAGCTCCGGCTGTCTATCCAAACCTCAGCTTTGCAGGTTGCAAGGCGCTTCTGTCTCAAGGCATATTTTCAGCTGTACGGGATTTTAGCAGTACGCAGACCAATTTCTAACACCCTCCAACCTCCTCCCTTGCTAAACTTGGGAACTGTCAAATTTCTTTTTAGCCTGGATCGGTTAATTCAGAGAGCTCACAAAACGCTGTACTGGCAGAACTAAATGCGCTGCAAGGCGAGGTCAAAGAGATCAGAGACGGGAACGCCAACACTGCTGCCGATGGCTTCCTTTCTTCGGAGAAATGCAGAGTTAAAACTCCAGCTAACACACCTAAACCACCCGGGTCTGTGACTGTCTGTAGCTTCATGTGGTATTTTGACAGTGATCTCAATTAAATTGAATTTAGGGAAGAAGAACTTCTAACAGTTGCAGTAAAACTGTCAACTTTTTAACAGTTAATGGTAAAATAACACCAGGACTGGTAATAGTGAGCCTCTCAGGCTGTCATTTGAAGGTCACCTGGTAAAGCTGTAACGCTGGCAGGATCCTCATTCCAGGGCTCTACAGTGTTTTACAGGGGAAATAAATTACAGAGACAGCACTCAGGTTTTTTCTTGCATTTAACAGTTCTGCTCATAGCTAAGCTGCGTTTGCTCTATTTCTATGTATTTGGGAGGAAAGAATCTTGTAAGGAGATCCTTGTTTGTAAGGGTCATGGATTAAAGCAATTTCTTCGCAGCTTACCTTACAATGCATTTTATTCACTGCAATTTCTTACAACACGTGTAAAATTGCTATCATACCAGCACTTCTATATACTAGTATTTCTTAAGTGATATACATCAGAGCAGTGGTCTTTCCTGAGAAGATAAAATTAGTTGCCACTGTCCTCTGCTATTTATTTTGGTTTACTGTATAACCAAAATACGTGAAACGTTTTAGGTGCATTATCAGCATATTTATGTTATCAGCACAAAATAAAAATCATGACTACAGAGGCATCCTCCTCACCCACAGGAATGTTCAGGAGAGGGAGTGTAAGAGGGACTGAGCCTCAGGCATAGCCCAGAGTTAGTACAGCTAAGGGCAATCCCAAAATGCACCCTTACCCTCTGAGGTCAGGGAAGGTGAGCCCAGGCTCTGGGGGAAAAGATGCCCCAGACACAACTGCAAGCATGGAGACAGACTCGAGAAGGAGAAGGAATTTGAACTTGTAGACATATCTGGTGTACTGACTATTTTTAATAAAACCAATGCATTTTAGTTCTGCTAATTTCTGGTATTTTTTAGGTTATGCCAAATAGACTCTCTTGCATTGGCATGAATCCAGGAGTTCCAAAAAAAATAAACAAACCATAACAAACTGTATATAACTAGCATGTTTAACGCTGTATGGGTAGTACAGTTCGTGTTTCTTTGAGCCATATAACATTCCTGCTTAACAGAGTCATGCAGTGATAGGCACGCTAAGTACTGGCTTGAGCAGCATCAGTGAAAGATTAGCAAGGAATTAATAATGAAAGCAGTTCCTGAACTTAAATATGCCAAAAAAGACAGCTATTTTTAAAATGTCTAGACATACAGCACCATCTGATTACTTAAGGCTGGCTCTCAGCAAATGAAAAAAAGTGAGGTTTTAAAGTGTCTTCACTTTAAACAAATACTCCTCTTGCAGGTATTTGAGCTGCAAAACACATGAAGCAGGTCACAGTGCAGGGGACAGAAAGCGGTGTCTTTGGTCTTAGCAGTATACTTTTACTTAATTAAATCATGGATCAACCTGGTTCTTTAAACTTTACCAAGACTGTCATCTCCCTTTGAGTGCTCCAAGTCAGCAGTAATGTTCTTGAAATCAAACAGCGCAAAACCGATCAGACGGTTTCTGCAGAAGGCTGTTGTGCAAGTCAGAGTGGAAGGCAGCCTCTGAGCAAGTACGGTTACATGTTTGAAATCTGGGCACTCAGCTTTGGAAACTGTTTTCTTACCCAGGTGGGGGTCTCGCTTTGTTGCCTAAGGCAACAAAACAGAATTACAGGACTGGGTGTTAAGGCAGAGTTTACTAGATCCTGCAGATGGTCAATCTTAAGTGCCACGACACAAGGAACAAGCTACAACACGCATGCTGACGCTGCATGCTGTTTATTTCAATCAATGCAGCTACTTGCCTCATTTCAACTGAAGTGAGCAAACCTAAGTGGAGTAAGAGGTAATCACTGTGTAAAGAGCAAACAAAGCTGTGAAACATGCACAGGCTTCTCTGTGCAGGTGGAAAAATAAATATACCTTTCAAATGTGAAGGATGTGCAGTGGACTGTTCCGTGTGTAAGCTCGGTAACAGCTCGGTGTAAATACCACAAGCCATATTCAAACAGGTGCAGGTGCAACTCCCATTTAACTTGGCTCACACACGTTAAGAGTCAGGAAGTTACATGCTTTTATAGAAATGATTTTGTACTACAGAAAAGCCTACAACTTTATTTTAGTTAACGGACCCTGAACGGCTCACAGGAGATCTCCATCATCATTTGAAGAGATAACAACTGAGTAGAAAATTACATGTGAGAAACATAATATAGCTGAGCTCTCCAGAAGAACTCGAGATGGCTTGAACATCTTTCAGTGCTGCTCAAAATGGAAAACACAGATGAGACAGTGAGCAAAGTCATCTACAGTTACTGTAACCAGAAGCTTACAGGTCTCTGCAGTAACACAACCAGCTGGATGGATATGCAGTCGGCATCTACCACTTTTGTATGCTGGGCACCTGCAAGTGGTGCTGATGGGGCAAGAGGGACAGCAGGAGGATGGATGCAAAATCCACACCTGCCAGGGAAACAGCAAGCTGTCGGGGACACAGTGGGCACTGCAAAAGATGTATTTAACTAGAGAAATAGAGATACACCCCTGCACACATACACACACCAGCACTTTTCTGGATTATTTAAATTCTTGCTCTGTATCAGGCATAGGACAAATGTGCATCAGATCACTCATTCTGGACACATTATTAAACTGTTCCACATTTAGTTAAGGAAATCAGACATCTCAGTCGAGCCTGTTACCTTTTTTCTGTGCTTTCAAACATTTCAGTGCAAATCTAGCCTGAACATACACCAAAATGTCAACCAGTGGGCAAGAGGAGAGACAAAGAGAAAGTTCTCTGGAGGTCTTCCTTTCTGCTGGATGGAGTGCCACTGTTCCCACCACAGCAGCTCTGGGACATGAGTGGCATGAGAGCACTGGCCTGAAGATGTAGCTCAGCCTCAATTCCTACCAACAGGAACAGTTAAAAAGCAACACCTATCACTATAATTTAGGAGAAGTGCCCAGAAATACCTGAATTATCTTTTTATGGCCGGTGAGGACAAGAGCGGAGGAGACTGTAAAGTCTGATATCTTAAGAAGCATACAAAACCACATTAAGTTTTATGGAAATAAATCCTTGTGAATCACTACTCCAGAACAAAAGCTGCCTGAACTTTGTTACTTTCATATGAATTGAGAACAGAAGCCATCTGAAATGGAGGCAATCTCTTTAGGGCCTACATAACACAAGGCAAAGTCTTCTAGAAGCATTATCTGACCATTAGGGTCAGGCATTCATCCTGCTGATCTCAACTCCCAGCTTTCTTCCTAGATTGTTCCTAGACATTTCTTTCATCAGCGCTTTACCTATTTTAAACCAGAGAGTATGATTGTGGAAACCTTCCCACTGTCTATTCTGAATTTCTCTGAATCAGTGCAGTTTCTACTCACAGTTCTTTGGCATGAAAAAGATGGGCAATTGGCAAGCCAGGCTGGACTGTCTGACCCTTCCCCTGGTAGCAGCCTCTGCGTTACTACTCCAATGTTACGCACAGCTATTACACTGTGCAAAAAAATTTAAAAAAAAAAAAAAAAGAAAAAAGAAAAACCACATCTGAGTTTGTTTCCACTGCATGGCTTTTACTGTTACAGAAACCAGGCGTGGTTTTCAAAAATAGAAGCATGTTTGAGCTGCCCTGTCTAAACACCTGTACAGCTCTTCTGCCAACACCTGCCTGCCTATTCAGCTGTCCAGGACCAGCAGCCGGTTATTTGAGGTGAGTAATCAGTACCTTTGATAGAACAGTTGGTGAGCAGTGACTGTGCTCTGATGAGGTAACTGGCATGGTTTGGAGGTGCATCTGTGTCAGGAGGCTCAGGGATCACATACATGCAGGCACATGACTCACACCATACAGACATCGGGTCTGCACTCATTATGCAGCCCAAAGTAAGCCCTCTGCAACCTCCTCTCAAACCAGAAGTCTAAGACTTCGGCCCTTCGGGACCTTAAAATAGCACTGCTCCACAAATGATGTCATTTGCTGATGTGCTAGTAGACCAGTTTTACCCTACACGTCATTTTTGACCTGTCACCTTGCCAAAGATCATAATAAACCCAGCACAGGAATCAGGATGAAGGTATTAAACAACTTGTTTCTTAGCAATAAAAGCTGATCGAGAGTTGCAATTGCAGGGCTATCTGAATCACCATAAAGTGAAGTGATAACGTATGAACTCGGCTATAATCATGGACCAGCACAGCAGAAATCTTTAAAACTCCACGTATCACAAGTTCTTTAGCCTTTCTTCCGTACTTACTGGTGGACATTGTGCAAGTTTATCAGCTGCCACCAACTGAACATTCAAGTGTTTACTTTGTGACTTTCCTCTAGATTTAATCAGTCGCTGCAAAACCTGACAGAGGAAAAGAGGAAAATGTGAGTTTTAAGAATTTTTTATCTCCATAAAGCTCAGACTGACACCCCACTGGAGGATTACCAAGTTCAGAAGCTCTCCATTATGTTCAACAAAATAGATAAAACATTGTCCTTGAATATAAGCACAAACCTTTCTGATAACCTCCCTGAAAGCTGTGCACAGTTTCCTCTGCATCACGTTTGATCCTTTGCAAGTATTTCAAATGCAGTGCCAAATGGTGATTTTGTTTGGTTCTGCTTGAAGTAATAGGTTATTTTTGACAAATGTAATCTTCCAGAGGACCACAAAAATATATATACACAGAACTACACTGGATTGCTGGGTTGACTGTGGCACAACAGTAGCAGCATGCTATGCTGTGTAGCGATAATGCTGTAATCTGTTCTGAGGTGCGTTTTGGGTACAGAAGGCATTTTACACACACAGGTCATATTACTATTTTTTTCTTCTTTTTTCTTCCACTATGTTCATTACCAGAATTTAATGGGCCAAAAAGTCAGGAATCCTAAATTAGTTCTTTGTAAAATTTCGAAGAAAATTACAGGTTGATAGAACAGTATTTTCTGAGTCGGAAGGACCTCTAGAGGCCTCTGTGCCAACCCCTCACTCAAGCAAGGCCAGCTGGATCAGCACGCTCGGATCCCTGTCCGGCTGAGTTTTGAACATTTCCAAGGAGACCCTAGCACCTCTCTGAGCCAGGACTGACGCAGCTTTGCTTGCACAGCCCAACATGCAGCTGATTCTCCGCTGCAAGAGCACAGTACTCACCCCGTTTAACTGCAATCCACCCAGACCCTCAGCCTGGCCAGGGGCAGGGGGCTACTCCAGCCCAGGGGGCTACTCCAGCCCAGGGGCAGGACTTGTTATTTGCCTTTGCTGAGCTTCAAGAGGTTCCTGACAGTCCCTTTCTCCAGCCGGCCAAGGTCCCTCCAGATGACAGCACTGCCCTCTGGCACATTAACCTGCCCCAGAAGTAGGTACTGTCCACAACCTTGTACGTTAACAAAAATGTTGAACTGTTCCGGCCCCGTTACAGATCCCTGAGTGACATTCACTGGTCGCCAGCTGCCAGCTGGATTTTGTACCTCTGATCAGCACCCTGAACGTGGCAGTCCATCCAGTCTGCCACGTCTCTTACAGTCCACGCTTATCCAGAGCATATCTCACCAATCCGCCCATGAGGATACTACATGCAGAGGACATCAAAGCCTTGCTAAAGTAAAGGCTAACAACAGTCACTGCTCTTCCTTTGTCCACTGGGGTCATAATCTCACGACGGAAGACAGACAGGCTGGTCAGGCGTGATCTGCCCTGGGTAAATCCCTGCTGGCTGCTCCCAACCCCCTTCTTGTCCTGCATGTGGCTGGAAACAGCTTCCCAGAGAATTCGCTCTGTAACTTTCCCAGGGGCTGAGGTGAGACTGACCGGTCTGTAGTTCCCCAGAAACAGCTTCTCATCCTTCTTGAGAATGGATGTGACATCTGCCTTTAACCAGTTATCAGGAACCTTCCCAGATCGCTATGAGCTTTAAAAGGTAATAAAGAGCAGCTCTGCGATGGAACGGGACTGCTCCTGCAAGGGAATCCCATCTGGTCCCTTGGTCTTGCACATGTCCAGTTAGTTAGGTGGTCTCCGCATCATCCTTCTGCTACTGTGAATCCCTGCCACGCTGCAGCGGGCCCGCGCTTTTCCTGGCTTTCCTTCTGCTTGCCATGTTCTTACAGAAGCCCTTTTTGTTACCCTTAAGATCTCTTCCTAGTTCTCGCTCCAGCTGAACTCTGGCTTTCTGAACTTCCCCCCAGATGTATTCCTCCCAGGACACCTGTCCCTGCATCCATCTTCTGTGTGCCTTCTTTTTGTGTTTAAGCTCGGGCTGTTCCCTGTTCATCCACACTGCTCTCCCACCCAGCTCAACACAGGAATAGAGCATTCTGGTGCTTGGGGGAAGCTGTCCATGAAGATCACAACAGCTCTCCTGAGCTTCTTTGTTATTCAAGACAAGTCTTTTACAGGATTCTGCTGAACAGGTCCCTGCACAAGCCAGTTCTAGGCTCCAGGTCTGCTATTCTGTTACTTGCACGGCTCACTTCTCTCGGGATCTGAAATTCCACTATCTCATGGTTGCTGCAGCCAAGGCTGTCCTGGACCTTCTCAACTCTGTCCAGTTCTTCCATTTTCCCACCCAGCAGAAGGTCTAGCAGACCCTCCCCCATCCTTTGCTGGTCACCTGCACACAGCGCTCTGCCAGCTGGTGCCTGGCTCTCTGCAGACACCTCTGATGTGCCACGGTGGTGACTCCAGCAGGTGCAGCATCCCACCATCGCTGTGCTGATTCCATGAGACCCAAAGCCTCCGTCATGACTCCAGGCCCCCTTCTGCACTGACAGCCATGGTTGGGATGGGGTCCATGCTGCACTCCTGAGCTACAGTCACATTCACACTCCATGGCAGGAGCTGGCCAGCAGCCTGGCCATACTGGTCCAGACCCAGCTGCGGATGGTGTATCAACATGCTCCAGGAGGAAGCCTCACACAGGGTTTGTGATCAACAGACTATCATCATTAACTGTCTGGGATGTGGGCAAAGGGCTGGGTGCCTTCTCTGAAGCTCAGCCTAAACTTAGGGCTTGTAGAGAGACAACCCAGGTTGTCTAGAGAACTACAGGTGTGTTGGGGTAGGGAAGCTGCAAAGGGACTGCCAAGGGGAACTGAAAGCTGCAGAAAAAATTTGCTCATCAGGAATTTTTTTGTCTACCAAGTCAGTGGGTGCCTCACCCAGGGCTCAGCCTAAAGCTAGGTTAAGGTTTAGGGCAGAAAAAAGAAATTGCATCAGACATTCCCTTCTCAAGCCCTTGATTTAAAAATTTAACTTTTTTTTACTCTTCAGCTCTTAATTTCTTCCTTTCATAGTAAAGAGATACCACACTGCCCTCCAGGTCCCTCTCAAATGCCCATATTTTAAGGGTGAGATACATTACCTTTGGAGACGACACTTTAACATGGACAATAATTGGTGCTAAAGATGTCTTGATAAGTTGTGCAGGGTGATTGATAGTGTCTGCATCTAGGACAACCAGTTGTAAGGACCTTGCCAGCTCAAAGATTCTTTCAATTTCACTCTGTACTTCAGCTAGTAAAGGAAAACAAAACAGGTGAAAGCCATTCAACCCCAGCACATTGCTTAGACAAAAATATCATCACCCATTTATTTTCACAGAATATATACATTCAGTAAATGAACTCCATATGTGAATTAATGTAACTTCCATGAAATAACCTATTACTCAAGGCAATTTTTTTAAATAAATATTAACTTTGAGACAATTCTGTTGCCTGAAAATACACACATACTATGTTCCTTTGTAGTATTAGTGTATTTAAACACTGGGTATAATTAAATGCATGTTTCTATTAACACAAAATAGACTTAAGCATATTTTCTAAATCTGTTAAATAGTGTAGGAGTAATATGATTTTTTTCATTTTAGATGGCAAGTGATGTATGGATGTCTCTTAAAACTTTTTTTATTCTCAGATTATAATTCTGATTTAACTTAAACAAGAGTCTGTGTGAAAAGCAGAACTGCGACCTCCTAATTCTATAACCACAAAAAATTGTTTATGTTAAATAACTGACAGGGTATTATTTCAAAAGACACTAATGGCAACGTTCACACCAAATGACTTTTGTCTGAAGAAAAAGAGATTTATTTTCATGTAAATTTATTTCTGATATTCATTGTTCTGATCCTTCTTAATCATTCATATGCACATGATGAATTTTAAATAGATAAACTCAGCACAAATTGAAGCCTGTAAGTTACACTACCAAAGCACAAAAGAGCTGTATGTCAGCAACTCACATGCATTTAATTTGCCCAAGAGCTGTTCCACAGAGCAACACATGTTCACAGGCACAAGAAGATTTAGTGGTCACCTTTGCAGAACTTAATTTTGGGGTGCCTACTCCTGTACCAGAACGCCAACCGGCAGTGAAGCACCCTACAACCTATACCTCTAGTTCAAACAGCCACTCAGGATGTCAGAGAATTGGGTTTAAGAGCCTCTTTTTCCTGAGAAGACTGAAAACCAACTCCTCCTAGCATGGTGTCCCAGAGACCAGGTTATCGTAACTACATACAAATTTCCAGCCTTGTGAAAGAAATACAAATTCATCGGGCCAGGGTAACCCAGCAGTCATGACATGGTGAGGAGAGGGTGTGATGACCGAGTCTCATGGCTAGACAGCAAAATTAAGCTATAACTGTTCAACGTTAAATATAAAACCAGTCCCAGGGTCAGGAACAACATATTTCTGTCTTGGCTGGGCAAGGTGAAAGGTCTTTGGCGCTTTGTGATGTGGAATTAAAATCACAGAGCTGAGGAGAGGGAGCTGTGAGGCCAACTCACCTTAGGAGGAAACAACACTGCGCCCACACCCTGCCTGCAGGCCCCCAACTCATCTTTTGCAAAGAGCCGTTATGGTCTAGCCCAGGTAATTGCTTAGCACGAGGCTAGCACAGTACATTGTGCTGTTGCCCCTCTGCAGTCAAGAAAAATTTGTCTCCCATTTGAGTACGTGAAATTCAGAATTACACATTATAACGCTACAGACACATCTACAATGGCAGAACTGATGACATCTTGAAGGCTGAAATCCTGTCACTTTCCATGGTGTGTAACCATGTTCAGAATAACATCTGTGTCAATGTCTTACCTAAACTGGATCTTGTATTTGACCGCTCAATTATTGCCCTCTTGCTGGGATTATTTAGAACAGACCTCTTAGCAAGAGAAATGTCAGCTGTCACTCTAGTTATTGATATCCTATGAGTAAGAACACAGGACAGAACAAAAACACAGTAGTCAAATTTTCAGTGCACTGTGCGTGATTAACAGCTACATTCCATTCCAAAGTGCAAATACAATAAAACACCACTCAGACATGTTTTATAGCTGAGTTATGTCATCATTAAAGAAAAACAAAAGAGAAATGCTGCATAACCTTGAAGGATTTTCTATTCCTTACACTACTGTAGACTCTGGCATATAGTTTCTGCTATTCTACTTAATGTATTAATTAACTTTTCTCCTCCCCAGCTCACTCATCTCCTACACGAATTCACACAGTACCATAAATACCAGAAGTTACGTGAGTCTCGAGGCATACAGAACAAGAGCCGTAACAGGAACAGCACTTCTCTTCCCAGCCAGTCGAACCATCGATTGAACCTGACACTGGTGAGAGGTAAGGAAGGGCCCTGTTTGGACATCTGAGCAGACCACATCACTCCTACGTGAGTGTCTGTGAGTCACTGCATAGAGCTGCTTGCTTTGGGAGACTGGTCCTCCAACACACACTGCTTCTCCAGACAGGGAGCTGTGCTGATGGGCTAAATGACTCGGCTCGTGGTTGAATAGGAGAAAAGTAAGTTGAGCCACAGCCATCTGCACTGCTAAAGCCTCCTCTTTAACTTAAGGAAGGTGGTTTTTTTACTTGATCTGTCAGTGAGCTGACAAGAGACAAAAGGTTATAAAACAAACACCACACAATCACGTCATATAAAATCCATTTAGGCAGACTGTGATGAGCTGAAAAGCCATGAATATTGAAAAGCAACAAGCTGGAAATGACTAGCAGCTATTCTGCAGAATGTAAGATTTAAGCATGTCTAACTGAAATTATCAGATGGAGGGGTGGAAAAGAAGTGCAAGTATTTTTCTACATAATATATGAATAGTTTTATTGCCAGAAAATACAGTGGAGACCAAAAGTGTAAGTGAGTACAAAAAATAAATGGGAGAAATTAATGGATAGTGGGTCTAGAGGTGACGATGAAACATGGTGGTCCAGATCACACCTCTGGCTCAGGGAGCTATTAGATCTCTGAATCTAGACGGCTGGAATGAGAGACATGTAACAGAGGAAGGACCACAAACGCTCACCTACTGTGCCAGATATATAAAGCATTTCATTCTTTCTAGGTAAGAAGTAATTCTAAGTATCACTGTTGCTGAAAGATGTTAAGAAAAAAAACGTGCTTTTACTATGTTTTGTTTACGTGTCGTACAGAGTCAGGCTTGGTCTATGCAACAGTGATTAAACACGATGCATTTAGAAAACGATGTCGCTGGAGCCCTGCAGCAGGCATTCCCTGAATGCGCTGTGCCAGCCAAGCTCTAGCAGACTCCTTTCAGCAGGCCTGCACCACACAGCCTGCGAGCTTCACCTTTAGTTCACTGGCCAGAAGAGGATGTTGCAGTTGCAAAAGAAGCAGCTGACAGAAGCCAAGTGTATTAAGAGGTAGGGAAGGAGTCCTGCTAGTTCAGGTCTCACTGAGGTCTTCTGAAATGCTTCTCCTTGGACAGTCATTTCCTTTCTTGGTACTGTGGACCAGTCACAAAATTGCAGAAGAGATGGGAAGAAAGAAAATGAAAAGCAGGGAGCAGAAAGACTGCAAAGCTATGAAAGCTGGCAGGAGGACAGAGCAGCAGCTTTTCTTTCAAGTTACTCAGGGCTAAATTCAATTGTATCAGATTGCTTGTGGCATTTAACTTTTTCAATGCTGAAATTTCATACTTCTACTTCATCTAGTTGCCAATATTGCTAGTAGCAATAGGATTTCCAAAAAATACCTCGCTCCAGGCAGAATCCCTCCCTTCTCCCCCCTGTGCAGACCAAAGGCATGGTGAGGGAGGAGACAGAAGAGCAAGGCAAGGAGCAGTCCTGCCTCCTGTCAGATTAAGCAGCCTACATGGGTGCATGTGTCTAGGTGTGCTTTACATTTTCTTCTCTGTATTCAGGCAGTGCTGATCTTCGTGGATCAGGCCTCTGCTGAGCACATTCTCATACAGGGTATAAAAATATACCTCATAAAGGATACAGTCATAGCAATCACGTCGTGGCAACTGGAGGTGACTTATCACTTCCAGTTGCCATGGTTTCCTACCAAAACTAATGACTCTCAGTTACCACCAGCATATGCAAAGCTGACAGACATATGTCAGCGGCTGGAAGAGAATATATGCTGTGGTTCTGTACCTACACCTAATGCAAACGGGCACCTGTAGCGGAACCAGCGCAGTCACAGTGCTCAGGAGTGGGGAGAGGAGGCACTTACAGGATGCATCAACAGCTCGGAAACATGACAAATTTAACTGCAGGCTGCCACATACAGTGCTTCATCTGTCAGGTTTTAAATCAATCACTAGGTTTGTAGGATCTGCTAGAATCACTTGAGCTGGGCAATTAAAAACAGGGGAGGAGATGAGATATTTTGCACAGAAGTTGATCATCACGTGTTTTGTCTAAGCTGTTTATGGGTTAGTTCAGCACTGTCGTCTCCTCACTGCATCCCAACAAGTATCTTGACCATAAACCTTACTGTGCCTCTTCTAAACAACAGACACTATGATTTTCACTGCCCTATTGCCAATGTTTTAGGTATTTTCAAATGACTTACTGCTATATACTAGCTGGCACAGTATAAGCTCCTTTTCACAGTTAGAATATACAGAATAAACCAGGATGAAGGAAAGGCAGAACATCCCAAGGATGAAGCACACACCTACGACTACTGATGAGTTCCAGTTGAAAGGAGGAGATGCCACGGACCAAGCCCATGTTCCTAGCAAAGAAATCCAAATTATCCTTCTCACAGCTCATCAGGAAATATTCTCTGTGAATAGCTGAACAAGATGAACCCTCCTTACAATTTTTGAAGTTCTGAAACACTTTTTTCTGTATTTTAGTTCTCAGCATTTCCTGCTTCAAGCTGCCTTTTTAAGTACTTTTGACTACCGAGAACATTTTAAGAGTTGATTTTTCTTAGGTGTTGGTTTGCAGCACTGTTACTGCACCCTGTTGAAATCTGCTGTTTCTAATACTTATTTTAGGGCTAGGGTGTGATTAGCTTTATTTAGACAACATCCTGCTGTAAAGGAGCCTGGAACTGCACAAAAAGTGCAGGAATGAACCTAGCACAAACAGAGCAACTTCAAAACAACATCAAGAGACACTTCGTTTTTGAAGTTTGCACACTTCAGCGGCTGGCTGAGCTGGTCCAGCTACAGACATAGCAGATACAACGATACATGCACTCCTAGTAATACGTTAGCTGTGTTCTACCTCACAGCTGGCTGCATATCTCAGTGCTGATACAAACCAGTAAATCAGTTTTGAACATGCATCAATCTTCTTGCATTAAAAAGAAAAATAAATCACTAAGATGTTAGTAACACATGGAGGGGAAAAAAAGCATGAAAAGGACAGTATTTCTCACCTCCCATCAAACCTGTGCTTCAGGAAGTCAAAGAGAGCTTTCTGCATCATGTCTGTCACCTTTGCAGAAGTGAGGAAGATTGAACAGGGAAGATTGACAGGGAGAAAAAGAAGTCAAAAGTAAGAAAAGAGGTATGTAGAAGGTAAGGATACTGCCAACAATCAATACCTTTTATAGGTAGCAATTATTTAATTTTCACGCTCTTGGCAGCACACTTTGTAATAAATACTTGCAAGTTTTCTGACTCATTCTCCAAAATGCAGAACGGAGGATGTGAGAGCTGTCACTCTTTCTGCTCTTGTCTTGACTTGCATTGAGGCATAACAGAACACACCTCACCATCTCTGTAGCAATACCCTTCTCAACAGGCTACAAAACATGTTGGAAGCATATGGGACTACTTGGGCTGAAGAGATCATCTTTTTTTTTTTCCTATAGTAACATTATTAGAACT
The DNA here is from genome assembly GCF_963210335.1 of Falco punctatus. Classification (NCBI taxonomy): domain Eukaryota; kingdom Metazoa; phylum Chordata; class Aves; order Falconiformes; family Falconidae; genus Falco; species Falco punctatus. Next base: position 41,710,746 of record NC_137588.1, read on the forward strand.
GGCTTAAAAATTCAGAGATTTATTGTATTGGGTGACTGTTCTAACAGAAGAGAAAAACTATTCTCAGAGAGGTGTACAGCAGAAAAAATGGATGCTTCCATTCCTGTATGTGGTAAAGCATCTGAGAGATGCTCAGCCCGAACAGCTGTCATCTACTGTATTGATTGAGCTCCTTGTCCTTTTCAGGACAACTCAGGCTGACACCTATTACCTGCCAGTCTAGACAGGAACTTAATCAAAGCCCCCAGGCCTCTGGCAGTTTATTTCTCCTAGGTTATCTTTCAGAATGGTTCCTTCAGAATTCAGTCAGAAAAAAAATGGTCAACAGAATTTTCTCACAAAGGTTGCAAAGTAATATCAATGTGTTTCTGTTATGTACACCACTTATTTGTAATTGAAATTAATATTCTAATTGTTACCATTTATACACCTTTATATGTTCAAGATGTCATGTTTAGTATTACTTTCTTAAACAAAGGCAAGACTGCATAAGTAGAGGTATGTACTAACAAACACCCTCTCTCCCCTCCAAACTTGAGACTCCCTAGGCAAATTAATCTGTGGTGCAGCACCATGGAAGTCAATGAATGAAATTTACTCCTGTCAAGAAACATCACCATAAAATTAAAAGGCAGAGAGTAGAACATGAAGTATCTCCTTTGCTAAACTATACTTTCAATCATTCTTAAAAAAAAATATGCAAGAACACTGCATTATGCTCATAATCGTACCATGCTGTAATCTTCCAAAAAGAACCGTTCCAATATGTTTAATAATATCCTATAAGGTATTAACAACATTAAGCTAAATGAAGCGTATTGTTGATATTACGTTCATGTTCATTTAGTTCCTAATTCAGCAAAACACGTAACAGATGGTTAAGTTCACTAAAATGCCCTGCGACAAGCCTATGCTCATTTAGCACGTGTTAAATGCTTATTTGAATCTGCAGCAGCCTTGAAAAATAGGTGTCCTCTTCATCTGCACATGTTATCATTCCTACTTCCACATTGAACAAAGGCAAATAATTTGGAAGGGTTAAAGATTTCTTTACGTATATATTTCAATAAACTGATCATAATTAAAAAAAAACAACCAACTGTCAAGAACACATGCTGAAATAAAAATCATTGGTTCCCACATCCACTTTCAGGTGTTGGAGAACAAAACTGAACACAACGCAATAGTCCAACTACTTCATGGGCCAACACTGAGTTCCATGGGAAGATGTAAAGTTTTTAGAAGTGAAAAAAGGCAACAGTGGGGAAGCTGCTTCAAAATTTTTGCTAATAAAGTTCAAAGCATGTGCTAGCTTGACTAAAATTTTACATGTACACAGAAGTCTAACTAGTCGACTGCTCCAACTTTTTCTTGTAGCAGACAAATTCTTTTTCTTACTTGATTTAATCAAGAATAACTGTACTGAAAGTAACAGCTGTGCACTGTGTTTGAAGCAGTAAAACTGCAAAGAGAACGCTAGTACGTTACCTGCCCTTCAGCTGGGACATCACAAATAACAGATACTGTTGCAAAGCAGAAGAAAATTCAGCTGGTACTTCACCCAAACTGTGTGAAATGCTACCTATGCACTTTATACATTTTTTGTATATATCTTATACAACATTTTTTGACAATTATTTAATCTAAGATCACTTCAAATTATCATGAACAGTTGCACTGGACTACACACACCGAATGTGCTAAGGAAGATTATAGATAAGAAAATACTAGTTGCAAATACCTGGCATACGTACCTCATAGCCTTTCAGTGATGGACCCACCAAGACAACAGGTCTCATTGATGGCACTACATCATACGGGGGAATGTGTTCTGTCTAGAAAAAGAAAACAATCCTTCAGATCATTAATCAAAAGAAGATCCATATAAAAATCCTGTATTAGAATTAAATAGATTGATACAAAAGTAGTACTTACCACTTTTTGTTTCTGTTTTGCTAAAAGACCAAATGAGAACTTAGTTAAAACACACATTGTGTATAACAACAATAACACTTGCACACAAAAACCCCTTTGTCATCACACTTTTGATTTCTCTCAGTGTACCTCCCTTTTTGGTCAGCCCTGTTTAAACTGGTCATTCATTCCATTCTGGGGCAGCTGCCACTTTCCCCAGGATTTTTTCCCCAGTCCCTTAGCAACTACGCATGTCTAGAAATAGATGTCTTTCTCCACCTCCGCATGCAAACCCTTTTCTGTTAAATGTCTTAAGTCAGCAAAGGGGGAAAACCTGCATTTTTCAGATACAGCTTTTAAAATAGAAGTATTAGAAATAGCAAGAGTTTCCTTAAATAAAATTCTCTCTTACCCGTGGAAGTAGGTGTGGCTCGAAATGTGCCAGAAACCATTTCTCCAAGACTTGAAGAAGAATTTCCACTTGATTTCCTATGGTACCAGAAAGAGCCCCATTAACACCAAGCACCAGAGATGCAAATGTGTGAGGCTTTAGGCAGCAGCTATGAGAAATTGCCCCACGAGAAATCACACAGTAAAGGAGAGTCTTCACCCACATTCATGCTGCAAGAAAGCTGCCTCTGAAGTGAGAGGTGAAGAGTACCAAGCAGGGACATGGGGAAACCAAAGTGTCTGTAATTAAGCAGACCTCCACATCTGGAAGAGCTACATACAGGCTACAAGGGGAGAGCAGGGTCCACTACAGACTGAGCAAAGCTTTTCTGTGATCTGCCCCTAGGCTGGGAAACACAGCTGCTCTAGTAAGAGCCATCTGCTAAACCCAGTGCACAGCCCAGCTCTGCACAAGATCCCCCCCACATCACTCTGTCTTGCTGGGTCTCTACCAGCATGTGTGACTAGCCAGACACATCTCTCGGGAGGTCTGGGATCTTCGCTGACAGTGTTAATAGCTTCTGTTGTGTAGCAACAGTGCTTTAAGTAGCTCCTTCTTCCACTCGCTGTACGTCCCTGCTTCCAGCCAGGCAGCTCTGCCCCTGTGCCCTGCCCTCCTCCCCCTGTGTGATGCACCCAGCACAACTGCTTGTGCAGCAAACCGGCAGCAGACTGGAACAGCAAACTGGTTTGGGGAGGGGGAAGATGTTCAGGTAAATCAGGTCTCTGGTTCAGCTCATTGCACAAGCTGCTGAGGAGATGTAAGGAGGGAAGGAGAGCTCAGGGCAGAGAGGACTGTTCAAGCAACTCGTTTACTGCAGGTGACATAGTCCCATGTTACAATCCAAATCTTTAGCACAGCATTTAGGATTTTTCATTACATACAGAACAGCAAGAGGATACTAGTCCCCATCAGTATTTTGTCCTTGCTTTCTTGCCACATGCTCTCCAGAGCAGGGATTGTTTACTCCTGGACTGGACAAACCCTTTGCAAACATACACTAGACTCCAGAAACCCTCTTTATAGATGACTTTTTACTGCCTTACTTAGACAAAACTAGAATTCTTCATCACATAGAGCCTTAGTGTCACAGCTAGTCAGAGCTTTTAAATAAATCTTAAGGTATAAATACCATATGACTTTATCTAACAAAGGGGCTCAAAAATAAACTGTTTTGTCATTTTACATTACTTTCAATTCTATCACACAAATCCAGGTGTGCTAGTGTAGTCTACTTAAAATCTTAATAGATATCCTTTATGATATTTCCTCTGTCTCTTTCACACTTGATTTCATTCCTAATATTCTCCGTGGGTGAAATTAGACAAAATCTTTGGAAGAATTGGTGATTCAGTGGAGTCATGCCCATTCACACAAGCAGAGAATTTTTCTAACATGCTGTATCTGAAACAGTATCCTAAATACTCTGTTAGCGTCCATCTCTCTGAATTAGATAATCTTCTTTCTGTACATTGAGATATACTGGATTCCTCTGAAGCTATTTCAAATATTATAAAAGCAATCTGGAAAAAGCACAGTTAATGCTGTTCAATCACTCTAAAAACATTTCCCCAAATGGTTGATACTTGAAATGATTCCTGACCTTGATAAGTATATTAGTATGCCAATTCCCTGACAGTACTATACAGGCTAAATTATGCTCCTCTTACTGCTATCTATTAGATCCAGACTCAATTGGCTAATGTCTCTTTACTCTGAAGTACTAAAGGTCTTGTTCTCCTTATTATCTGTGTGAACATTTAAATTTCATTTTCAATTAGTGGGAATAATGTGTAAGTAGTAAAGTATTTTATTTTTTAAAAAAAAGTATTTTGTGTATTCAGCCAATAGAAGAGTGACTTCAGTGTCTGAACTGAGATTATGAGAAATCAGTTTTAATTCCTAGACCTGTGGCCAAATTTTATTTTTCCAGGGACTTGCAATCTCCTGCTCTAGCAGCATGGAGACACAGAACGGTTAGGCGGGAAGATGAAGAATAAAGGAAGTCAAATGACAAAGTTCATCTTAAAAAGTTTGAAAAGTCTGAGTTTGGGCAAAATGGAGAAAAAGAAAAAACAAGAAGAAAAATGCCATAACCTAAAGAGCAAACAGTTGGGGAAAAAAATCTGGCAGTCTTTGAGCACCAAGTTGACTTAAACCCATGGGGGATATAGAACTCTCTAGCCCTTCAGAAACTTCTGTCATTACCACTCATACCATACCACTGATCTTTCCTAAAGTCAATACGCATCTTTTTTCTTGCTTCTTATCATCAACATCTAACACATCTATTCTCTGCAAATACTTATTTCCATTTGGAATCCCAACTCAAACACTCCTCCAGAGGCACTGCAATAAAAAAGAATCCAGTGACCTTTGAAAATATTGGCCGGTGTCAGAAATTATTTTAAATTATTTTAAAAGGTTACAGCATTCTCACCCTCCATGGAAACGTCCTCGCTTCTGCTCCTGTTGAATGCGGATGTTCTCCAGTCTAAGTGGGCTTGGAATAAAGCCAATCTCGCAGCCCTCCTTAACCAGCCTTCCTATCCACCAGTCATTATTATATTTCTGGAACACAGAAAGGTTACTGGCTTCAGTTCAAAATGCTCCATTGTCCAAAATTCCCTTAATTTGTTACCCACAATCTGTAACTCCATACTGGTCAACGAAACCAGACTCACGCTGACATCTGAATGCTGGACAATCCGTGTGAAGTGAAAAGGTGCTAGGCAGTATTTTGGAAGGTTGATGTCGTCTTTGCAGCCAGACAGTGGAAAGTGGTGTTATCTGTGGCAGCACTGGCTTATTTCTTAACTGCCCTAACACATCCTGCTGTGACTTTTCCTCTGTTATCACCAACTAAGGTGCTGAGCCTGATAGCGATTTAATGAGACAAACCAATTTCTCGTGAACGACGGCCACTAAACTACCTCATAGAAGGCATATAAAGCAGTCAAACAAAAATAACACCTTCATATCACAATCAAAACCATCATTATCAGTTCCTTGTAAAATTAATGACCTACACCAAAGATCACCACCACCACTGCTGCCATTTTTCCTTCCTCGTTTCCAGGTCCAGGTATGGACATTATTCATGTGTTATCCCTTTGTGAAAACTTTGTGTGGCGGAAAAACTCTACAAAACCATTCTAGAAACTGAAAAAAAGACCAACCTATCCTAGAACAAGACAGAAAGCTTACAGCTCCAGCAACAAACCAAAGCCACATCTGGTTAACACTACAGTAGAGCTCTAACCAAAGTTGTAACACATCTATACAAATAAGGCTTTTATATACCACTGCCTAGAAGCAGCCAAACTCTTTGGAAGTATACACATTTAAATTTATGAAGTTGAAGAAAAATTCACCTTTAGGATGAAACTTTAACGTATACCTGAAAGTATAAAATTTAATTTTATCATTAACCTTTAGCAGCATACATTTCTCTGCATTATTGAAAGTCTGGCCTAACTTTAATGATGGAAAGATGAAAAGCGGTATCATGGTGGATATTGTAGTGGAAAAGGAATTGTTGTAGCTGGTTGCCAGCAGCGCTTTTGAAGAAAAGTATCTGAAAATCTTATACTCTGCTATGCTTCATTAGGCACCTCAGTGTTCAAAAGATACATTACTTTTCACAACTGACTTTTGAGTCATTAAGACCAGCACGAGTGTACCAATTTCCTCTGCATGCCTTGAGGAAAAAGTTACCACAGAAATCTCATCTTAAAAATGATCAGTTCTCTTGGCTCCATATTCTCAAGCACTTAAGTTCTTGTGGAACACATGAATACCATGTCCTAGTTGTCAAATGCACAACAGTGCCTAACTGAAGTCTCCGAAACATGCAGAGCCTCAACATCTTTGAAAAATACATCAGCTTTTTTATGAACCCATACACACACACAAATATTAACATACTCAGATAAGGGCGATGTAATCCTTATACCCTCATCATGCAAACTTGTCCTCTTTACCTAGCTGTCATTTATGTAAGAGGTTCCATTGCATTATCCTTTCAACTTTTTAAGTATCCACTCTTCATGCTGTTATGACCGCCATTCAGACAACATCAGCAAGCAAAGCTTAACTTTAAATATGCTGCTTCTGCTTAAGTTGACAGAACTATTTACATTTTTTAAAACAGACAAATACTTCAGGAGTTAGCATTATGCTGTTGTAAATCAGTGAAATCAATCAATGGATATCAACTACTGTAAAACCCGAGTCCCACAAGCATTGCCAGTTCTATTTTGGTTCTAAGTGTACAGCTTGAACATGGGAATCTTTCTTCCATTAGCAGGTCATGGACCTCTGAGTGATGCCTCTAGACATCAGATCAGAATCAGCATTATGCTGAGAATATCTGAACAATACGAATAATAATGATGCAGCAAGGAATGCAGGGCTATTTGCATTAGGTCATTACCTCCCATATGTTATTCTTTCCATTCAGCATGTGGGAGGACTACAGTTCATTCCTATTGGTTGCCATGCCCATGATTTCTTCTGCATTGTCAGTAATTGTTGCCAGTTCATCTTTTAAGTAAGCACATAATGGATAGTCTTGTAGGAGACAGATGAGACATACAGGACACATTCTCAATATAGCTACTCCTCAGTTACTGCTGATGTTTCATCCTGTCAGCAGGGTGATCTTACTTCTTACCTAGTTTAGCACTATTCTAAAATCTGGAACCATGCTTGTTCTAGTCCAAGCAAGCCTGTCAGATTGTTGAAAAACAAATTCTGCAAAGCCTTTCTCCATATGCAGACAGACTCCAGCATGGGCAACCATTCCTGAAATCTACTGAGCTACAGCTTCAGGCAAGCTGAAGGTTTCAGCATTAACAAAGGAACTATGGTAAACCCTTAGCAGAGCTGACAAATACCAGTAAGCTAGATGGCTTACAGTTTAGCAGCAATGTGATCCTGGCCATTTAGTTCTCGGAAGAAAACTCTCAGAATGCCAAGCCATGGACTTTGCATACTTCTCTAGAAAAATGTACAGGGCAGCACGATAGGAGCTTAGTAGATTAAATTCAATCCCTGGCCTGACAATAAAGGTAGCCACATCCCAGGAAAGCCAAGTTCAAATACTTCTTTTAGTGGTGATGCACAGAGTTACCTGAATGGTTACACAGGACAAGGTACGCTATAAAGACAGTATGTCAGGTAGGGGTACATTTCTGATGTGGGTGGGAAAACACTGGGGAACGTAGCTAAGAAAGTGATCTGAATGCTGTAATGGATGAAGCTGTCTGCATTCAACATTGGGAGTTAGCAAAGGAGCTTTTCCTGACGGGAAGCGGGTTTAGAAAGTGGCATGCATCAAGGGAGTTCAGGTGTGGTGTTGGACATAACACATTCTTGGGGAATGATGAAGAGGGGCAATCACATCTGCATGCAGAGACAGGCAGATCCAGACTCAGTGCTCCACTCCCTCAGCAGGCATTCAAGCATTGTTCCACACAAATACTAAAAAAAAATGAAACACACACAAAACCCAAACAAACAAAAATCCAAATCAAATTTCCATCTGTTTGCAGCAAATTGAGAAAATGGAACAAGGGAATCAACTGCCTCTCCTGTGTCCCCCTCAGGGAGAAAGAATTCAAAGCAAACCCCCCCCCCCCCCCCCCGTTCTACCATGAATCTCTGCCTCTAGAGGTGCAGAAGCAGGTGTTTTCCCCTTAAATGTGCTCAGTCTAAGGGAGATCAGTGCTCTGAAGCAATGACGGACACATGTTCAAGGCAAGAGACAAATGAGTACTGAAGAATCTAAAATAAACCCAGAATGCAGATGAAAAAATGTTCTTGCAAACTGCAAGCCTGTGTACAAAGCTACAAAACAACGGGGGTTTATGCAAATTTGAAGGACTAGCTTCAGATAAAGAATTGCAGAAAATATGCTCAACATGCAGTAAAATGTATTTTTCTCTACCAAAGCCATACTTGGGGCCCTTTTTATTCCTATTCCTTTTTCCTTATTTTTCTATCTGTCCTCTTTTTTATTTTTCTTATTGTATTATTTTAAGTCTTATTTCCTCTCTTACAAGCCTACCTGGTGCTTCATGGAGACCTGGTGTAACCTGGTGCTACTCCACTTTCTGATCAATATTCTATCATGAAAAGAATATTGGAAAGATGTGATGGATCAGTAATCTCTGATTCATCACAAAATTCATTTGATGAATCTGAATCTACCATGTTGAAGGGTATTTAAAACATAGAAAGATGTTATTTCCTTCCTGTGACATGACAAGCCAACAAGTTGGAAAAATCAAGCGTTAAAAAAGTGCAAGATAACCACCCCAGGGTGCTGGAACTATAAAAAGGCTGAAATACCACCACACGATCACCAATCAAGACAGATGTGCTGTGCTATCCTGCCTCCACTCAGCTCTCGGCTCTCTTTTTAATCCGGTATGGCTCAGCCTCGGCTGTTCAAATCATAGTCCTTGGCATGTAAAAATATTCCCTTTTACATTCCCTTTTGTTGCTTCTGGGTTTTACCTCTTTAATGTGTAGGAAGTCCTTGGCATCAAAAGAGATGGCAGTGCTTGGGACAGGAACATCTTCATCCAGAGCTCCACAGTAACTCACATTAGTCTTAACAGCAAATGCTACTGGTTTGGACTACAAATAGAAACACACATCACAAACAGCGGACACTTTTCTGAATCAAGAATTGTATCAAATTCCCAAAAACCTAGCAGAGAACATTTGCCAAAACCAAAATTCAAACCTAATAACTTCACACAAACCAGCAGAGTTCAGCTCCCTAGAGAAGATCCCCATTTATACAACAATAAACTCTATTCCCCCAAACAACTTGTCTGCAGATAACTTGACTCAATTGCCAAACTATTTCAAAAGATAGCACCATCATTATAAACCACGAGGGTGAATTTTAACACTACACAAAAGATAAATACCACGTAACTTAGTTATTATTAAAGCTGAAAAGAACACACCTTTGCCCTTTCAAGTTGTATAGCTGCTTGTTGTTCTCTTTCTTGGCGGATTGCTTCCCTATCTTCTTCCAAAGAGACATCAGAGTCTGAGGGTCTGCTTGTGTACGAATCTGCTGAGCCCTGAAATTAAATTTATGTCACTAAGAAAACATCTGTAAGAAATAGAAACTCCCTCCCCAGTCAGTCATAAAATACATTTAAAATATTTGTTTCTTAATTTCTTTGAGTGGATTTTACATATTGTTGCTAGCATAATAAATGTGCAGAACTTTTATGTGCAAAGAAATAAACCAATCAGGTGCACTAAGCCAAAGACAAAAGAAAAGCCTCTCTCCACTTTCACATAATTTCTTCACTTTCTTACTGAGACAGTGAAGTACAGCTCAGTTGTGGGCACCATTCAGAAATCTTTATATTTAAATCCTGCCATTCAAGATTGTCAAGGGCTAGGTCACATTAAACATAATTAAGGTATTAAAGTTGGGTTAGAATCACCCCTCCCTGTAAATACAGTACCATTGTGTAAGCACTTCCCTCCCCGCTGTGGGTGCCACTCACATAAAGCTTTGTTCTGTGCTTCAAGAGGGAAAAAGTGGCAAAAGTCACATTATTAAAAGCTACTCAACAGGGCAACACAAAAGCTCTACAATGATACGAAATCAAAACAGCATGTACAAGCAGCAGCAGAAAGCAACAGGCTATAAGGGAGGAAGTAAGGTACTGCCACAGTTAGATTTTTTTGTCCAGGACACCATTCAGGATGCCTGGCAACATCTGAAGTACACAGTGGCTCTTCTCTGCCTTTCATAAAGCAACCTGCCTCCAGCATCCTGCCTCCAGCATCCTGCAATGCTGATCTTTACGTCTGCATGGAGCCAACTGAAAGACAGGGGTTCAACTTTGCAAAACAAGTAAGGTGAGGTAAAGGCAGCGTCTATTCATTATGAATCTCATACCAAGCCCCCTCTCTCCAAAACCTCAAACACACTCTTGACCAAGAAGCTTAGCAAAACCAGGATTCACACCTAGACTTCAAGGAGCACTGCTGATGGAGGTGTGCACAGCTGGGTATTTCCACTGAGGGCAAACGGTGAATGGGAAATACACATTCCCTACTGAGCCACTTCCCAAGCAAATGGAATTTTTCCTAGTAAATGAGTAAATCTGTCTGCTGAAGGACAGCCTTTGCTTAAGTCAGATTCCAGCCTTGCAGAATCCTGTTCTGTTCAATACAGGATTTGACTCATTTGTGTTTGGGTCATTAGTCTGCTCCCAACAGGGGAGAGGTCTGCGGTTCACCCTCCCCAGCCCAATGCCCCGCACCGGCTGCAGGTGATGCGGCAGCCACGCACTCCCCAGGGTCTGTATCACACCGTTCGGCTGGGCTGTTAAGGGCTGCTATGGAAGTCAGCCTATCGAGTTTAGTGTAAAGAGCTGCATACAATTCACACTGTAGTCTAACTTTTTAACCTACATATTTTGCATGTCTTAGGAAAAATAACTACACAAAAACACGATTAAAAAAAAAGAGAGAACTTCAAAAGTATCAGGATAACACAGAGCTGCAGAACAATCTGGCCCCAGTACCGTACTCAGTAGGAGGAATATACAGCAATATTTGACCACTGCTAAGAGACACAATTTCTGTTTTTAAATAAGGGAAAGGAGTAACGCACTGGACTACATATGCTGTATCATACTATATAACCAATGTAACAAATAATTTCTGTTAACATCATCACATTTCTAGCCACAAATTGAAGACATATATATCTATGCATTTATATCTCTATACAGCTCCAAAAGCTGTAACTCTATACATGTTACAAGAGAGCTATTCTCCAGCATTATGCCTTTCAAATTTTTTTTCCCTTTAATTTATATCCTGCAGCATAGGGACACATATTCTATGTAATCTACCATAGAAGTTACTATGGTAATACTCCATACAATACTCCATATTCTTAAATATTGATGTGAACACATATCCATTACAAAACTTCTGGCAACGAACCACTGATGAGCATATGCTCTCTTCTTGCTACATACTCACAACTTGGCCATAAGCATGGCACTGTCACTAGGGAGGGCAAATTTCCTCTATGTCAAGAACAGGATTTGCCTAACAGGAGCTAACACACAGCTATGATTTAACAGACCAGAAAAATTCCTTGCCAGGCCAGCTGGCCAGCCTGCACCCCGCAGCCCAAGGTGAGCTGGAAAGGGCAAGGTGCCTCTCAGCAGCCGGGTGCCTGCAGAGGCACACGTGTTCGAGGTCCCAAGCTGGAACCAGCCTAACGTCAACAGGCTGCAAACCAGCAGTAGCTGCTGGCAGCAGCACAGCTTTTCCTAGCTCAAAAGCTAGACACGCTGCTCTTCCTTCTGCTTCCTTCGGGATGTAGCAGAGACCAGGGAACTCAGCAGCCACAGCACTTGGCTAGGCATGCGCCAAAGACACCTCTGGCTCTCCTCACTGGCTGCCAGTTACCCTTCTCTCCCCATCTCGGTGGCAAGATTAAAACTTCAGCTACCAAATGCGTCACCAACAGAGGCAAAAGAACATGTCTTCCCTGGTCAAAAGCAAGAGTGCAAAGCACGCCAAGTCATTGCACCTAGGCAAAATTGGTAGCAGAAGACCACCTGCCTAGTCTACTGTTCCAACCTATGTCTCTTCAGCAACTGAAGTCTGTAAGTGGGAGACTGAATTTACGTGGTCAAATATTCTTGTCCTAAAATAATAGCCTGTCCTTCATACCACAGCCTGCACTGTTCAAAGCCATAAAAAAAGACAGGAAAAAAAGCCCAAACAACCCCCCCACCAAAAAAACATCCAGACCAGGAGCTGCAAAGACAGACCAACTTTGTGGTAGAGAAGAACAGCTTATCATTTGTTGTTCTAAACACTCTGAAGATACAAAATGCTTTATAAGTGCTGATCATCACATTTTTACTTAAGACAATAAAGCTTCAATAACAGCAGAAAGGAAGAAGGAAAAGTAATCACACTCACCAAATTGTAAATCAAAAGGCATAATAATAAATACAAATAATATATGACAGTAGGAATGTGCTTCTTTCCAAGTTTTTAGCCCTACCTGGCATAATACACTGCAACAAGAAGACACCACATCCTGGCATGCCTCCAGGCTAAGACAAAGCCACTACTGCTGCCATCGAGAGCAGCAGGCACTGCTCCTCACTCACATGCTCTATGACCGTGTCATTTCCCCCTTAATTTTCTACGGACTGAAAGGTGTATGAGAACAAAGCACAGAACACATCACCGACAGGACAGATAGCAGCATCACGCACGTAAGTGGACTACAGAAATTATCTGTGTAGGGAAATGGTGCACAAAACGTGCACAGGCTCATATCTATCTATTTATTCAAGTCCCCTGTATACGATTAAGTGTAGCTCTGCAAGGGAATTTCATAGAAACAGATACCTACGCTGGATGCAGTTTTCCATACTGGCTTTTAGTGGTGTATGTTTTAACGCTGACTTATTTAATGCTGTCAGAACAAAGTAGTCCTAACCAAAGCAGCTGATTGATACTGCAAGGCTACCCCAGTCTGCTCTTCAATGCTAATCACTGCCTGTATGCCAAATGATACGGATTGGTACAATCACATCCGCATGATCCGTTCTCTTGCAAGTTATGCCAAATAGCAAGTGGCTTATCTGAAAGATGCAGCCCCAGGATTGTGACTCACATGATGCTGAACTGCAGCATCACACTGAAAACAAGGCACAGTTCTGCAAACAGCGGCAAGATGGACAGAAAAAGCAGTCCAGGGTAAGCAATGAAAACTGGCATTCTGTTACATACAGTAAGCATGGGCCAAGGCATGTTGAGTGCCCACATCTGCTCAGAGCAGAAGACCAAATCAACCAAGATTAAGGTTTACTTTCCTCGGCTCAATTGCTGCCCCACACGGCACAGGGCTACACAGTCCTACCGGGTACGCACACTTACCCTTGCAAGTCATCTCACCGACTTCCCGGTCATCTCTCACGCTTCAGCTAACACCACCCGTGATCTCTGCACTCTGCATTCACCAGCCAAGATGCATTTGTAGTTACACTGGACTCTTGGCAGCAGTGACTTCTACTCACAAAATGGGACTCAGAAGCTGATTAAGGCTTCTGGGAACTACTGTAACACCACCAGTCCATAAATTAAAAATAACTCTTGTCATATTCTCAGAAGCCCAGCTTTTAACTACTTTTAAAAACTGTGCACAGACAAAAGCATCAATTTTAGTTAATTTTTGGTTCTGTTTAAATTTTTTGACTGAAGATCAGAATATTGATAGCAATATTGACAGAATATTGTGCAACAAAGCCAACACAAATACTCATGCCTGTACAGCACCAAATGCAATGAAGTTCTGGACTGACAGCTCGTATTTGTTGGAACTGCAATAGATGTAAAAATGCTAAACACTACGATGCACCCATGCTCTTGTCACAGCTGGGAAAGTATAACTGACTGCCTAACCACATAACGAAAACTGAATTACATTAGTAGTCTTACAGAAGTAAGAGAAGAGGAAAGAGGGCGTTCCCTATCTTCTTCTGTACACCAGAACTTTATCAAGAACACTCCTTAATTTCTTTATTTTCATACTGCTTAGAGCAGCAAGCTGATAATTTGGGGCATACTGCTTATGTCCACGGTTTCACATTTGTGCATAATATTCAAGGACCAATTATCATGCTAACTGTCATTCATCCTCAAACTCACGACCCCCTGGGAGAGAGAGAAACTTTTTGAAGTGGAAGCATATGCAATGAGTTCAAATGCACACCAGATCTGACAATTTCAAGGCAAACAGGCTTTGCTAGGTAATTATATTTTTCAAGGCAATGAAAGACTCGTTTCTTATTTCACAGCCTTTTTACTTCTGCACTTCTGTGAATTAATTTTTCTTGCAATTTATTATTTATTTTCTCCCTCATTCATTTTCCTCCCTCATCAATTAGTATAATTCAGCTTTGATAAAAACACTGAGTTTTGAAGCAATCCCAAAAACGCTAGGGAAAAAGGGTAAAACAGAAAGAACAGTGGATCTGTTTATTCAGCAACTACAAAATAATGGTAAATCATCAGTTCCTCTTGCTCACTGACTGGTCTTACACTTGCGACTGCTGAACAATATGTGCCGAGGTGGCTGGATGACTGGAAAGGGTAACACAATATCCCTAGCAAACGTGGTGTTTCTCTGCCCCGGGCTATTCAGAAAGGAAAAGTTCACATGCATTGTCTTCCTGATGCTACAAACAGCCTTCCTGCTTGCTGAAGAAAAGAGCAGAAGAAAATACCAACTTTTAGCTGTTATGGTTTCAAAAGGGGGAAAAAAAATAAAGACTTCAGTGAGGTTGCAAATAATTTTTTTCCCAACTGCCATAAATACACAGATCTGAATTGCTCTCTATCCAGCCATAACTTGTAATGCTCTGTCATATAGCTTGTGCAATTAAAGCATCAATCCATTAGAAGCTCCAATAAGCCAGATGACATGCAGTCTCTCTTGAAAAGATTTAGGGTGCTGCAGAGTCCATCACAACCCAGAAAGCATTTCTGAAAACATGCCCTGCTCAGCGAAAAAGCTTCTGCCTTATCCATTAACCAAGGACTAGCTATGGGCATTTTGAGTGCATCTCTCCATCTAGGAATAAGCAGACATTGAGCACACATGGCAATCACTATGCTTACTAAAGCATACATGCCACTGAAGAGGAAAGCCCTAGCAGCTGCATTCACATGCACACGTTGTTTTCAGCTGAGAACATGAAAAATGTCTTTGCAATAACAGAGAATTCACTTTGAAAATCCATGGAGCTTTAAAATGACAAAGTATCAGGACTGGCAGCACACCTCGAGGCAGCCAATTATTTTGAATGGTTTGCTGGCGTTTGAATATCAGAGCTAGGGACAGCATGAAACACTTCAGGGAAAAAAAGATCACTCCTGCCCTCACCCCTGCCTGCCTCTCCTCCTGTGCCTCCTCTTAGTTCCTCCCCACAACAGGAAACCCACTTGGGACCCTCAAGCTTTCCCACAGGTTTTTGGATGCTCAAGGCAGTTTCACCTCCTGCAAAGGCGGCAAAAATCCTAAAGATCCTGTCCTGATGCTGAACACAGAGGTTACACAGCAGACCAGAGAGCTGAACCAGGGGTCACTCCAATGCTTTTTAATCGGTCAGGACCTCAACTAAAAGATTTCTAGCAGACATCAAAGTGTGTGAGCACACATACAGCACAATGGAGGTTTAAGAGAGCAATATGATTGCTCATCATTGTTTAGCTGTTTTATACTGGAAAACAGACAAACACGGCCTTGTAAAGCACAACGCAACTTTCTCCTACATACCATTTTTCATGCTCAGCCTGGATTGTCACATTTCTATCTCTGCAAGGTTGGGGACAGCCAGCAAAATCCTAACCGAGGGCTAGTGCACAGAAGCCCTGCTGCACAGGAAGCCCGCAACTTACGTAATAATTAGTAAAAGAAAAATTTACATTTACTGACAGACAGACAGCTATGGAAACTTGTCTTATGTTGCACTTTGTTCCACGTTGATTCTGCTGCATTATGTTGACGCTGTATGGCAGAGTAAGAACCACACAGGTTCTGGGAGGAACTGCAGACTCCTGCCTACCCTGCAGGAGACGGACAGTACAGTGCAGCTGCCTTTCGGTGGTGCTTTCGTGGCTGGTTTTGGTTTTTTAGTGAACTATGTTGCCAAGAATCAAAGCATCAAAAGCAGACTTCTAGGTGCAATCTTGACATGTCCTTCAATATCCAAGCTCATTCAAATGTCCTTTTATAGAGGTGGACACTGTAACTTACACATCTCTCCCCTATCTCCAATTCCAACAAGGGCAGAGAAGTACCATGATTAGGACGTTAGGTGCTGTTACAGCACTGCCAGGACACACTAAACTTGCACGCAGAGGAGCTGAAATTCCACTTCTTGGCTAAGACATGGAAACATGGAGAGACTGGCTACTGCTAGTCACTTCGGCCAGATTAAATACTATCATAAGGATTGAAAGTTTTTAGGATCTTTGCTTTGCAAGAATCAGGAAGTATTTCTTCCCATTGAATAGAGCCATTCAGGATTAACTGGGCACTATAGTGCTTGTGGTTCCTCCAGCTGCTGAAACCTCTGATCAGAGACCTGCACCTGAAATATGGTGCCTCTGGAAGGGACTGGTGGGGTGCTAGGATGCCACACGGTTACACGCACAGCTAGGCTGCTAGAAGAAGGGCTTGCTTCCAAATACTTTGTTCATTTCCCAAGAAATTCTGTTTTAGACTGAAACACAGAAAACAGTAAAGTAACCTTTCCTCTCAAGCCAAACCACATTCCAACCCACACCAGGCACAATTACTGTCTACCTGAGCAGCAAAAGAGGGAAGGGTTCATTCCAAACCAGTACCATTTTTCCTCTACCTGCATCAAGTTTGTCTCATGATAACAAGTCATCTGCATGAGAACTGTAACCAACAGTACTTAGTACAAGAGCAGGCAGGAAGCACTCTTCCTGCCACATAGATGAAATCCCAAGATTCCATCCTACCAAAGCGGAACAGAAAGCTGAGGTCTCAAAACCCCTGGTGCAGATGACTCTGTGCTGAGCCCGCTGCTCCTGGCCAGAGGAGGAGGCTCAGTCCAGAGCATTAAAAACATCTTGGGCACCTCGTCCAAGCCAGGAGCAGCCGTCCCTGCCTATTCACAGTCCCCTCTTACCCACAGCACTGACCTACACAGGCAAAGCCCGTCTTTGGCAACCATGTCTTGCCCACAAGAGTGATCTTTTCCACATGACGAAAATCGCTGGCTGTTTTTCAGGATATGTATTTAGAGATAATATTTCAAGTTACATTGTGATACAGGTCTTTAAAACTGCTTATATAGAATACATCTGAACTTGGTATGTATGTGCATGGAAATAATGGCAGAAGATTCTTCTTTACTACTAGAACAGGGCACACACGTGAAAGGTCAATATAACCCCATCAGAGAGGTGGCTCCTTCTATTTGCCATACATTGCCAGGTTTAAGCAACTAATTGTTATGGTTACTATTATTAGATTGGCTTTCTTCATTGCTTTGTCACTTCTCTTCCATTGCAGTCATTGTTCTATTCATTCATTCACTTAAAAAAAGAATAATAAAATCCCATGTAACCATTTACGCTCCCATCTTTAATAATAAGCAATGACAGCCTGCTCAAACTTCAGTGTGATTCAGGACATCAGCACTGCTCCAAAAAAAAAAAAAGGTGTATCTTAAAGCCTATTTGACTCCAGACCATAGCTCTGTGTGCCTAGTGGGGCTGAGGTCTCTTCACACTGACAGTGGAAGTAGCCAAAACCCGAAGCAGCCACCCAGAAAGGAAGACTGACTGCATTAGCAGGAAGGTTACACTAGCCCATCCTCTGCCTCCCTCTCACACAAGATGTACTCATCAAGAACCGGAGCCTTGACTTGAAACAAGACCAAGCGTCCTCGGGCCTCTGCAACTTTCAGCGAAAATTGAGGTCAACGCACATCACACAGGAGGCTATATACCTCCTTAACAAGTTCCCAGAAACTTGACAAAGTTCTTCACAAAGCAAAGGGAGAACAAATAGGCACAGCGATGGCTGCAGGGCCATATGCTGCCATATGCCACATGTATTCAAGGAGTTATGCTTTTTTTTTTTTTTTTTTTTTAAACAGACCTATTCTTTGCAGACACAGCTCACTCCAAGACCCAACATAAACCATCTCACAGTTCCGTGTGCATTGTGCAGTCCCTCTGCACAAGATTATTCTCTACACAAGCTACTCACAGTATCTTTATTGTTCCCACTGACTGAAAATCCAGGTTTAACTCCCAGAGGTTACTACTATAAATATGGCACAAAGACAGGTGCTATAGAGAATAAGTACTAACATTTTTTTACATTAAAATAGGAATCAACCCCCCGCATTTTAAATAACAGTGGCCTCTACTGTTGATCACAGTTGGTGCTAACCTGGTCTCAGCGCTCAGGGTGGCCAGCTAAATTTAATTACTGGGCAGGTGATGTAATTAAGAGGCAAATACAAAACAGTAGGTATCTATTCATTTGGCATGAAAACCATACTGTGCTGTAATCAAAGTCAGGGCCAGAAAAATCTGCATGTGCTAGAACAACCCCAGTAAAATACTGCAGAGTTCCTATCCTAAGCGCTGGAGTGAGACTTCTGGGGGAGCTCAAGGCAGGAGGAGCAACCCTTTGCACTAATGAAACCAGAGGGGTTATTCCCACGTGTAAAGGCTTTGCAGAATGAGGCGCAAAGATTACACTGGAAGCACAGCCCCTATTTTGCTTTTAATATCCTCTGCAATTATTAATATCCCTCTAGAATTACAAAGTCTGTTACAGCTATTGTAATGTTAAATAACAAGGTCCAGTAGAGCTGTAGCAAAGCATTTTAGGAGGACTTTTTCACAAATTCACATCTAAGAGACAATGTCAATGTGCCATTGAAAGTCCAAACAGGACAAGGTTCAGTTCCCAACCAAATCATTTTCTTGCTGAATAACCAAGACACACACAAGCCAGCTGCATAACCATTTCGCATTGAGTTGTGATTCCAGAATTAAATGCTCAGTAATTATTTCCTTCTATACGTTTGGTAAATTTATTTAAGACAACTCATTAGGTGTCTCAGCAATTTGGAAATTACTAGGTAGTTAGAACATGTTTTTTCTTTGTGAATACTAATTATTAGAAAATAGGGCAATTGTTCTAACATTTCGTTTCACGATCTCTCTTTTTCCCTGGATTTAAAATCTTGCAGTCACATGTCCTTTCTCAAGCTGCCTTCAGTTCAGCACAGATTGTGTTTTTACATCTAAGAAATGTGGTTTTAAAAAGAAGTACTAGTAATATATACATTTAATGCCAAAACACTACATCTTTTTCTGTAATTTTCAAATGAACATGCAAGACATGTAAGATTTTGCCTGACATGCACTACAGGTATACATTCACATGGAAAAGGTCTACAATTTAAAGCAGACTAACAAAGCCCAAGACAGTGGTTATTGAACACGTTAGTTGTTCTGAACTGTTCCTTTTCATATTTTGACAGATGTAATTTCTTATGTTATAAATAACTGTAAACTCTGAAGTTGTTTTGCCTTTGTCAGAACTTCAAATGCTAACCAGTCACGACAAAGTTTAGATGTTTTAGTGGCAAAAGCATTAACTACTTGAAATACAAAGACGAATGAAATGTTTCACTAGTTTGTCCATCAGTGCTTGCATTCTCTTGACCATAAAAATGCATTTACACATTCGTATTAGTAAGTTATTATACTTTTATTTATAAATACATATATATTATATATACATATATTTTATTTATAAAATATTATAAAATTAGTAAGTTATTGAATGCATTGTGGCACTAGTCAAACTGCTCCAGCTACCTCAGCTCTGCTGGCAACAACTGCATAAAACAGCAGAGGATACCAAGTGTTACCCAGTCTCTTTTACAAGAATGGTTCTTAGCCGGCGCATCACTTCTGCCTGTTATTCAACAAAGCAACTAAGCACATGCCTAGACCCATCCTCTTTACTCAGCAAAGCGCATCAGGTCCCTCCAACTACTGCCATGTAACCTAAGTCACTGCAAGCACCTGTGCAAGGACTCACCTGAGCTGTGTCCCAGCACCACCTCGCTGGGAGTTACAACCCCTCCTGGGAAACCTCGTTCAGTTCTGGTGTGAGTCCCCCCCCTGCCACAGCTGCTCTTAACTGTGGTGGAATCACAGGGCTCCAGGGTGAGCTCTGCTGGCTCTCCTGCAGCACCAAGCCTGGGAGCACTCTGTCCCAAGGGAAGAAACAAAGGTTGTCTCTGGGACATCTCCAACATGAAATTTTGGCAACAGGAGGCTGCCAGAATCTGCAATCTATCTGCCTATACTATTCACAGTAGAACTGAATGATAGACATGAGGATCTGCTTCTCCTTTTTCTACCCCTCCTTCAAAATTAATACTTTCTATTTCTGAATAAAATAGAAGTGAAGAATGAATGGGGTGAAGAGTTTTATCCCCCACTCCAAAAAGAGTTTAAATTCAGATTTGCCCCCCCAAAGTGACACCCACAGCACCTTTTCTGCAGTTCCAAGCAAACAAAGGTGAGGATCCCAGCCAGATAAATGGCTACAGGCTCAGATTGCTTTTCTCCAGAATGTGTCTGAATCATAAAGTTTGAACAATACACAAACCTTTCAGTTTTTTATTGAACCACAGAAGAGCAAAGATCTGTCTGGAAATGCTCTGATTTGTGTTTTATTCCAATTGCTTGTGCTTAGACCTGTGATTGAATCAACAGCTGAACACCTCTAGTCTGAATTTTGCTTCAGTCTCTGCAGCTGGTCCCTCTTTTTCATAAAAGCTATTCAGAAGACCCAGGAGAGAAAAAAGGTGTATTTTTCAGTGATAAAAGGCACCAAACTAAAGCTACAACAGTATAGAGACACTGCTTTATTTTTTCTAATTACTTTGGCTCTTGAATGTATTGAATGATCTTCCCAAGGGCTCTGGGGAAGCTACTACTATTGGTTTTTATGACACCTGATAATACACCAGCTAATAAAATTGCACCTGTTACTCTGAATGAGCTCTCCTGGAAAGATGATGCTTTGCATCTGTCCCCAGTAACACGTTAGGAAGTTGAGAATGTTCCATAAGTGTTCAGGGGGAGAAAAAAAAAAAGAAAAAAAAAGACAAATATTGCCCCCAAATTTAATCATACTACCAACTACATAAGCATCTGTGTTTACCGTATGTGGTCTACCACAACGTTTCCTCAGACATAAAGTCTTCAGCTAGGAAGTCTTGAAATAATATGGTGTATTTCTATGTCACTCCCTAAGACCCCAGCCCCTCCCTCTGCCTCTTTACATTATTCTCTGAAAACTCTTTTGCTCCAAGTGCAATGTCCTGGAGCAGAGACATGCAGGACAGAGAAGCAGCAGGTCTGAAAATATTATGGGTGCTTTCCTATGCTGGCTGTGATGAAGCTTTCTTGTCAAAATGGGTGGACCACTTTTTTTATATATTTTTAAATCACACCCACATCTAGTTCCTTTTTACAGCATCACAGACATTTCACTTGGCAATCTGAAAAGGATTAGCTCCCATTTCTCTGCTTACTTCGCTCTGTTCAAGTTTATCCCCATTTCTCCTTTGTCTTCATCTAGCTTAGCTCTGTTCTCTTCCCCCGGTGCACTCATACCACCACTTGCCCTTGTGAAAACCGGGCTGCCCTGCGCTGCACTGTGCCTGCTCGCACCCTGGCCTGGGACTGCTCTCAGATATGCTTATTTTACCTTTGAATAAAGGCATCATGGGGGTTTTGGCATGCCTATAAATCGGCATTTATTCTTTTACAGTGAACGGAAGAATGAATATGTCATCATCACCGCAGGTTTAGGCCCATTTCTGAAGTCAGGTACAGGAAACACCACCCCAAAAATCAAACCTTGAGACTTCATGGGGGCAAGGAAACACCTGGTGATAAGGCCAACATCATTTGCCTGCTTTTTGGGTGGGTTTTTTTAATGACAATGTAAGTTTGTCAACAGGCCAGTAACAATGCTTCTGTAGCAAGGGTCTCTAGAGATCATCATTTATTTGCCTCTACAGGACTTCTGTGAGATTTGGTTTTGGATCTTTATAAAAAGCCCACAGGGGAGTAACAATAAAACATACTAGTCATTGCTTTAAGAATACCCAGCCCTAGCCTGTTTTCCCTGAATAAAGAATTCTGTACCTAACCCCAAACACAGCAACACCAACCACTGGACACAGGGGCCACTAAGAGGACTGAAGGGTGTACACATACAACGGGACGAGAGACTTCCTACTTGCCAGAACAAGCAGGTGTTTGTAAGGTAACACCGTTGTAATTACTTAATTTATATTTGCCAAGCAGATAGATTAAATCTAAATGCTGTAACAGGCATGTGGAGTATTTCAACAGTATTTCCCACCAACCTACCAGGCTACTAATCCAGCTTGAAACTTTCCAATATACCAATATGCAAAAGTAAATACAGCTGAGAAGCCACAAATGTAGTCTTACATTCATGAGCCGGTTTTCACCTCCCACAGACAATTCCCAAGCAGACCCACCTCCTCTCCCTCCCTAACTGGCCTTCAGCAATCTCTTACAGTTCACCAAGTTCACCAATTTGATGTGACAGTTGCCTTTTTGTCCTTCCATCTCTAAGTCTCTTTCCTTCTCCACCTCTCCACCTCACCTACCTTCCACTGGATGACATTTAGAGTAAGCCCATAGAACACCTCAAGCCTGAAAACCTGCTCTGTGTGAGGTTTATACATGGATAAACCTTCCGCCAACCTTTTACCAAGGATGAGTTTCATTCAGTCAATGGCACATATCAAGCTAGGAGTTCTGGACACAGCTGACTTTTACCTAGAAGCCTTGTTTTTACCAACAAAGAAAGTAGTACATATTAGAGTTTAAGTTTTTGATCGCTTAATAAGCAAGCAAGAACTATCCAACACTCTTCAAACTGCTCCCTGGAAGCGAAAAAGCCCCAAAATTTAAAGTATTTGAAATATATTTTCTACCTCTGCCTCTATTTTTCTGCTGGTGAACAGACAGTGATCTGTTTCTGAAAAGCTAATTCATAGAGGGAGCTGGAAGTGACCAAGCAGTAATCTGTTACTTGTACGTTCTGTGCCTGAGGATGGGTGGTATTTCAGCCGATTCCTTTAGAAAAAAGAAAAATTAGAGAGCTCAGATATAACAGCTAAGTTTATTTCCTCTGGAGGACTGTTCAGCAGCACGTGGACATCAGACATTCATTCTTCTCAGTATGTGCTGTGACCTCCGGTTTCTATTTCACAGATTGTGTGCGTAAGGGCCCTTATTTTATAAACGGCACTCAAGTGCAAAAGTTGATGGCACAGAAACAAAGTAGGCAGGATGAGCCAGATTGACGCTGTTTTCAAACTGCTGCCCTCGCAATATGGTTTGTGTGGAAGGGACTCACTGACATTGCCAAATGGCTAAGAGGCAACAGCTGGAGCAAGGACCCTTGCCATCACCTCCCTCCTTTCCACCGCTTCTGCACAACACACTTATGCTGACTTGGCATTACTGGAAAGGGTGGAAAGTGTCAAATGAAAGATTTCAGTAATTCCTTTCACTCATTGGCTAAAATGATTTTTCTCAACTTTCCAAAAAAAACAGTGCATCTCTCCTTGGGTTGCAAACATAGGCAGAAGACTTCAGCCCCCAAAGCAGGAACGTTCAATACAATAATCTTCAAAGTATTTTAAGTGTGAAGAAAGAAGTGGAATTTTCCTCGAGACCTCATTGTTGAGAAGATCCTAGCCAC
Source organism: Falco punctatus (assembly GCF_963210335.1). Lineage (NCBI taxonomy): Eukaryota > Metazoa > Chordata > Aves > Falconiformes > Falconidae > Falco > Falco punctatus. The sequence continues at coordinate 41,734,526 of NC_137588.1, forward strand.
CTGTCTGTTTTCACTGCATGCTTTTCCTAATCCAAACAGTTAAATTAAAGAGCATACATCCTTTTAAGGACTTTTATGATTACAGTGTCCTGATTTTCTTCTAGCATGGTGTCACCACTTCCCACACCATCAGGTTTTATACAACCAAAATAACCCAGAATATTTCTAGTTATTTTTTAAACAGAAGCGGTTTAGAACATGCTGAACTGTCCCACAATTTGACCTAAAGCTGGTTTGGTAAAACCACACACTCACCACAGTGCTCCAGCAGATGGGTGGCTGGCTTTGCAATTTACCCACTAGTTCGAAAGACACAAACAAGCCTTGCAGGTCTGTAGGATACCAAGTATTCCAGCTCTGTACCGGGCCCCCAACTCACGAAAGTCAAATTCCAGATAGCACATGCTTCATAATCCTCTGCTGAAGAAACCTGGTGGGCAGCCAAACTCCATTTATTACACAGAGGACTGCAGCTATCTGCTGTGACAAGTTATATTTAGGTGGCAATGACTTCCTCTGAAGTCATCCCATCCGCTTTGCTTTTGCCCACCTCTCACAGATTTTGCTAAGGGTCTCACCAGGGCACAAAAAACCAAAACAGAATTACATCTTCAATGTAATTATAGGAAAATTACTTTGTTTAAAATATTCACGCTGTGTAGCGAATGGGAAAGAATTGTGACATGCTGTTACGGTATTGTTGAAATGAATTTCATGCTGCTTAATTTAACCAAGCAACTGATAGGGTTTGGGCTAAGGTTTAGTATGTTGTGTTGTATTGTGTTTTTAATTAGCTTCTTCCTTCCAAAAGCTTCCAAACTTGGAGGCTTAGAAACAGCTTTAAACACTAATAAATGAGGCTTACAAAGACAGCATTTTACTGTTTTTTCTTTCCATGCTTTCCACTCTTCTTTTCCTTCTGTGCTTTCCTCTCTTTTTTCCCCCCAGAGAACCATCTTTCAGCTGCCATGATCTCTTACTATTTTTCTTGCAGCAAAGACCAAATTCCAAAATCACACGGCTGCTGAACTCACAATAAGCTATTATATACTGCTAGAAGTATCTTAGTAAGAAAAAGCCTTAATTTCCTAAGTATTGTGCGCTCTGTAAATAGCAACTCCTTTCCCCCAAACCTTGCAATTTAAAAACTGTACGTGCTGAGAGCAAAATACAAGTGAAAGAGCATCTTGCTATCACCTACTGAGGTAATATTTGAGCAACACTTTATGCAACTTAATTGCTGTAATCAATCCGGGACTCCAAGGACTTTATAGGACCTCAGGTTGTTACAGTCTGTACTCTGCTGCCCACTGACTGGCTGGGATTTCAGTGACAGGGCTGGATATTCAGCATGTGCAATTACAGCAGCTCTGACCTATTCCTGCAGCTCTGACAGCACTGCTGAGTAACGATGGAGCACAGGTGCCCCCAACAAACTAGGGGTTTTTTACCACTGCTACAAAAAAACCCATATTTGTTGAGTGTTACTGTATCTGTTCTGATTTGGGTGTTAGCTCACGTTGACAACACACCAGTGTTTAAAGAGGTCCTTGTTATTATCACATATTCTCAGGTGGTTTGTAGGAAGGACCAACAAAACACAGGACAAACAAACAAAAGACAGTTTACTTTTTGGGAGATCAGAAGCAGGAACAAACATCAAAGATTCTTCAAAAATCTTGGGATGCCGCTGGCTAAATAGTCTCTCCATATATTCCCTGTTGCGAAAATGGAAATGTACTAAATTATGCTAGGTAGAAATGCAAATCCAGGAAGAGGGAACAGCCAAAACCTTAGGCTACATCTAAACTCCAGGCACCATAAATATTTTTTTTGGTACGTAGCATGGTCTGAACATATTTTCCCAAATTCTTAGGACTACCATGAGCTTATAACAAACTATTTCAATTTTACATAGTACAAGCGTATTTGACAGTTTAGAGTTAAAAATCAGAAATTTAAAGACAAAAATCCTTTTTTTAACAACTGCCTCCAGCATTCTCTCAAAATGGATTCTTAATTAAATGGCTTAGGAGAAACAATAGCTTAATATTCCTTCTTACTAGCATCCAGTAAGCATTCCAATCAAGAAAAAAAACCTTTAGAAGTCACTATTATAATCACTATCTCTTCAATTTGGCAAAAGCAGTAACTGAGAAAGACAGTGAAAATCTCATTCTGTGCAAAACCCCTCTTTCTCTATCAAAATTCTCACACGCATCAGTAACACCAATCTACAGAAGCAGTAAACAGGAAAACCTTAAGCACCTGGATATTGTTCATTGCTGAAAGAAAGAAAGAAAAAAAAAAACAACCTCTTGTCAGGAGTGGAATCTGTCAAAAATCTGATGAGATTGAAAATCCTTATTTTGGTCTAAAGCTTTTGCCATTATTTTTGGAGATTCTAAAAGAGGTATACCTGTTGAGGAAAAACAAAAACAAACAAAAAAAAAGCATTGCTGTCAAGGGTTCTGATAGTGCCCTATAAATCTGCACTGTATATAACCAAAAAGGCAGGGAACGGGAATGATGCTAGAGTGAAGTCAAAGCCTAGTCAAAGGTATGGAAAAATACCCAGCAGAAAGAAAGAAAAACATTCAAAGATCATCAACCAGAATACAAAAGTCACGAGTAAGGAACTAAGTCCAAAGAAGGAAGATGGTTGCTTCCCCCAACCACCCTTACACTGATATTATGCCGAGTCAGTTCCCATTGGGTAGGAAAGCGTCTCACTGAAGTCAGATGCAAAACCATTCCTTGCACTTCCAAAGAAAGAGAAGGACAAGGGGAAGGATGTAAATCAAAAGCCGGTCAGCTGGACTTTAGCAACTTCCCAAATTCCCTTTCTGTCCTGGGCTAAACAAAGCAAAAACCCCAGGGCTTGGTTCTTGGGTAGACAAACGGCTCATGCCCCCAACTTCCACGGCAGCTCCTAAAATAAAGTATTTCCATGTCATGATAACACGATGTTCATCTAAATATACATAAACAATACCTATAATATTCACCTCCTATAACAGAAGAGATCTGGGGGTGGACATACACCCAAGCATAGCTTATGCAAGTATTAATGCATTCATGGCACCCACTGCAGAAGACAGATCACCAAGAGATCTCCATGCTCCAGAATAATTCACTACAAGTCCCAGTGCCCTGCACCGCTGGCAGGAAGCAAAGGCTCACATTTTCTTTAGTGCATTTTAGCATTAACTACATGTTTTGTATTTCATTCTTTATGTGCATTTGCAGATCGTTATCCATGCCAGGAGCTCGCTCCCTGGAAGCTATAGGGTTGAACGCTCCTCTGGGATCAGGTCTGTGTTCAGCTGCAGTGGCTGCTGCGTCTATCCTACTTTCCGCAGCACAAAACCTGCAGGAGAATTCAATTACTAAAGAGTTCTCCCCCAGTCCATTCTGTAAATCCTCTTGTGCGCCATCGGTTCCATGTGGAGGGCACAGTGTTGTACTCTGTTATCAAACCAGTGCTTCTTCCTGCGCCCAGCATCCCTCCCCGCGGCTTGGCAGCAAGTGGGAAGGCTGTGGAGACAGCAAGCAGGTGGAGGACGAGTGCAGGGGTGGGGGAGAGGCCTCACACCATGCTCCAGCGATGTCTTCCAACTCACAGAGCCACAGAACTGATGAGCCCCCCGGGAGCACGGCCAGTCCTCCCTGCTGAAGGGACAAGCCAGCACAGCGCTGTCTTCGGAGAAAGAGGCTGCCAGTGGCAACTGGCAGTGGCAGAGGCCACGTACGCCCCAGTTCTCCCTCGGCCTTACAGATGCACAGGCACTAAGCACAGCCAAGCCTCCCTGAGCCAGGGCCGGGGAGGGGGCAGCGAGCCTGCTCTGTCCCCAGCTTGGGCACGCCAGCCAGTGCAGGCTGTGCTTCCATGCATATACGGAGGAGCTGAGCACTTTCACACGGGGTACTCACACCTTCCATCCCTAAAGGAGGATTTTTACCCAGCTCTACCAGTAGAGTGAAGAGTACAAAACCCTGGACTCTCCCCCTCTCCTTGGAGGCACACTTCATGTATCTCCCTCTCCAGAAACAGGGCCTGGGAGTCCTGGGTTCCTATTAAGTTCCTACTCCACTGCATATCTTGTCAGGACATGCTGCGGGCAGGGAACTGCAGAGCGAGCACACTGTCATCACAGGCACAGCCAGGATTCAAGCTGTTTCTTGTTGACATTTGTATCTGTATTGCTCTCTAGTTGCAGCCCCTAACACAGCCCCTTCCGTATCTCTATGTCGCAGCTCTTATGTCGGCCTCAAAGCTGGAAAAGAGCTGTGCAAGCCGCCACACTACCGAAACATGAATAAATTACTAAATTAGTAAGAGATACCAAACAAGTGAAAGGGAAAAAAGTGCTGAGCCTTAGGGAGGAGCGACTCCTCTTCCTACTCAGGTAGCAACCCATACGGTGCTGCTCAAGCAGCTTGGCCAGCTCCCTGTGATCTGACAGGAGGAACGATAACAGCAGCTGCTGAAAGAGAAAATAATGGAGAAGAGCAGGATCTGGCTTGTTCCTCCTGGCAGCTGTAGCTCCTCTCTGGCAAAACCTCTCACAGCCAGGCTCTGTGTCAGCAGCACTGTTGCAATTCAGAGCAAAGGCAGAGAGGGACTTGCTCTAGAAGAAAGGAGCAAAATAAAATGAACGCAAAATAACCAAAAAACCCATATGCCTCTACAATCTCCAGAGACTGCAGCATGTACCCAGGCAGGCAGGCAGGCAGCCACTTGGGAAACCACTTTGCTGATTTCCTTCCTGAAAGGGTTTGATGGGGGAAAGCTGGTTGATCTTCCAGCTGCCGGGAAGTAGCTTTTTTTTTTTTTTTTTTTTTTTGTAAGTAATGCAGCAACTGCAGTTGGATTAAGACACAATACAACCGAAGGGAGGAATTATTTAATGGCTGGAAGAAATGAGCAAGAATCAGGACTTCTGGCCTGCAATTCCCTCAAATACATTAGTCTAGCTTCACTGAAACCTAGGCTCTCCTTTTGGTTTTACCCCTCAGTTCAGTTCTGCCCCCAAATTTCAGAGTAAATGGGTATAAGTAATTTCTATTTAGGCCAGATAGGTTTGAAAATGTTCAGCAAAATCAGCCTGAAAAGCAGGCTGTAATGGTTTCGGACATACCTCTTCACAGATCAGTTTTCAGCAAAACAACACTGCAGTGTTTTTATTTATTTACATCGTTGTTGTTATTCTAAGGATACAGACTAGGATTTCTGTATCTGTTAAGAGGTCAGGCCATTCAGAAAGGTAGCCTAGATTTATTAATTTTTTTGTTGTTAATTGAGGAATGTGAAATATTCAATTCTGATGCGAAATAGATCTCACATCTTTTATAATTTAAATTCTTGCTTATGAAGAAAGATACAAAATATCTGTGCAAAGTTACATTCTTTTGAGTGTATTTTCCCACTTGCATGCAGAGAACGTGGAACAAAAAAATCTTACAAACGGAAGCTTCCTTCTGCAGACAAGTCATCTATGGAAGTATGGTGGTTTTGTTTGTTACAGCCAAGCATTTTAGAAACAGATTTAAGTATTGAGCATATTACATAATAAAATTACTGTCACAATCATCCTTTAGATATCATGACTATAACTAAACTTGGTCATCACCAGGGGACACACACTGATGTAGTCAAAGACCTAAGACATCATGGTCTTAAAATGTTTAAAACCAATGGCTAAGGATTAATCTGAGTATTTTGAACCTGAAACTGTTCACAGGAGGAAGTACTGGATGTAGTAATCTTCTTCTGGACAACTCTCAAGTAGTAACAATGTATTCAGGAAAGCCTTCATCCTGCAAGTGTTTTTTTCCGCAGTATGCAAACTTTTTTTTTTTCCATCTTCCAAATGTATATAGTCCAGTCACTGGGAGGCATAACACCTCTTTCATGAAGCACAGTGCTTCACACATGAAATACACTGAAATATATGTCACTTTGAAGTTGTCAATTGAACAATTCTCCCATGCGGGTGCACTTTTATCTGCAGAGTACATACAGCACCAGCTACAACCTCCCTTTTTCAAAAAAACATCTCGGAAAATGAGAGGCTCAGAAAGAGCAAGAGGAATAACCAAACACATCAAGGACATGTTTGGACAGAGAGATACCAAAGTAACAGGGAAATTGCTTTCTCAAGGAATTGCTGGGGGAAATGGGATGAGGATGGAGGGGGACAGGACACACTACGTCATTCAAAACCCTGTGTACCAATTCCTGCACAATGTAAGCCTATACAGTACCTGAATGAGCTAGGAGGGTAGTAGTGGACACCTCTTGTTCAAAAATAAGAAAGAAAGATTTTGCAATTAAATGGAAAGGTGCAAATTTAATTCTAAGCCAACAAACTAACTAGGTGATCTTTAAGGTCCCTTCCAAGCCAAACCAAAAAGGAAACATTTGTCTGTGACATTCAGAACAGAGCAGTGGAGCTGAAAATTTAAGACGGTTCTTAAATATTATTATCAGTAAGACATCTTCAGCATATGTGTAACTAGTGCCAGCACCAGCACAAAAAGTGTCATTCAATGGCAAGTTTCAAAGCCTAAATCAACTTCTTAATTCCATTCAGCAAAACAACTTTTATTATCCACCACAACTCTATGAATTTCAAATGTACAACAGGAAATATTCCAGTCTGTGACTCTTCCTCTTACACTCCCACTCATACTGTATGTTTACATATAGCAGACCTAATCTATTAAAGGGAAGGATTACTTAATGCATCCTGAAACAAATCCACTCTAGGGTGTAACACAATAGCTATTCAACAATGTACTAAAACACTTCCTACCACTCTACTCCTTAGGACAGCAAGTAAAAAGTAACAGACAACAGTAATTAGCATGGAAAAACGTAGGGAGGCAAAGTATAATTCATTTGTCTGTTTTTCCATCTGTCAATATCCTGTTCATTTTCTAATAAGAGATCAATAAAAAATGCAGAGTTCCAATATTCCTGTTCTATGATGTGCAAAAAAGGTCTTGAGAACATTTTAACTAGAATAAGCACTAGAATGGGGATGAAGTTGCCTCTCTTATCTTGTCAGAAACTTTGAAAACAAGTAACACTTCAAAATGATTTTGCCCACTTTTTTTAACAGGCACTTCAGCAAGTACACTTTTAGTACATCTGCATATCAGTAAGGTCATTTTGCTTAAAGAACAAGGGCTCCTGTGAGGTGAGAGACTGCTATCGTTCCCGATTCACCAGTAGGTACACACATAAAATGACATCAGGTATCTCTGCTAAGCAGCTTTCTTGCACAGCCAGATCAATTCCCTCGTCTCCTGACACTCCGTTACGAGGAAACGAAGTGGTGATAGTAACTTTGCAAGATTAAAAAAAAATAAATAAATCTAAGATGAACAAAGTTGATCAAGGCATCTGGAGGGTAAAGAGACCACCACACATGGGGCTCCTGCCGGTTTACTCTCCTTGCAGCACTGACCTACAGCAACTAGTGCTTGCCACTTGCTTGCTTCTGGCTAGGTCAAACAGTCTTTCAGTAGCTCAGAAGGTAGCCCTGGCTGGTTGGGAGGCCTGAGACACACGGCAGGAACGCATCACGTTCCACCTCTGGGTCTTGGCAGTCTTGCCTGGAAATCCTGAAATACTATACAGTCATACAGTGACAGCGTGGGTGCCATTCAGCAGGACAAAGAAGAGATCCTCATTAGGAAGAAAACTTGCATGTCCTGCGGATCTGGCCCATTCTGGTATTCAGACATGAAAACAGTTGTGGAGAGACCTTTTTCCCAGGGGCTGAAACTTCCTTCTGCACGTGCGAAGACCAGCCCCCCAGTTCTCAAAGGCTGTACTAGAACACCAAGGAGAGGGTCTGGCATTCCATACATTAGTCCTGGTGCCAGAGTCCACAGAGCATCTGACACTGCAGTCCGGTAAGGGGGTACCATGCACAGCAGCAGACAGATTTCTGCTTATCAGCAAGGGAGAGTGTACACCAGGAGGCAGCTGGAAGCAGGACAAGTTCTTCTAGGTGTAGCACCAGCATTTAAGTCACAGAACATGCTCACAGTCATAAGATCACGCTGCAGATCATGCTCAGTAGCGCAGCTGCATCCCCACACTGGACAAACCTTTCATTAATCTAGCTTGAGTCAACAGCAAGGACTGCCTGGGTGGAGGCAGGATGAGTACAATTACAGCCTGCTGAATCACAGGTACTTCTCTTCCTAGCTTGGTGTCACTTGGAGACATATTTCTGTGGTATCTGTCATTCCTGGAGTGCAGTGGGTTTATTCTTGAGCTTTCATCATGCTGTTTAGGACAGAGCCCTTGGTGCCAGGAGCTGCTGCTAGGTTTGACAGAGAAGCAGCCTTTGCAAGGAAGAGCTAGCTGCCATCAGATTTTTTTCCTTGGTGAGGTTTTCTCTGCATTGGTCATAATTTAACCTTCTCTGCCAAAGAACGATGCCGAGGCTTGTTTTGTCAGAACCTGATGAGAGCACCACTAATTGTTCTGCAAAATAAAATTTTATCGTGGTAACTCAAGACCTACACACCTTAGCAGAGATTAACTGATGATTTTTTGGAATACATGATTTTTCCAGGCAAAAAGAGAGATACATTCTTCAGCGGATACTCCAATCACAGAAAGACTGTGGCTTAAAAATATTGTCAAGAAACCCTGCATGGAAAGGAGAAGTTTGTAAAGAAACAGAAAGGGGGGGGGGGGGTAACCATTAGAAAATTATTTTATTTACAGGGTTGCTACAGTAGGAGATCAAAGGATGAAAGGTTCTGAAAAAGCTTAGTTTAAACTAATATGCCAGAGCTTTTCAGATTACCCAGGTCTGTAAGCAGGAAGGGGGAACGGGAGGATACCTTGACCACTTCACCCTATAGCTTGTCCCACAGCAGTAAGAGCTGCAAAGGGCTCATTTATGGCCTTAATGGACATGGCTATTAACAAAAAATATAATAATCCCCCTGCCTCATACACTCTAAGAGCACCTAGTACAGCATCTACAGCAATACATTCTCAATGAAAACTTGACATTTATGATAATGCAATCACTAACTGTCATGCCATTGTACCAAGGACAAACAGCCCACGGGAGGAAGCAGAAAGAGCAAATCAGCTGAGCAGCGAGAGAGTTGATTTGCAGGGAAATGTCCCAGCACAGAAAAAAACAACAAGAGAGGACTCACAGAGAAAATGTATTTGGTATAAGCAGAATTTTCTCAAAATAGAAAGGCTTGTAAAGTTTTATATGAAGTGTTAACAGCTCATTCAAACGCGCACTTCACCACTTCAGTACTCAGCAAGATGATAGGGAGTATTTTTTCCTCATGATTTCTTCCATGTTGCTGTAATAAATCAAATCACTGCCAGGCTGCATTCCCCATGCTGGTGAAACAGCACAGCCAAATTGCTCCATCTCTGTAACTTACATAGCCTTTGTACTACTCGACTTTTTAGGAAAATAAACCCCCCCAAAAAAAACAGAAGAGGAGCCCTTATCACCCTCCTCCAGGGTTTTCTGGCTTTTCCATGCCCTTGTGAAAACTAAAATCCTCACAGACCTGTGAAGCACAGTAGACCCTGTAGCCCACCATTGCTGCTCTGAGCCCTTTTCTTAAAACCCGTTCTGACAAGGCTAGCTTTAGAGAAACAGAAAATGCAGATTAACATCTCGCATTGTGCATGCACAAAATCAGGCACTGCTGACTTCCTCCAGCTCTCTGTGCTGGGTGGGAAAGCTTGGCTAACTCTGGACGTATGGGTAATCCTCCAAATCAAAAATCAAGTTTACCTGATCAGCACCATGGGCTAGACAAAGATAGATAGGTGAGAACAAGACAGAGTCATCAGAACTTGCAGCTGGACACACACACCCTGCCACCTTCTCACCTCCCTTTCTGCTCTGGAAGTCCTCCTTCAACTTTCATAGAGCAACAGAATAGCTGAGGTTGAAAGGGACCTCCTGAGCCAACCCCCCCATATGTACATATATATACACATATGTATGTGTATATATAGACACAAACCCATCATCTGTTCAAAGTGAGTATGTTAGGAGCCGAGCCAATTTAAGGAAAGACAGAGCCTAAGAGGAAGGGAAGGTAGTGAAAGATGAAGGACCAAGGAGGAGGGGGCCTCAAAGTTATTCACCACATGCTAAACTACACTGCCTACCTGTGCTTGGAGGCACTTCCCTCTAACCCACCCAGCTGTCCACTTCTCCTCTCATTTCTCAAGAACCGCTCTCTTGTGCCTTCTCCAGAGAAGAAGTCCCTTCCGATGTCCAGTAATGCAGAGCAAAACCAGTGCACCAGCACATGAGCCAGTAAGCTTTAATGGGGCAAGGGAGCTACAGTCCAATCCTTCTTTTCTTTGGTTTATGAAACAAACAGTGAAAAGTTCCCTCCAAGCCATGCTCCCAAACAGCTTCATATATAGATGATGCTACATCAGGTGTGACTGGCAGGCAGCTAAACTCATTTGGCATGCACGGGTCCATGACCTGAAAGATGTCGTGAGTGAAGAGAATCAAGATGCCCACTAGCAACAGACCCCTCCTGAAAGAGGAAACCTACCTATTAACAGGCTGTTACCCTCCTCACTGTGCTCCATGCAGAAGCACAAACTTACTGCACCTGAATATAAGTAAATGTTCAAGACACGGAAAGAAGGAAGGGACATGGCAAAATGAGCCACTCAAGAACTGAAATCAGTACGCTGTTGGCATGAAAACCAGCAACAAAGTACTGTTGAAAAATACAAATCACGATGTGATGAAAGTTTGCAAGCAAATATTGACACCACCTGTGATCCCTACAGAACTCAGCATTCAGCCAGCTAAATGATATTTTGAAATTAATTACTGGATTCCAAATGACCACGAACAGTGTTCAGGCTTGTCCTGTTTGTAAAATAATCTGCATTTGTGTAAGTTGCTGACTTTTAAAAACAGGCTCCACTATCTCTGTAAATACATCCTCAATGGAAAAAATCTAACAGCTCAGTATCTCGCATGCTGAATGTGTTTTAGGGAGATAGGGAAGCAACCCATGACAACAACAAATCCTAGGTTAAGCTTCTTCCCTTGTTATTTATTATTCCTATGATGTGTTCCTTCAGCACCAAGAGCCACACTCCTCCCTCACATGCCCTTGATCCCAGGGAGAGCTGTTTATGCTTCCCAGCAGCAGCATTTTCTTAAGCACTGGCAAATTTTTAAAGCAATCTACAATCCAGGATCAGCACATTTGTGAGAAGCCCTTGTCATTTTGGCTGCACTCCGTGGTCATTCAAGAGTTCACCAGAAGGAATCCAAAAGCAGGAGTAAAACCATAGTTAATTACACACTTTAGTCCTTTATATGAACAAACAATATTACTAAAAACACACTATCCCCATCAAGTGAGCTCTTACTTGCAGTTGAAATTGAAAACACAGTTAGCTATTCCTCATCGTTTCTATTGTTTAGATGACTCAAAGCTTTTTTCCCCTCCATTTTAATGTATTTTTGCTGAAAAAAATACCTCTATGCAAACAGCAGGCAGTAAATTGTAAAAATTATTTACGATTCTTACTGAAAGTTTTATTTGACTACCATACTATCAAATCACAACATCATATTTAACGAACAGAGGATCTGAGTAAGACAGAAAACCATTTTCATGTAAGCACAAAACATTAGACATGATGAGAATAGCTGATGTTGTGGTAGTAGTAGGACTTTGGGAATTTTAGGAGGAAAAACCTAAGCAAAAACACCCAAGCAAACCTCAGAACAGAAAACAAGCTAACTTTGCAACTCCTGTCAGACAGCCCTCTATACAAAAGAAAATTGTTAGGCAGATGATGATTCTTTAGTTGAGGCAATCTATTAAGAAGTAATAGAAATGAAAAGAGATTTGAAACTGTCAAAAACACACAAACGCTTTGATCATATAAAAGCCAAATCTCAGTGAGAATTGAGGAAACATAATGGGCAGAGGATAATCTCTTTTTACCAGAAATTGTCAACTATGTTCCCAGTCAAGACAGACTTCACATTTGAAACTAAAAATCCTACATAAACAAACAGCAAGTAGATAACTGGTAGAAGTTAGGCAAATGATCCTGGAATGACTAGGTCCTGATGACATTACTCACCCTTTTTGGATTAAACATTTGAAAAGTTAACTAATTCAAATGAAAAAGAAAGAACAGCTATGCTTGAAGAGAAGCTGAGTGTTACCAACAAATGAATGGCACTGCAAACGCTGTTCTCTCAGTTCACGTACACATCCATGGTCTCTCAGAGGAGTAACAGAAAGGAAATCCAACTGCCTCCTACTGATGACCAGCCCCACAACTGATGGTCTTACAAGACCACCCACCCACTGTTTTATAAAAGCAAATCTCCCAAAGAAGGGCAGCTTCAGCAGTCTTCATCTCACTTCCCTTCTTGTCACCAACCACAAGGAAAACTCAGCGTCTCACAGACGGTCTGTACGACTGGGTACTCGGCATGTTCCCTCTGCAGTCTTACCCTATAATTAATTTTACCTATAAACCAATCAAAGATTTTGCAAGTATGGAAATGGAAACTCCTCTGTGCACTGTAAAGAGTGCGTGTATCACCAGGCTTTCCACCACCAGAGAATCCTGCTGGCAAGCATGCTGGGAAAAAAAAGAAAAATGTGTTGACTCTCACTTGCAGCCTTCATCCCTGCCTGTTAAATCCATCAATCCATATAAAATGACAATCAGATCTCGAGAATCTGATCTAGACTACCAACTTTCAATATTCAGCCTGAAAATTTCAGACGAGACCTGTGGAAACGATATACCTAATAACCACCAAAACCCCTCTAACCCCACTGAAAGTCTCAGATTTTATTTGACAGCTGCATGAAGCCTCCTGCTTGGTCTCAGCTGCCTGCAGGACAGCTATGTTCTATCAAACCAACTGGCTATAACAAAACTCGCTACAGTAACTGGCTCTGGGATAGCAGAAAGGTGACAAATACTGCAGGCAAAGAATGAATTTCAGAAGAGAGTGCAAGTGAAGGCCTATGACTACCCCTTCCCAAGGACAGTCCGTCAGGCTGTCATTTCCCTTTGAGAGGGGTAAGAAGCCACGATACACCAGCTGCCACTCTAAATGTATTCGCTATATAAACAGTGGACCAAACGTTTTGGGCTGCAGCTTCTGCACGGATCTACAGTTACTGCAAGCAATGCTGCAGAATACTTTGTAAGTAAATGGAATGCAAAGCACAAGCCTTTAAAATTACACTAACTGGAAGAGTTTTGTAGAATAATCACCAAAGAGACAGGATGAAAAATACACAATTCATTTATATCCCATTCTCAACCTATGACAACTGAGAAGGTGTATAAAGCAAGCAAAGGCCACCTTTCCTTCTCCTTTAGAGATCAGAGAGGTACCATGCAGAAATCCAATCAATATTTGAATATGAGCTTCCCTGACATGGTTTGGTTTTCTATGATCACATTTTTCTACTTGAGCAGCACCCAGAGATGTTCTTGTCTTAGCTGCCCTGAGAAAAAGTGTACACTAGCAACAGAAGGAATGACTACTGTGAAGAGTAATGTCAATGAACTAGAGAAAGGGAGTGGAGTACACTATTCTCAAAATACTGACACTGACCATTTGTGTGGTGAATTAATTGCATTTTCCTCCTATTCCAATCACCTCTTTCCTAAAAATTCTCAGCAATGCTCTCAATTATATGCAATAACTGGAGACAAAACCTACAGATCAGCATGGATTTTACACAGACGTCACATCAAACTTTTGTATAGTGGAATGAATATTGCCCTGCATCACAGCGGTCTCCTTTCTGGCTCCTGCAGCATACACATGCTGTCATCAAGATGTGGTACCACCACAATTTGTACCACTGGTTAACAATACACTGGACTCCAAGCAGAGCCTTCTACCCTAATGTATGACCTAAAGCCATGCTGATGAAATTCGTATCTGTCACCACACATATTGCCAGTACGATAATGCTATATGCTGTAATGATATGCTATATATTGCACTGCCAGCCACAATTTCTCAACTCCCTGCTACAGCCCTGATACGCCAGGGGTGTAGAAACTGCTACAGAGTTCAGGAAAGCTTCTGCATGCACAGTCCTTCTCGCTGCCCTTTTTTTGGCAAACTGTGTGAACATTAGCTACCAGGGTCAGTCTCACCAGTGTTTAGTTCCTATAAACACCAAAGGACTTTCATAATCTAAAATGCTTTTGTGGATCTGGGCATGAGTCCCACCAAAAGCGTTTATCTAAAGCTTGGTGATAGACTCTGAACTTGTATAGTATCTTTGATTGAAACACACCACCCTGGCTTACAAACCATTAAAAAAAAAAAGTCCCGCTTGCCTGGCATACTAAGTCCCCTTTAGCATCAGCAGTAGACAGCTGGCTGCAGACGCAGGGACGAGAAGAGCCCAAGGGAAACCAGAGCAGGGTTAGATGCAGGCTAAACAGCTAAGAAAAGGCATGAAAAGAAGGTGCACATATGGCTTAGGAGCAGGAGACTATGCTGGAGAAAAAGCAAAGAGGTAAACACAGTTAACAAAAAGACCTACTACAACAGAGCTGTATAGGGCAAGAAAAGACCACCTTTCCTCCTCCTTTAGAGATCAGGGAGGTACCACACAGAAATCCAATCAAAAAAGACAGGCAGAAGATGAAGGCATAAATTGAACGTCACCTTAAATGACATGAAACCAAGGAGGAAGAAGATGGCTGGAACGAGAAACACTGGCATTATTAAGCAGAAAGGCACATGGAGCGAGTGCTGCAGGCTGTCACCGGCTCCCACTGAGCAGTGACGCTGCACAGCACCCTCGCTCCCACACAGGCACCACCACAGCCATGCAACAGGGGCTTCTCGCCCAAGTTGGCTCCCCAGCTCTGCCCACACCAAGCCCCGGCTAATCCTGTGCCAGGCCACCCCTTGGACCCTCTTCGCTCTTTTTCCTGATGCAAAACCAACTGAACTTCTAAAAGGCAGCTATTTCCAACAGCTCTGATAACTGATTCAAGTACACAAGATAAAGCCTCTCACATGTTGACAACCATTAAACTTACACCTTGTGAGAAGTGCAGAAAACCATTTCACATGCTCAGGTGTTGCTCTGAAATGACTGCTTTGGAGATATAGATATGAACAAGCAATCTAAAAGGGATCAGTCGGATAGTTCTGCAGGTGCAAAAAGGCTGACACTTACTTACAGTGGGTGTCATTCCTGATCATTTGCTGGGGCTGGGAAGGACTCCGCATTAGAGGTAGTTGTTGCTAATTCATGGAGAGAATTTTTCAATTAGATAGTGTTTTAATGGAAAATGTAATTTTACAGAAAAAGCAATTTCTTAAGAGAAAGTTTCATTGAAGTTTGTTTCTGAAAAAGATGGAGTCTTTACTGAAACCAAAAAGCACTGGGAAATTCTGGACTGACATATCAAGCAGCATTCAGATCTTTCCCTGCCACAAACAGACATACACCTGTTAGCTCACAGCTGTGAAGGTGAAACAGTATTATTTGCTTACCCAACGGACCTCGCTGTGTTAAGTCCCCTGTGCTAATGGGGTTTTATGTCTTATTCTCTTATCAAGAGTGCAAGACATACTTCTCTGCAAGGCAAACAAGCTTTCATTCCAAAAGGGTGACTGTTTAGAACTACCCAGAGCACTAAAACAAAGCCCTCAAAACTCCCAAAATCACAGGGCAGGCTAACAAAAAAGGCAAAAATCTTCACTGGGAAGATCGTTCTCTCTAGGGTCATGCACCTTCCATCACCTGAAAGCCTGCAGTTTTTGTGGTTCATTACAAGGGTACTGGTGCCTGCAAAAGTTGTCTGCTTCCGTATCTCTGCACCTCTTTTTTTTTTTTTCAACGTGGCAACTAATTTTTGTCTACAATCACTGGTAGGTTTTTCTTCAGCTTCAACAGTGTAATTTTCCTCCTCCAAAAAGCCTCACACTAGCTAGTGCATCATCTACTTCACATTAATCATCACAGCTGGTAATGGATTGTAATACCCATGCACACACTCATTTCTTTATATATACATAAATAAAAATATGTAGTTCGCATATATTTTATACATACACACACATACTAACACCCTATAATACTAGCTTCAATTACAAAAATAACGTAGCTATCTGTTCACTGTTAAAAATCGTCACGTTTGTTCCAGGTTTTAAAAGGAAAATTTCACCTGCATACTTCTACAGTGTCCTCTTAATCAGTTAATCTGTATATTATCTACCAGAAGATATTAGGCATAAATTCAGTAGCTACCTCAGTTTCCCTTTCTTTTCCAACAGCAAGCATGTGCCTCTGTGTAAGTACCATACACTGAGGGTTCATCTTTTCCTCCAACACAAATTAAATTTGAAAGGTACACACAGGACTTACAATGGGTACAGGTTTATTACTGAAAAAAGCCTTATAATGGATATCTGAAGTCCTGTGCCATTCAGCTGATTTCTAACTGTAACACCACTAGGTTAGTTTGAAGCAGTTCAGAGGCACTCGGCAACACACATCTATTTCAGTCTGTCAAAGATCAACAAAGGTTAACCCTCGATCACAACTGCTGCTCTTCTCTCTGCTTTCATCAATAAGGAACAGATACACCCTGACAAAGCAGTCTGCTAGCTAATATCTTTACATTGCAGGGACAAATCCCAAGGAAGGAGGGTGAGTGGATTTTCATTTTGGCTCTGTCATTAGAGCTAGGCACAGCTTTAGCTCCTACCACATCTCCACGGAAGCCCTGCCTGGGAGAGTGCCTAAAGCACGCTCAGCAGCCGCACTGGCCAGGCGCACCCCAGAGCAGCTGCCTGCCCAGCCAGGGGCTGAGACAGACCTGAGCCAACACTGCTTAGCCCACCAGGTTGCAACAGCTTTCTTCTACTTCAGACGTGCTTGCACCAGGATTTCCATCAGAGAAAAGACAGAGTGAACCTGGTCCACTTACAAAGTCATGAAAGCTGGGATAAAAAATATAATGATATGTTACCTCTTATTTCTTGCCATGAATATTAGGCTGTATGGGTTTTATAAGGGCAAATGCCTACTTTAGGAAGATGTTACTGTACCAGAATGACTCATCTTGATATGGTTTATTTTATGCTAGAAGCATGGCAAATAGCACAAGTCCTCGATCACATCTCCCTGCGCTTCAGGGAATGAAAGAGAACATACAGTATACAAGCTCGTAGTTCCTTCAGTTCACTAGCTGCACAGCACCTGGGCTAAGCCTTCCAGGTCCTAAACCCCAGAACAATACAGAGGCCTTTTCTTTAATCTTTGTACGCTCACAGTTATTTTCTCTTAACCACAGGGAACCAGTGTTCTACCCTTGATTGGTTTTTCACTGTATTAATTCTATTGCGTTGGCTCTCTCTGGCTTGGAAATAATATTCATATGACCCATCAGGCTACCTGTTTGCCAGAATATTGTTGTCTCAGCAAGGATTCTCAATTCATGAGCCAGAATCCAAAACAATAATAAGGTGTAATGTTTTAAGGGTTCAGAAGCATAAAGCAAACAAACACTTGGGGGATTTTATCTGCGTTGTGTCTAAGCCTTTGGGGTTTATGGCCTCTAGCTTTTCCATATGACCATGAGATCTAGATTGCTTTTAGGGTTTGATGGTCTGGGTTTTGAGGGGTTTTTTGTTAATGAAAGCTGAGATTCTCACATATTCTCACGATTCCAGAAGTCTATCAAAAACATTCTCAAGTACTGAGAGACTGTAAAATTACAAAAGCTGTAAGCAACATTATCATGAACTAGTTACACTGAGTATTAAGGAACCTGGAAACAAATTCTTCATCCCAGTCCTTCAAAGTGGACAGCTAAACCATTCCTCTCGTCTGTTTACTAACACGATTCTTACAGTACAAAGCCTAACACAGATCTTTATGTAACAGGTAGGTCTCTGGTCTTCTATCATGAGAACTGCTTTTCCCAAATAATGTTCTTGGAAGAAATCAGCAGGGCTTTCCTGAAATACGTGGAGTTAAGCATCTCAGAAGCACCCCCAAATCCCACTAGACATTTATCTGCATTCTCTAGTAAACTTTAAAATCTGGCTTTTATAGATGAAGCATCTATTCTACCGCAACCACTATTCCAGCAAGTTAAGAGTTCTCAGCCATGCTAATATACTTTTAATTTGTCTTCTTCAGCGCATATTAATACTTTGCTGAAAGACACTATGCCAGCACAAGTCAGATTCAGAACTGAGACCAGTTCTGAAGAATTCATGCTCTGCCTTACAAACGCCTGGTTTACAGAAACATCCAGCTGGATCCTAAAACACAGCCCTAAAGGAACCAACACACTCATATGCACTTGGCACAGCAGCTTGTAAGCAGCAGTGAGAGAAAACACACAACACAAATTAACATACACATACTAAAAAGGCAGTAATTTCTGAACTGACCCAAAGCAGTAGAGTTTTGAAATAACGCAAATACATAGTGCTGAAGGATTCAAATACACACTGTTTCCTCTCAGCACAGTTTACTGCATAGTACTGAATTTCAATTCTGCACAGTTGCGGTTCCCCTCCCTCTGAAGTAAACAGATTCTAAACCAAGTTGCTCGTATGAGGCAACATGTACACAGATTACACTTCCCAGTCCTAGACCAACACGACCTCATTGTCAGGCGAGGAAACAAGCCTCCCCTGAAGCGATACGGGACCTTGTCCATTCTCCTGGGGATACCACATCATACGATACATACGTCTGCATTGACGTACACTCTATTTTATGTTACAATCTGTGTATTTTACGAGCTGGCCACAACGCCTTATGTAACAGATCCCTGTTTAATATGGAACAGTGTGTTTATTGCCGTGGCAATCCCAGCAGTTTCCCTCGCCCCGAGTAATTCTGCCCCACGGGGCTCCTGCACAGCTGCGGCCGGAAGGAAAAGCCACTGGGACAACCGCCGCCACCGCTTCTGATCCTGGGCGTCAAGCTCCGGCCACGGTAACGGGGCACCCTCCGTGCTGCCAGAGAACCATTTTGTGAGGGATGTCACCAGCCTCCCAGCAAGGCTGCTCCAGGCTGGGGGCAGGCGACGGGATAATCGTTTCCCAACGAACAAGACCAACCTGTCCCGGCTGCTTTTGGCCAAGACAGACGCCGTCACCCCGGGGCGATGCCTCGGCCACCGCGGCACCTGCACGGCCGCTTTGTTAACACACCGAACGCGCCCCGCTGACGCTGCCCAGGGTACGGCCGACACCGGCGGCAGCCCGGCAACTTGCGCCGCCGTTCCGTCAGACACCAGCGCTGCCGGCAGCAGCGCTCCACGCCACGCCGCTGCACCCAGGGGAGCGGGAGCCGGCGCTGCCCGCCCCGGGGCGCGCCTGCCCACGGCTGCGGGAGCACAGGCGCGGCTGACCGATGGCAAGCTCTGCCGGGACCCCAAAATACAGCCGCTCCCCCGCGAATTATGTAACGGAGGGAGCACTTCGGGTGGCTCCGGCCGGCGCACGCCACCTCCGGTAACGGAGCCTGGGGGGCGCGGGGCCGCCCCCCTTGGCACTCACCGCCTCCGAGTCTTCAAATCCATGCAGGTACAAATTGTCGTACATGGAGGTCCGCTGACGCCGGGCGCCTCTCTGGGTGCGGAACCGGCGCTGCGAGGCGCCGCGGGGGAGGGCGAGCGGCGGCGGGAGGCCTCTGCGGCGGCGGGGCCGAGCCTGCCCTCTCAGCGCTGCGGACGCCCCAGCCGCGCGGCGCCGCCTCCCGCGCCCACCGCCGCCGCAGGTGCCCTGCCGCCGCCGCGCCGCCCCGCAGCCCCCCCCGCGGCCCGCTCCCCGCGCCGCCGCGCCCCATTGGCTGCGCCGCGCCAGCGCCGCGCCGCCATTGGCTGTGCCGCGCCGCTACCGCCGCCGCCGAGCGGGCGGCCCCCAGCACCGCTGCCCCCTGCCGCCGCCTCGGCATCCGCCTCGGGGCGCCCGGCCACGGCCCTCGGGCTGCCTGCCGCCCGGCCGCCTCTCGCCGCGGGGCCTGAGGGGGAGCGAGGCGGCGCAGGTACCGGGGGCACTTCTTCCTTTCCTTCCTTTCGCACAGCCTCACTTCTTCAAGAGCCCGGAGCACAGCGGCTCATTCCTGAGGAGAAACACCCCTCCCGCAGACTCCCCGCAAGGTGTGGAAACAAGCAAGCCAAACCCTAAACGATAAGAATTAAAAGAATCCAAGTTTGGGCCTTATTTACAATGAAATTCAAAAACAGGTTTCTAAAACGGCTCCTACTGGAGCGCCGATGCTGAAGTTCCTGGTTCCACCCCTCATTTCGGGCTTGCTTCCGTGGGGTATCAGCCACGCGCAGCTGTACCTCACAGTATGCTGGTGAGATGGGCAAACCTCATTCCACGGGTGAAGAAACCACATCCAGAGAAGCTAATGGACTAAGGGAGTCAGTCACAGAGCAAGGGAACTGCAAAGCCAGCCCTTCACCTGCACGTCTCCTGACTTCCCATCTCGTATGCTTAAGCACCAAATGCTTCTCCTTCCCGGAACATCAGAACTTGTGCTGTGTACAGCCCTACGTGATTAAAAAAGTAAATAAAGAATTAAAAAAAAATAATTACACAGAAATTATTCATAATTTACTTCTTATTCTTATTAAAACAATTATTTTAAATCTCAGCTTCAGTGCAATCTGGTCTGACATCTCTCCAGTCACAAACACTTCGTCTTTTCCATGTGCTTCATCTACTGTTCCTTCCAAAGGCTTAATTTAGTTCTGCAAAGTTACTGCTGATCACTTGCAAAGTGTCTAAAAGACATGTGAAGCAAAGCTGAAGGTCTTACTTTCCCCATATATACAATTCTTGGAACCAGGAACTTCAGCATCGGCGCTCCAGTAGGAGCCGTTTTAGAAATCTGTTTTTGAATTTCAAAACAATATCAAAGATTCCCCAAAGTTTTATATCTTACTCCCAATTTACCTCTACCCCTATGTCCTCCACGCATTCCTTGCTTCTGTCCATATAACCTCCTGGTTTGAAAGACCTTAAGTATTACATCTAGAGGAAGCATAGTCCCACTGATGATCAAGAGAAGAATCGGATAGTTAAAGTTTAGGTCTCTTGAAGTGCTTTCCGGGATCAAGTCCTCAGTCTATGAGCTCTTCCAAAAACCACCAACTCCATCTCTAGCCCCGTCCAATGAGCTCATTGCCAGTGTCAAGCCAACAAACAAAATAGAGCAAGGAGTAGTTAATAATGAATCTCTGATGGATTTTCAGTGGCCTATTTCAAACAGACAGCACTTCTGTCAGACCGCTCCTGGCAGAACAGTTGCTCAGATGATGGAAACTACCTCTACAACTGATGCTAACTTGCTCTTCCTGGCCATCTCAACCAAGTGTGGAACAGCCCCAGAGACTGAGCAGCAGTTCCTCCTACCCGAGGGTCATCCTTCCAGACACTCTGGGGCCGAAGAACACAGCAAGCATGTTTTGGCGCACTTCATGGTGGTCTGAGCAAGGCTGTTCAGATGGAGGAGGATTTCAGCTTCTAAGACTGTCTTTAAAATTCTCATTAAACCCCCTATACAGGCATTAATGGATCAATTTTTAGGGCCTGTGCTACGGAGCAGGTCCCTTCCTCTCCCCACCTTGAAGATCTGTGCTGTTACAAATTTAAAGAAATAAATACATTGTTGGTGGGAGACTATTAAAATTTAAAACAAGAAGGAATTTCTATGTGCAACATCACAATCATTTGTCAGCTCAAAGTAAAAGAAGGCCATGAAATCACAAGAAGAAAAAACGTCTGAACTCCACGTAAATTTGTAATAAAATAATTTAATTCAGAAGTCAGAGGAATCACTCTTTGGTTTCCAATACTTACATTTCACACTGTCCTTTTAAGACACAGAAGTTATTAAAAATATGTATTTAATGACTCAACCTGAAAGGCCCCTAAAACATGCTATAAAAATACACACAGGTCATTAAATAGGGCTTGTACTTGAAAAAGATCTAAACATAAGGGACAGTCGCAAAATCTACTTCAAGCATTCAGCTTAGGTGCCCAAAATACAGCACTTAAGCTGTTTAGTAAGAGCTGGGGCTCTGAATCCCCCTTAAGCAACCTGAAGGTACTTGTTCCCAGTTTGCTCAAAGGGCTGTGAGCAGGCGCAGCAGTCCTGCCCCCCAACACCTCCACTGGGCCACCAGCGCTTGTCCTGCCCACCCTGCCCACCAGCTACACCACCCTGCTACCAGCACAAGGGATGGGCTGGGGGAGACCTGAACTGCTCCCCCTGCGAAAGAACAAACCTCAGTCAACCCAAACACACACATCTAACACCCCTTTTACTTGTCTATGTTGGGAAAAACTTATGAGAAGAGCCAAAAAAATGCAGGAACCCCTGGATTTATATGTTTTTTTTCCCAGCCACGTGCCTAAAATGCAGAAATATAAATACCTGTAGTATAGAGGAACTCTAAATCAAAGACTGTTTTGAATATTATGAGGTAATTTATCCAAGAAACATGCAGCAGAAACCAACAGAGGTAGCACACCAAAGCAAGCGAAGAAGACGTCTGACTCTTCAGAAGTTGTCTGAAAAGTAATCAGGCTCTCAAAATACATTGAGGGAACAGGAGGCTGGATGGAGCTCTGAAACAGGGTGCAAGGAAGGTTTGCAGAGGAGAGGATATACAGGCCAAGAAAAACAACTCAAAATTTATTTCAGTGACAAGCCATCGCTGTTCCACTGTTATCTCTAACACAAGTATCTCTACCCATGACTGCAAAGTATGGGGCATTATTCAGTGAAAGCACGTTACAGTTTTACAATGAAGGACACTGTTATGCTGGATATATCTGGGTGGTCATCTCTTATCAGCTTCCAGAAAGCCAAATCTCTTTGGTTTCAATTTACAGGATAGCTTAGCATAGGCAAAATGTAAAGAGCACAGCAGCAGAGACAGTTAAAAGTTTCATCTTTTTTAGGTGAGCTTCCCAAGGAGTGGTTCAAGCAAACAAAAAAACCCCACTAGAATAAAAGATGAGGGTCACACATTAACTGAAGGTTCTGAGAGATCAAAATCATCCCTGGCCTGTTTCTGAAAGAGAATGCAGACGATCTGATATTATTAGGCAGGGAATTCCACTGCCTCAGGCCACAGAGAAAGACTCTGGTACCTGTCATCTTCAGTCTGCACTTGGCTAACACTAAAGTAGCTAACATCCAAAAACTCATCGGTTTGTGTGTGTGCGCACACATAGCTGTGAGAGACCCAGTGAAAACATGTAAGGGGTAAATGAGCTGAATTGAGTCTTTTTAAGGTCTAACCCTTTAAAATATTTTTTCTAAATGGTGTCAGTTCCTGTATTATACATTTTGTTTGTATCATTCGTTTGTGATGTTAATCTTCAAAGACTGGTAAACAGGCATTTTCAAGCAGTCTGGTCTCTAATTTTACTAGGATTTAATCATGGTGCGTTGCAATCTTTATAAGCATGTGGGATACTCCTCACCGAGGATGGCCACCCTCTGATGATGTTGGCAGGACCGCTGTGAAGTAGCTTTCATGTGGATTTACTGCAATATTGTTTGCAGGGTGCATATGTTGTCCTCTGATCTCAGCCCACAACTCCACATGTTCCCAAGGGCGTAAATTTTGAAGGAGATGTAAACAAAGGCCACAAAACAATCTAGTTCCTATAGGATCTGTCATCTGTCAAAAAACAGGCTGTCCCATCACTGAAGACACATAACATGAGTTCAGGTGGCTTAACAACCGAGCTATTATTTGGAATCCCCTTAAGGGCCATGAATTGTTATTGCTGGGTAATTAGAAGCCTCCTCCTTCTCAGGACCTTTCACAGGCTTCATAAGAAGTCTGAAGTTAAAAGAACAGGCTTGCCAAAAATGTGTGCTGGACTCGCAGCGGAATGGGAAACAACAGCCAGCAAGCAGATAACGACAAGTCAGTCTTGTTCCCTTCCCACACTCAGTAGCAGCCAAAGTGAAAGTGGTCTCATGAAAAGAAAGGCAATTACCCCACTCCCTGTTAACAGCAACCCTTGCTTTGCCAGCAGGGCTGTTCAGGGAGCCAGGAGTCTCTGGACATGTGCCTGACAGACTTCAGATTGCCTGTGCACTGAGCATCCCCTCACAGGCAAATACATACTGTAGCATAATCACAACTCCCTGAAAGTCTTTGGTCTCAGACCTGTTACACTGAGGAAACTGGTTTTCTGTGCTTCCTTTTCATCTTGGGAATTGGAAAATGAACTTGTGAGCATGTACGTTAAGATAGCGCTACCTGTAGCAGCTGTTTCCAGGTGGCTACCTACGAGAATATCCGCATTTGGAAAGAGTCTTCTAAGACTTCTAATGACCTCTGAGTCACTGGGGATGTAACACAGACTAACACATTTTCTTCTGGCCTCAACTAAATGCTTTATTGCACCCTATTAGGCTGGGGGCAGAGAGGTGGGGGCAAGAGAAGGGATTGGAAGTCAGAAGACTGAGCATCCCACAGACCTCTGAAATACCTGGCTTCCTCCAAATCCTCTGATCCCACTACAGATCATTCATACTCTCTTTTTTTTTATTAGAACCAACCCTTTCTGAAGTACAAAGGAAGTCTCCTTGAGACATGCATCCGTATATTCCAGTATATCAACTGTTTAGGCACTTCTGAGCTACCCAAATGTAGGAATACTGTTTTTGCCAGGGCATGGATATCATACAGAACCAGAGGAAGTTTTATTTAAAGCCCAACCTAACGATTACACAATCAAATGACAGCACTCATATGGTTCTTTCAGGAGATGTAGCAATGAACTATTTGCATAAACACACTAAAGTGCTACTTGAATAAAAGCGCAGTAACTAGATTGCCAAGTCAAGTAAATGCCTCAGCACTGCAGTGCGCAAAGCCAGAATGTAAGTCAGCAAGTTCTCTCTTCTACATACTTTAACAGATTTCACTTTCACCTGGGATTTCGTTGTTACACTGCAAGTTGCGCAGCAGGACCGCAGGCCTCAATGCCTCTCTTCCTGCTACTGTGGAGGAGAGAAAGATCAATGTGGAAATTAACCTTGAAGCAACAAAAACCCAACACCAACTCAGTGAAGAAGGTCAGAAGTTCTTTATGGCCTCTTCCTGCTCTGACAGTAAGGTTCTTATCTTGGATTTAAAACATTACTTACGGGTAATGAGACAGTATCCCTGCAGCAGGCAAGGGCATATTAAAAAAAAAGCATTAGTGGTGACATTAATACCACATCTGGATATGAACCCACTCCTTCTAGCAGTTTTAAGCCCACAGAAGACTCCAAAACCCACAGCCTTCATCACTATATTTCATATGAAACCTAAGTGTTGTTTTTGATCTTCCATTGCCTGAATTTTGGGACCCATTGCAGAAAATTGCTGTCCCCCATATAATGATGCCTTTGTTGAAAGCAGCAAAACAGCCCAAGTATGTATTTCATTAATATAAAAGAAAAGGATCGTCAGCATTCTCCAGTAATCCACCTAAGGCAGACCTTGCTTCCATCAGTTGGAAGGAGTCCAGCTCCTCACTCTTCTAAGTTATTTGGCATAGTCCAATGGCTTATCCCTTCTCTGTCTAAAGCAATTTCTTTCTCTCTCTCTCCTCTTTTATAATACAGGTTAGATAAGCATCTGGTTCAGTAACAACCGCTTCTGCCTTGGAGTGGAGGCACAAATAAGTAACCTCTTGAGATCCCCACTAACCCTGTTTTCCAGCACCTCATGAGCAACGAGAACTGGATTACATTCGCGGTATTCAGCAGTCCTCAAAGCTATCAGATGAGTAAGTATGCATTTATATTTCAAAAGATCGAAGTATTGTGCTGCTTGGGATATGTCATGGCAAAGAGGATTCTGTGCATTTAAACATTTTATTCAAAGAGACTACCGGATGGCATGCTTTAATTCTTTGAATTTCAAGTAATAAATTAGTCTGGTAGGGTCTAATTTGACAGTTCTTCTGGAGGAAGTGAGGTGCCACCTATTCTAAAACACATTTATCTGACACTTCTATAAAGGCTGCTATAATTAAAAGAAAGTGTGAAGACTTCATTGTCACTTTCTCTTGCTTTAAAGCACCTACAATGAGAGGTAACTGGGCTACATTTGTAGGTATCCTCTATATTTAACTAGTTGTGAAATTTCTCTTTCCTGCAGGCACTATGGAGATTTGCAAGAAGCTGAGCTGTGGGGAACTTGGAACCACAGCTATGGCCTTCCAGAGTGGTTTTGATAAAGAAGAGTAGATTATTTCCACCTCCTGAGGCAGGTATGAATGTGCTCTGAGGTTTTAGTAACTCAAACCAATTCTAATTGTGGCTTCCACTGGTGCACAGTATTGAGCGAAGCAAATCCAAAATTACCTGCAAAATGTTGCAAGACATAGCCCATAGCAATACCACTGTATTAACATGGGTCTCCCTTTTAAAGATTTGGAACTTGAAATGAAGTACCTACACCAATACGTGGGCAGCTGAGCAGTCATGGTGATATTCAGACACTGAACACACAAGAGATCCCCCTCCAGCAAAATTCCCATCGATCAGCAGCTCTCAGCATCCACCAGGATGCTACTGGCTGAAGGTCCAAAATACCAACTCACACTACCAACCTGAAAAGGCACAGTGGTTTTTATGGCTGGAACTGTGCCATATTTCTCTGTTGGAAGGAAGATAAGGGGGGCTCTGTTTTTAGAGAAGATACACATTTTTATCTTCCATGCCAAAAACCATCTGGGCCAAAGGATTAAGCATTTGTTTTATTTCTTATTTTAAGTTCCTCTTATGAATGTTAATCAATCTCCTTAACTGCTGTAAGCACTGATGCTGAGTGTTTCTGCATATCACTTTAGACTGCAACTGATGAAATGATGGGAAACTATCAATAAAAGCCAATTACAAAGTTTATGGGAAGCCAGTGCTATTTTACCCAAGTAGTGAAAGTCACCACTGCATTCTGGAAAGCCTCATCAGTACTGAAACACACACAGACATGCACACGAGAGCAACAATCATCCACGTGGGGCTGAGAAAAGCAAAGTTGCAGTGAGCCTGTAATGGGGGAAGGAGCACTGGAGCGTATGGCCATGGCATACATCACATGCAACCACAGTCGTTTAACTTTATGCACTCTGCATATGGATCATATCCAGATCTTCAGCATCACCTGGTACCCATTGTAACAAAAGAGTATATTAGTTGGTGGCAGTAATACGCTGCTATCCTAAGTGAGCTCATCAAAATCCCAGACTTCTGAGATAGAGGATGTCACTGAGGCTACAGAGCAATAAGCAGAAAGATTTTCCAATCTCATAGAAGACACAGAGTCCAGAAAGCTGCTGGTCAGCGTTACTCAAATATTTGTAGTATTATCAGCTAAATGTTCATTAACAAGTTGCTTGAAATATATTTTTGATAAATTACAACTATTCAGTAACAGTCCTTTAGAGAAAATGAAGCCTTGACTGAACAGCTGGAGCTGGATGAAGACAGCACTGCAAGGTAAAATGAAGTGTCAGCTTCTGTAAAAAACATGATCTCACTAGAGATTCCCCCCCCCCTCCCTTCAGATAAACTAATAATTTCCATTCTGTGTTTAAGGTAACTTAGACTAGGACAAAGGGTGTCTGAGAAGGGGTCAGACAAATAGCTTTGAAGTCCTACTGCTAAGAAGAATTTGTTGTTCTTGTTAAGAGGTTAAAGGAAGAAATAAACAAATAAAACTAGGCAAATGTGACACATACTTATCTATAGTTTGCGGCTTCTCCTTGGGATTTTATAGGGATGGCTTGACTAGCCTGTTGATTTTATTGCATTTTCCTATGCTTTATAATCCAATTACCATACACTGCTACACAGCACTTCAAATTTCACAGCAAGGCACTATAGGAAAATCTTCAGTTCATTTCAGCAGATTTCCATGACACCCATCCAAGTGGAGAAACTGATCCAGAAACAACAGATCAGTGAATGAGGAACCACTTATCCTGATTTCTTTAAACATTTAGTCAGGATAGCTGGGAATCGAGTTGAGAAAAACAAGATTCAAGGATTTGGCTCTATATATTTAAGTAAGTTGAGTTCTTGCCTGTAAAGCCTCTGGGAGACCTTTTCTGATCTACCTGATGAAACGATGACTTTGTGATACTCTCACTAGCCAGAAGCAGAACACAAAATCTGTGCAAAAAATCTTGAAAATTATGACTGTTCATCATCATTACGGGACTCTCCTGGAACAGGTAAGCCAGTAAAAGAATCCTAAACCATATTCCTAACATGTCTCCATTTGAGAAGTTCAATCCCTTCCATTAGTAATTGTTTCTCCTTCTTGAAGGAAACAAATTAGCATCATTTCCAGGAGGAGGAGTAAGGGCCTTAGTTAAGCTTGCCAACAGCCACTTTGTGCTAGGTAGGATGGCTGAAAACAGACACCGAGCAGCCAAAACATCACCCCTCTTCCTTCCACAGTCTGCTCTCATTGCAGGGAGACCTCATGCCAGGTGGGGTCTGCACCAACAGATCCAGGTACAGCAGTGACTTGGGACAGGACAAGAGTTCAGGGACCCTTGGGCACCGCCATCCTCTAGCAAAATCAGGTGGAAATCTGGGATGAACTGAGTCATCTGTGCTCCGCTTAGGGTGATAAACACCTGCAACTCTCACGTAATTCATTCAGCATCTCAAAATACTCCACACGCCAGCAACCCTGTGTGAGTCCTTTTACAAACCTGAGGTAGTTAGAAATGACTATAAATACCTTCTGCCTTTTCCTTACAAAAGAGAACAATTGTAATTATAAAAATCCTTGCAGAAGCAGAGCCCATCTTCATGCTACAGGTATGAAAAGCTCTGTGTGAAAGGGGTTTGATGCATGAGGAGCTACTAAAATAGCACAGAATAGATTCTGTTTCTCAGCTTTTAGGCAAAGAGGTTTGAACCTGTTGGTAAACCTTCAAAACTCCCAGTTTGAAATGATGCATCAATGCACATGGCGTTAGGATGTAATTCTGTGAAAGCTCAGGAACAGTTTAGAAGCTTGATGAGATCAGGTAATTTCTGATGCTCTGAACACTTCTATGACAACGAGTATTTTTTTCTCTGACTCTTTCATGCAGTTGTTAGACATGAATTTTCCCTAATCTCTCACACCCTGCAGTCATGCATAAAAAAAGAACAGAATGATTAGTTTATTCCAGCCTTTGACAACATCCTTACAGAGACTACTTAAAAAAACCCAAACCCTAAATAGACTGCTGAGAGGAAAGTTCTGTCCTAGATCTAAAATTGCCTATGAGACAGCAAACAGTAGCAATAAATGGAGAAGGATCAATATTTAGGGCCTAGTATTTGCTAAGGTCCAAAAAAAAGGTGTCTGTTGCAATAGCAGTGTTCTCACACAAAATGAAGTCATTTGAGAGCAAGCACAGAACAATTCAGCTTGAACAGCTAAGCTTGACAGAGTTACAAGCAGAAAACAGAGTATTATAATTGGAAGTGTTGAGAATAATAAATAATGGAAGCTCTGCCATCCCTGCCTATAATCATTACAAGCAATAGGGAAGCAGATCAGAACCCTGTGTTCTCAGAATTTAATTCAACATCCAGAAGAGGGAATTCAGAATTAAAAGGTGATAAAAATCAAAACTTATAAAAGGACATATTTATCCAAACAGTAGAAAAATTCCAGACTCTATTAAAATAAACAATGGAACCAACAACTTGTAAGCTTATCCTTAAAAAAGGACTGGGCATTTATTTGAACACTACAACTGCTGTAGCTCTACACGTTCTGCTTAGCAAAATTTGAAGGGATATAGTCAGGCTTTGCTTTCAGCCTTGATCCCTTTGCATGGACAGGGTTAGGAAGAGACCTAATATTGTTGACAGCTTATTCTATACATGTTTTCCACGGCATTTTATTCTCCAAAATTATCTGCCATTAGCTGCTGTGATGGGTAGAATACCAGATTAGACTCATATCCACTCTACTCAAATGTGGTAGTTATAACTTTCCCCAGCACTGACCCCTGCGCAGCCAAAGGTAACCCAACCTTTTAGGTCTAGACTAGAAATTTATAAGCATTATTTTCAGACACGTTGGTGCAATGATGAAAAATTGGTTTTATTCCAGTTCAGACTAGAAATAAAATTAGGACATGAACTCTCATTACTGCTATTAAACATTATACTACAGTAAAACATATCAAATGTTTTAGTAGTGAATATTGCTGCCACCTCTTGGTTCAGCAGAATAAAAATAGCAGAGTAAGATTACGGAGTACTGTTCTGGAGATGGAAGGTATATATGAGGAGCTTTCATTAACCTCCAACATGACTTGTACAATCAGAATTTGGCCCTTGGAAACCTGTGGTTTCAGGACAGCTTCCCAAACCTAGCTGGGCCCGGGATACTCTGAAGTCACTTCTGTTGCCCTTGACTGAAGTTGAATTGGCTGGACACAGAGCAAATCTGGAAGGAAGAAAGGCACATTTTGGTTTCACTATTTTATCATTCAAATTCTCCTTGGCACTGCATCAATGAATGCAGCTCCTTCACATTTGGAGCGTGAATCTGGAAACACGGCCCCGTTACAAGCGGCAGTGGTACGCTGCTGTACCCAACGTCCGCTTCAGCCAAGAAACAAGAGAGGACTCATGCAGAAGTTCAGCGTAGACAGTGGTTGAGTTTGACCTCTTGTAAGTCACAGATCAAAGAATTTCACCTACACACCACAGCCCTTAACTGAGAACTACAAATTCATATTAGGAAAAATAATATATGCTAGGTGAACAGAAGTCCCCAGGGAGGCATTTGGCCTTAGTTTGAAGACAGCAAGAAAAGGACAGTCCACAGCTTCCCTTTGCTCCAGAGGTTAATCAGCTTCACCATTAAAATGCAGCTGACAGCTACCATTAGGGAGCTCAGTTCAGAGGTTTTTCTCCTCTGATTTTTGGAAACAGTTGCCTTCATCCACTTTAAAGTACCTGAGCAAAGGTTACTGGAGAAAGTTATTCCCTTAGTATAACACAGGCAGTACACTAGTAAAAATGCTGCTGAAACTTTCTCCATTTCTCTAATTATTTTAATAAAGAGACAAGATATGCAGCATTAAAATGGCACTTACATGCTTTAACAAAAGACGTGTTTCTGAGAAACGTAATGCACGTTTCTCATTCTCATTCACTTTTGTGAGATGACTTCTAGCCTTGTTTTTCTCACATCCATCTGTTCAATGTATGCTTAAGATTACTCTCCATCAGACTGTATTTTTTCAGCCGATTAGCATTTTATTTTCTGCCCACATTCATAACCTGCCAAGATCCCTTTCAGTTAGTCCTCTGTCCTAACAGGTAGTGTGGTGGTGGCTGGCCAACGAACAGGAGGATTTCAAGATTACAACAAGAAGTTTTTACCAAGAACCTGAAAAGCCCACTGGTTTTACTGGATGCAGGTCTGGACTCCCAAGGTCTCTGGTTCACACAGGCAGTGCTCCCAGATTGGAGTTCGCCCAGGGTAGCCATGGTGTGGTTCAACACCTGGTGCCTGACCGGGTGAGCCTCCAGAGTCCCCAGCCTTGGGGCAAAACAGGAGCGTGGTGGAGCGGTGCAGCTAGCCCCAGCAAGGGACCATGGCAGCAGCGAGTCCCAAGCCACAGAGTAGTCCTCCTGAACGAAGCTCTGGGGCTGGGGCTATTCTACAGGACAAAGAAGCGCTTCTCAGTTCCTGGTCCAAGCCGTGTTTCCTACCATCAGGTCAACTCCACCTCAAAACAAAATCCACCCAGACATCACCAGTTTCCCCGTCCCTTCCTCCCCAGCTGCACCACTTCCTGGACTCACCAGCTGTTGCTCACTCTGACCATTTTTAACGCAGACATCTGGGGACCACGATGCAATACAGGCTACAGCAGCCACTAAGAGTCTACACACAGCCTGAAATTATCAGATACCCACCTCAGGAGTATCCCACCCAAAAGCTACCTTGCCTTGCATCCAGCAAACACCACTGTCTTTCTGATCATCCATTTCAGACTGACTGTATGCCTCAAAGCTCTGCTCCACTGGAAGATTCGGAGTCTTTAGTTATGACTCCTCTCCATCAACTCCTACCAGCTCCTGACTTGACCTGAGGTATCACACATGAAGGTGGGCAGTCCAGGTGAAGGGACCTCCACGCTCACACCAGTTCCCCACCACTCCACACGTTGCTTTCACCCCCTTCTCAATGATACAGCATCATTCCCGCACGCAAGCTGAACTCCTTTTGCTTCCCACTCAGCCTGGACCATAACTCTGCCAAGGGGTTCCAGCCTAGATCCAGGTGGGATGGAAGTAGGGCACTGCTGAAGGCAGGGGGAAGTGATAGGGAAAGACGCAACTATCATCCCCAACCAAAAAACACAAAGCAGAAATCACTAAAAACTTGCAGAGTAACTGAAATTTGAAGACACAGCATGGTATGCATTACAAGAAGATGAAACAGGGAAAGTCCACCATGAAAAATAAATAAATAGCACTAACCCTGCCTAATGGAAAATTGTAGAAGGGCCCACTGCTTACTCTGATGATTAATCAGAGAGATGAATTGATTGAAACAAAGGCTGAAGCACTGCATGGCTTTGAGCACAAAAGCCACAGATATACAATGAGAGAACACTGAATCAGCATTTTCCTGCTTCTTTAGCCGCTTTTGTGTGTGACACTCCTTGTATTTCTGTATTAGTATTCCAACACAGTTGGATCTTCCTAAATCCCTCCACAGCTGCTCCTCAAAATGACTTGCTATGTTTCCACTTTTGCTAGCTGCCTGGACACATCCCTGTCCCGGGAAGATGCACACTAGTCCTGCTCCACTGCTTGAGTGCGTATCATTTATGCATCTTCTCACTGCACGGGGGAGGCACTGCTATGACTTGTTGACGGTAATAAGATGTAATTGCTTTCCAGATGTGCCGGAAGCAGCAACATTAAAAATATGTTATAAGTAAAATTCTGTGCAGGCATAGATTACCACAGCAACATAGCTAACCACCACCACTTCCAGAACAGAGAACAGTCCTTCACACAGGTGTTTATGCACAGCATCTTATAGATGAGGAATTTAACCCAAGTTCAGGACAGCAGCCTTACAGACTCAGTCATGGGGAAAAAAATAAAAGACTTTTTATTAAATGTCTTCAATACTTTTCATAGGAGCAGGAAGCAAGCATTAAAGATTTAACAGCTCCTTTTGTCAGTGGACTCATTCCTTCCCACACACATGCGTGCCTGCTCTCCCCACTGAATTTGAAAGCCCTGAATTCTTCTTCATGCAGCTAATTTGGTTTTATTCATCATTTGAAGAACCCACCTAAATCTAGGGGGTGGGAAAGTAGGTGGTAAGGGCATAGGTGACAAAAGAATAGCAGAGAGGTGGATTACACTCTGAACTATGAATACCTAGCTCAATAGGTGAAGCTTGATGGGTCTGATACATTCATGAGAACATTTTCTTAAAATAATGAATGTCTTTAATGCTATGCAGATTGTAAAAGAGACGTTTGAATGCCTTTGTCTTGAACGACCAGTGATGTAGGGGTAATGAGAATATTCGTTTTACCTGCAGACAGTTTTTCCTCTCCCCTCTGAGCATTAACAGACACTAGCTCCCCAAATTTTCATCCCTCTTCCTAATGCCCATAATGCAGACTAAACCATCAATTTTAAGAAATTGAGAAGCTATTTCCAGAGAAAGCTTTTGTTGTAGCAAGACTCACAGGCATAGTTTGCCAACAACAAATAGCAAACAGCCCAAAAGTACTGTCATGTGCTACTATCACCTTCACAGGTAATTTACAGTATAGGCAACCCATCCATAAGCCCCTTAAATACATTTAATGAATGGAATAAGCACATTATGGCCATTTGAGACACAGGTATGTTTCATGTGTACTGTGCCGTCTTCTCGTTTCAAATGAGCTGTCTTTGGTTTCCGCGGAGACTTGAAGTTCAACCCATGAAACAAGTGTCAGTTGTTGGTAGGTGCAGTAGTTACCAGCTCTAGAGACCCAGACTCTGATTTTCGGCATTTCCAACAGGCCACTGAATATACACGTGAGCAAGACAAACATGCTTACCGGTCTAGGCTGGATTTGGTCCAGTAACCCAAAAAATTAAAAGCTGTAGTCTTTGCGAGAACACTACATTGCTAACTTGCTTCTGCTAGTACAAAGCAATACAAATCACTTAAAATAACCTTGTAGAATGAGGAAATGGCACCGCTCTAAGTGTATCATAGGAAAAACAGCTTTACACTTGCCCTGTGTTCTTCATTAAACAGATCCAGGGGAGGAAAGCATTTCAAGAATATCTTCGTAAGAGCACCATGTGTGTCGTGGTTTCAGTTAGGAAGTACAGACAAATCAGCTTCCACATCAGTGTTTTAGGCAGACTGAAAACACCCTGAACCTGAGTTTCAGTTCTGCCTCAAGTCTCAGAGACATGACACAAAAGTGAATTTTCAAAGGCTTCACAGCTTATGTTCTTACAACTACATTTCCACAGCCTCACTGAGTATTTCCTGGGCATCCACCATCTCAAACAGAACTGTGCGTAAACCCACCCTCTGTACAGCTTGTGAATGTACTGGCAAATAAAGAATTGGAGGACATGAGAGAAAGAATGCATTCCTGTTACGCTTCACTGATCGCAAACAAACAGATAAATAAAAATACACAAGTATACACCCACTAAATTCATCTCCTGCAGTCACCAGTAAAATAATATCCTTCCCATTCTCCTCCTGCTAGAACAATTCAGTTTTTCACCATCTGTTTTAAAGCGCTGGGTAGTTCCGCTGCATTCAGGCTCCTCTCCTCCCAGGGCTCAGCTTTAGTGCTCTGACTGAGCCCGCTCCCTGCAGCCTGCCTCCCGGGCCTCCTCCACGCACCCTCCTCTACCTCATGGGACATCCCCAGCCCTACCACTTCTTTCGCTTCCACACTTTTGAAGAGCCACATCTGTTACAGCTGTTTTGTCAGGGAAGCCTCCAGTTGCTTTGCAGCATGAAAACCTTGTTTATTTACAGGTTCAGTGCTACCAGCCTCTCCCCATTCCCTGCCTGCCTCTCCACCACAGGGACTTGGGACCCACTGTGGGAATGGTTTTCTGTGTCACCTTCTGCGGTGGCATCCCCAAAGCCCCTGCCGAAACCTTACACACCAGAGCTGCCTCCCCCCCACCAGCAGCTCTCCTGCAGATAACATCATTCTCTGTTGGGTCTGTCTAGGCCAGGCTCATGCTCT
Source organism: Falco punctatus (assembly GCF_963210335.1). NCBI lineage: Eukaryota > Metazoa > Chordata > Aves > Falconiformes > Falconidae > Falco > Falco punctatus. The sequence goes on from NC_137588.1 coordinate 41,769,889, forward strand.
TAACCAAAAAGCCAGCAAGGCATGATCAGGATGCCCTGATACCTTCCTCTGCAGTTACACTGGGGAATGACTCAGAGCAGAAAGTTCTTATTATTACACCAATTACATACACGAAAAAAGTACAGGATGAGAGAGTCTTTCAGTTTTACCATGAGTGCTATAACACTGAATGCTTTCCTTAACGCTTCAATTTCTGGAGAAAGAAGACTATTTAAAAAAAAATTAAAATCCCAGCTTTAATTCAAAAGCTTCTAGCCAACACAACTGGAGAAAACTGCCTTCAAAAAAGAAAAAAATCACAGCTGCAAACCACTTGAAAAAAAATATACACCATATGCACAGGCGTAAAGTGAATCCAAACCAGCTATTTTGAAAACAACTGAAGTCAACTTTATTTCTGAGAGTCAATACTCTATTCCTAAATTCTTGGATCTGTCAGACCCTCACAGATTATACCGGTGTGAGATCCATTTAGCCCAATCAATCACACAGCTCAAGTTTCTCTGAGTCCAGAGCTAAAAACTGGAGCTACAGGAAGTACTGCATAGAACTTAATAGCTGTGCCTTCAAGATGCACCTAAAAATAGGCTGCCTTGCTAACCTGGGAATTCTGACTTTAACAGCGACTTGTCCTCCCTTACTAATTGCCGTTAGTCAGAAAAGTCAAAAATATCTAGCATGTGTTATGCAAAGCAAAAGGTTAGCTATCCTGTGAGAGAGATGCTCCTAGCAAGATCAGTCTTCGCCTTTTCCTAGGAGGATTCACAGTACTACAACATGACTGCAATTAAAAAGGGAAGCGCCTCCATTTTAAGGATTTCTTTATCAGAATCTATAGTATGCATCAGCTAATAAGGGATAAAACCCTGTTTTTCTTATGCTAAGTGGTCTTATACTGCTATTTTGAATGTGAGTTACCATGGTAATCAGCAGAATCTGGAATGAATTTGTTTCGTCATAATTGCTGCATAATTTTGTGCAAACAGCTAAATACTATCTTACTATTTCTACCAGATCGACTCAGTAGCTGGAGCTTTCATGAAGCTCATGATTTAATGAACGAGCCATCACAAAATATGATGAATTAAAGCAATTATAATTATTTAGAACAACTGAGCCTGAGTACTGCAAGCGTGTAGGAGTGTTTATTAGTGTTTTCATGACTCAAAACAATTCCATCTTTAGAGTATCTTCAAGACTTTCCCTATGCTCTACGACATCGGAGGAGAAAGCAGAGAGATTTGCACATCAGCATACTGTGTATGGGGTTCCAAGAAGACAAAAACAAAGGATGAGCCATCTTCAAGACCCCCTGCCAGCCTACCCAGTTCTACCAGTCCAGGACCCAGAGAGGAGACAGCCCCAGCCCACGCTCCCAGCAGATGCTGGAAATGCTACGGGCTGCACTAAAAACATACACACACGCACAGCTGGAAAGCACTTCTCAACAGAGCTCATGAATTCCCAATTGAATAACCTTTTATTGAAAGGACTAGTTAGTGCCCAAAGCAATAAATTACTGAATTTGAGCCACAGCATTACTCTGAGGCTTCAAGGCCATGATATGACCCAGGCCAGTAAGGGCATAGATTTTTGTATTTAATTATAAATCTATAAAGTCATCATGCAGAAGACATCAGGAGACCTTTCCCTCTGCTAGTTTCTATGTGCATTATCCATGGCCAAGCAAGATCGGATCTAACAAATAAAAATAAAAAATTAAAACCCACAACAAAAACACCTGGTCAGTATTAGATACCTAGACATGGAAAATCTTGTGGGGTGAAAGCTGTGATTCAGCCACAGCAATGTGCTTTTACTTCAGCTTCCAGGGTGAAAATAAGGCAGAAATGCAAAGCACATGGTGGGAATAACCTCCTTTTCCCTGTCAAAGAGCTTTCAGCGCAGCACATCAAGGGATGGGCCTGCAGTCTACTGGGAAAAGTACACCTCTCAAGTTCTGTTTTTATCAGATTTCTCGCAATTTTGTATTGCCAAAACAGCAGATGCAGGGTCGTTTGCGTTAGCAAATCTGGCTGTCTTTAAATTGTAAAGAAATGAATTGGTAATCTGCAAGAAAAGCCAAAAGCTCATAGCTTAAAGAAATAAGAAATAAAAATCTGGTTTGAATTTACATAACCCAAATTTCAGCAGTGCCTCCATACATTACAGCTCCCCACCACATTGCCCAGTAGGTATTTATATATCTAAGCACATCAGCATATCACACTGTCGTGAGCTAAACAAACCAGGCAAAACAAGTGCTGCATTCCAGCCCCTTGCTTTTATGAGCTTCAGAGGCAGAGGTTTAACGGTAAATTTGGTGTATATTTGTGGTCTGATAGCATGTAATTTTCATCTCCTAAAAATGTGTGCTGTAATTCCCATCCTTTACTCTCAGGACAAATATTTTTATGAAACTGTGTCAGCCCAGCACCAACATGCTCCATGCAGATACTGTAAGGCGGCGGAAAGAAATCAATAAGCACTTTTGAGTAAAGCCCATCAAAATAAGACAGTGGTTGTTTGCGGTGTAAATAGACAAACAAAACCCAAATGCTTGGGACATGCATACAGAGAAGGTTATTCCTCAGTTCCCATTCATCAGTGGCTTAAACATTGCAGGTTTTTGCAAGTGAAGCTTTAGGAGGTTAAAAGCATGAGACAGCTGCCAAAACACGGTGCTAGCATTAGCTGTAGAGCACTGGACATCTCAGTAGGAGTGCGCCTCTGGGCTGTGAACGAGAGATGGCAAACAACGCTGGGACAGGCTGCGAGGAGCCCTCAGCACGAAGGCAAGGGGGCTACACTTGCTTGGGGCTGAGAAAGATATACACAGGCACGCATGTCAACGGAGTCCTAAACGTGGACCTGAAGAAGCAATTCTTCCTGCATGCCCGAAGAATGCTAATTCATCACAGAAAACATTTTTTTATGCATCTCCCCTTCAGAGGACACATTTCAAAGAGCACACAGAGCCAATGTTTATCTGTCTTCACCTTTTAAAATGTATTTATCCAACCGGGGGGGGGGGGGGGGGGGGGGTGTGTTTGTATGTTTCCCCAGTACCTATGGGAAGACAACAGAGTGCAGATGAGAGAAGGTGGGGGAAACCAACAAACAAACAAAATCAAACCTGTCTCTTGTCTGGGAGATACACAACACTCATCAGAATCAGGCTCCTTACTCACTTGCGTTTAAGTAGCATCAGCTCTGGTAGGCACCTAGAAAACAGACCCCAGCTTACGTGATGGTCTGTTGTAAACAGTGAGTACCTCGCAAGAAAATGCTCTTTCCAGGAAAAAGACTTAATAGGGAGAATAAAGAAAAGTAGAAGAGTCCACCCGAGTGGCTCAAGAGGACAGAAACTTTTCCATTTGTGTACCAATGTTTCTACCAATGAGTTTCTACCCAACAGCCTAGGAGGAAATGGGCACAGGATGAGCACAGGCACGGGGAAGAGGTCTAGCCTAGTGCCCAGCCTAGGCAAACATCAAATGGTTGCGTGACCTTACTGTCTCTTACAGTTTCCACTGCCAATCCAAGACGTCTCATTAAAATATCTCGACCATTTCTTTTATAACATAAATCATATATGAAGCCATTACATATGAATAGCCCCTATATACCATTTTGTGTATGGGTAAAAATCCACCCCGCTCATACACAGTTAACTGCACCTATTAGTCATTTGCATGCATTCACTGAGATGCTAAAAAAGCAAACTCCTTCTCATTAGGATCCCCAATAGAGCTGCAGGGGTAGAAACTCAGTCAGAAGAGACAGGCGATGGCTGCAGTGTGAGTATTCATAAATTATGAGAGCTGGGAGCTCTGTGTGCTGAAAGCCTGGCTTGGCAATGGCCAAAGCGTTTCTCACATGGAAACATGCATGTGGCTATAAAGGAGCAGTTTTGGAGGCTGGTATAGTTTTTCATATATTTGGGGGTTTCTGCATCTCAGTTCATACAGCCACAAAGTGCTGTGAATCCTGCCCAGAAATTATGATCAACATTTGTCGTGACGGAGGGAAGACACAGTCACTTAATATGAGTGATCAGCAGACTTCATTTATTGTACCTTACAGTCACCTTTTATGCCTTGTTATAATTAGCTCATACATATTACAAAAGTTAAGCTCATTATTGGTTAGTTGCCTAAATATCAAGCCTCCCCCTAGTTTCTCTTCTGTAGTTATCTGTTCCCACCTGCAACATTCTTTTCCCACCGCGATCTTCCTGTTACTGTGTAACTTTTGCTTTACTTGAGATAAGCTGAGAGCGATGTGCATTTTTGTCCAGCCAGCTGGACTATGTCTATGAGACCTTTTTCAGCTAGCCAGTTATCCACAAACATTCCCCTTTTGGCATGTGAAATCTTTCATTTAAGAAGTCAATACACACTTAGTAATTGTTGCTTGTTCACTTTGTCTCGTGCATCCTTCAAGTTCCACACCTACAACAGAAGTGGCCCCCAACATAAGAAGGACACGAGCTGTGGGAGCGAGACCCTTCCAACCCAAAGTGCTCTGTGATTCTACAAATGTAAATTCAAAGCAAGAGTGAGAATGTGTATCTTTCTTACCTGGGCTACAACAATCAGAAATTCCTGCAAGCAGCACTCCTTGTAGCTCCAGCTAACTCCTCTCTCCTGAGAAAACCTAGGCATTTTATCAGACATCCAGCACTGCAAATTATTCCCCCAAAATCAGCAGAAGCAACTTTTTGGAAATTAATTACATTGGGCTTGTGATGTTTGTGCCTGAGCCAAGGTTTTTGCTGAAGACTATGAAACACGTAAAGACCACATTTAAATTCCGAAAAGGACATAAAGACTTCAGGACGCCAAACTTGGTGCTCAGGGATTAAAGGATTACAGCAAGCCTTAAACTAACAGCGCCGCCCTGTGACTCTTACCAGAACTGCAGGGGGTTTAGCCCACTGCTTCTGCTGTCACACACTGCGGGGAGACACCTGGCACATTTTCCTCCATGCAATTCTGCTAGAAAAGTATTTTTATACGACTTTATCTGAGATTATAAAGAAATGGGAATTGTGTCTTTGATAAGCGATGAAAAACACCTTTCAGTAAGTCAAGAGGATCTTTATCTTCATCTTGACACTGCCATGACAATATGAGCCACCCGTCCTGTGCAGTGGCGACTGACCCAGTTACCCTTAGTAACTATATTGATATTTACTTATCAAAAAGTGCAACCACCAGATGAGCCTGGATTTGCCAGGTTAATCTTGTCTGAAATACTAAGCAAGAATTTTGTGAAAAGAGGCTTTTAAAATTTAGTAAGCTTAATAATTAATGACTTTCTATGTAAGTGAATAGATGGCTAATAGAGGTCTAAATAACAGAGGTCTAAAACTCTTATCTGAAGCACTGCTCCTGTTTTTTCTAGGATCAGATACTTCATTCCCATGAACTTCAGTGTTTTCTATCCTTACAAAATACCTCAACTGACAGCATTAGGGTGGAAGAACCAAAAAAAATGCCAGACAGCATCAGCGCAAACTAACTGCCAGCTGAGGCCAGCCACAGCTCAGGGACCTGAGCGGATCTGCTGTTGACAGCACCCAGCTTCAGCCAGTCTTCCAGCTTCTGGCACCACACATGATAAAAATCAGCAACAACAACAAAAGCCTTTTTGAAGCCTAACCAGAAGTTGATGTTTTGAGGACGGGAACACAACCACAGCAATAGCCGATGCATGATATAAGCCAGCATCCTCCCCCCCCGCCCCAAGCTTTCACCCTGTGATTCTGCCTCAACAGCCCAAAAGGTCCTAGCCTCTATTACTGGGAAGACACAGCATTTATTTCCATCAAAATCTCACATTTTTGAAGATTATTACTGCTGGCTACCTATCAGAAAAGCAAGGTCATTTGTGTCCACTCCTCCTTGTGCACAGAAGACCTAATGGTCTGCTTATGCCCCAGGAGGCGACTCCTGCAGGCAGCTGCCTCCCTGTAATCACAACAGGGCGCAGACAAGTTCGACTTGGATCAACCACGGCAAGATAATGCATAAGGAGGTTGGGAAGAGCAGCAGGGACTCCAGCACGGCCATACAGTAAGTTACACACCTTGTAATGCAGCACGGAGCACTGGCCACTGCAGCCTGAGCACATACCCACCATGTGGGTAAGTTGGTTAATTAAGTCCTGTACAGTAGACAGCTGGTGGAAGACAATAACCAAGAGTATAAGGAGTGACACAGTCTATTAGAAATGCCAAAAACTTCTAAAGGGAAGCTGGAGTTGCAATCTTCCAAGCCGAGCTGCTGGATCAGCTGGATGCCACTGGATTTTGGGTCAAGTAACAACAATAATTCTGCTGCCACTATAAAGAAATACCAACAGCAAATGCAGCACCAAGACAAGTGTGACAAAGCAAAGCCAGGGATGTTTGGTCCTGGAAGATCCCAAGCACAATTACAGGCTGGGCAGAGAGTGGGCTGAAAGCAGCCCTGCGGAGGAGGACCTGGGGGTGTCGGTGGGCGAGAAGCTCAGCGCGACCCAGCCATGGGCGCTCGCAGCCAGAGCCCCGGCCGTGCCTGGGCTGCCCCCCCAGCAGGGCCGGCAGGGCGAGGGAGGGGGCTCTGCCCCTCTGCCCCGCTCTGCTGAGACCCCCCCGCAGCGCTGCCTCCAGCTCTGGGACCCGGCATAAGGGGGGCACGGAGCTGTGGGAGCGAGCCCAGCGGGGGCCACGGAGATGGGCAGGGGCTGGAGCCCCTCTCCCGGGAAGCCGGGCTGGGAGAGCTGGGGCTGTTCAGCCTGGAGAAGAGCAGGCTCCGGGGGGGCCTTAGAGCAGCTCCCAGCGCCTGAAGGGGCCGGCAGGAAAGCTGGGGGGGGGCTTCTTACAGGGGCACGTGTGACAGGGCACGGGGGTGGCTTTGAGCACAGAGAGGGCAGATGCAGGTCAGATATCAGGAAGAACCTCTCCCCGTGAGGGCGGCGAGGCGGTGGGCCAGGCTGCCCAGAGCAGCTGTGGGTGCCCCATCCCTGGCAGTGCTCCAGGCCAGGCTGGATGGGGCTGGGAGCAGCCTGGGCTGGGGGGGGGTGTCCCTGCCCGGGGCAGGGCTGGGAACTGGGTGGGCTTTAAGGTCCCTTCCAACCCAAACCGTCCTGTGATTAAATGATTTTGTGAAGATGCTGAATCAGAGCTAGGTGAAGCATCTGTTGCCATCAGTGAGCACTCCCAGCTCCAGAGGTGGGCTAGCCCTCCAGTACATCAGTGGCCCCCGATGCTACCCAGGGCACAGAAGCACTCTGGCAAGTCAGGGATGCAGACCCAGGAGGGAGCAGCCAAACCCCTTGGGAGCTGCTGTTTAAGGAGCAGCAGCATCTGCGCCTTACTCCTGTTGTGTGAACGCACAGCCATCTCGCTATGTGGCATCTCCCTCCAGATGGTCACAAATCTCCAATAACGTTCTGAAATTTTGTGGCTTTTTTCTTTGCACAGCATTTTGTTTCCATAGGAATAAAACAAGTTTGTTCAACACTAAAAAGTTGCTTTTTAGGTACAAAACAAAAGTTGCTTTTTAGGTACAAAGGATTTTTCCTCCTACAAAACAGTAACGTGTAGGTGAACACAGCAGAACTTATTAATGGGCACAGTCCTGAAAGGGGATACACGAGAGTCAGTAACCATCTGTACAGTGCTTTTTTTGCATTCGTATTGAAATACATTGTAGCAAGTAAGTTTTCTAATAATAGAACTGAAGGAGCAAAAAATATGGCTTGAAACTACTGCGTACAGCAATGTTATCCACCTCTAAAAGCCATATTTAGCTGAACTTCAAAAAATCCATTGAATTAATGCTGTAAATAAACACAAAGCATTCTCACTGCTCATTAGCAGTTAGATTAGCATACTTCTAGGGCCTGAACTTGAGTACTTACATATCTGACAAAGACTGTGCTGGATGTGGAAGTGAAACAGCGATGGCTGGCATCCCGTGAGTGGCCATGCCCTCCTGCTTGCTGTGCAAACCCAGCACAGCCCCAGCCAGGAGCAGATGCTTGCTGCACCCCAGCAGCTTCCCCTCCAGACCTGGGATCAAGCAAGAATAAAGTAAGAACAAAAACATGTGAAAGGTGAGGAGTGGGGAACGCTCGAGCCTGAAACCACCCAAACTGCACCCTGGGCTGGAGATCCAGCTCAGGCTGGAGAGGCTGGGGAGTGGGAGCAGCAACTGGAAGCAAAGCAGATGGGAAACTGTGAAACCAACAGTAGAAGGAACCTGCACAGAACTGCGGGCTGTAAGGAAGGGCAAAGGTACAAACTGGCCAACTCAGGTTTAAGAGAAATTTAAACATACATTGAGAACAGAAATCTAAACACACTATAAAAACAACTTGATGTGTAGTTTTAATAATAGTAAAAGTGGCAATGGTGATGTTGTGGTGCAACAGAGCCCTAAGGCAGAAAAGATATGAATATTTAATAAAAACTACTGTCTTGTACATAGAGGTATGTGGTATGATACATTCACACTGCACAGTAATAAATCCTTTTTCTTCCTCTGCTAATAACTAGGAAAGGAGTGAAACAACACCTTTTACTTTTTAGGTAGTTGAAAAAGATGATTTTCACCCAAAAATATTAGTAGAATTGGCTAAAGGGTTCTCTGTGTCGCTAAAGGTTGACTGATTCTTTTTTCTTTTAAAGTGTTCAAATACTGAGGAACTTTCTAAGGACTAGGAGAAAGGTAGCATTGTGTATACAAAGGGATAGTATCCAAAACATACTAAAGAGAATCCTGAGGTGCAACACAATCACTGAAGAATTCAAGACAATAGCACAATAATGTAAATCATAACTTCACTGAAAATAAAACAGACTTTGAATGGTTTTTATCAAACAACATGTAAAAACAGGTTGATGACATTTTCTTTCAGATATATTGATACTTGATTGAGATCTGCCTGACATTCTAGTAAAAGGGCTTCTCTATCCAAAAATCAATAGAGTCTAATATTAAAGAGATGAGAAAACGGTTAATCGATAGATCTCAGCAACATCGTTGTTCAAAGTTACTGAAATGCTTGCACGGAGAGATGCTGCAGCCATGGGACGGTGCAAGTCCAGAGCACGTTCACCTCCTCCCAACCCATGGAGCCCTCTTCTCCTCGCATTCTGAGCCTTCACCTTGCCTTTCACTGTGCACACATACCTCAAGTTGGAACAGACCCCACATAACTTCACTTTTTTAGCACCCTCTTCATTAACGATGGCCATACATCTTCTCTTCGTACTAAACACAAGTTGTGACAAAAATATTATAAAGTTCTATTATGTGTAAACTTCCATAAAATTGCTTAATGTGAGTATCAAGCACAGGGGCAATGCAGTTTCCAAGCATATGTTTTTGTAAGAGCAGGCAACGGGACTATATGCCTTCAAGTAGTATTTGCCTATGTAAGACCAGAGACAGACTCTAAAATGGAGTGACACTGATGAGCAGGAATTGGGGAGTAAAAGGCTGAATAAGCAGCCCCACAACACTGGGAAATGCAGCCCTTAGGGGCCTGAACACAACCAAAACAGCCACAGAAAAAACCCTAACAGAACAGGCGCATCAAGTAGCCACAGGGGAGACATGCCATGACTTTGCTTAGGGCATTGTTGACATCATTGCTGAATATGTCATCTTCTATTATCCACATTGGGAGAAGGACGTTAAAAACTTGAAGAAATCCAGAAATAAACTACAGAAATAATAAAAGCTCCAAATATATGCCCAGAGAAGAGAGGTATGAAATACAGTTTACTTGGTTTATCAAGAAATGTCTTTCTTACACAGGGAAGAAAAGCCACCTTTGGCCAGACCAAAGATCTGCCTGTCCCAGTCCACTGCCTGTACTGGTGACCACCACTGCCCTTCCAGGGAGAGTGTACGAAGAGGGCAATCAAGCCACCCTGTGCTCTGAGCGCCAGGGATTTGGCTCCATGCCAGAGCCAGGAATTACAGCCAAGTACTTGATACCCTGCAAAAAGATTTCTCTCCTGCTTGTCTGTCCACTTCCTTTTCGATTTCATCTTATTTTGGGTTTTTTTTTGCATCCGCAGCATCCTGTGGCAAGGAGTTCCTCACCTGAAAGACAGTGCTGAACAAATCCAGAACATAATTATTCTCACTATCTAGTAAAACGGGATATTGTCCATCCACATGGAGCCCTTAGAAGTCAAGTTGCAAGACCTAGATCTGTATTTATCATACAGATCATCAATGGAAGAGTTAATCAGCCTAGTGTTACCTAGAAGACCAGACTATATGAAAACTACTTGTTCTAACCACATCACTTTTGAAATATGAACAGCCAACTGATGTCACACCTCATTGCCCCAGGCCAATCATATTTCATTTTTCTGTTGGGAACCAAATGGACTTTGGTGCCATTCCCACAAATGGTTTTTCTTCGTTTATCAAAACGCAGGCATGTAGAGGCAACAAAGCTCAATTTACTGACAATGGCAGACAAGGGAAAAAAATCTGCTTGTGTTATTAGCTCATGCAATCCTGCTTGCTTTGCACATGGAAGACTGACTGATTTCGGCAAGAGTAGGAGAGATGCAAGAAAGATTTCGCCCCAAATACGTAATCCCTGTATACTTAGACACATCAAAGGCAGATAAATAATTGTGCCTAAAAGATAATGTAAAACAGGGAGAAAAAACACAGATAAATCCTCAAGAAAGTACATATGAAATAAACTATATATAGCCTAGGCAGGCTTCTAGCATATGACAATAAAATATACCAAGTATCTCTCTTTAGCATCTTGAAATTCCTTTTTCTGCACCCATGGCAAAATCAAAATGGTCTTCCATGACTGCCCCCACCTTCCTCACCACTAAAACCTCTTCTCCCTTACATCTCTGCTCCTCCACTCCAGCCGAAGCCTCACGCCACCCCCTCTCCCAGGCTTGCCTACACTGGTCCACCCACACCTTTATTATAATGAAAAATCACACTTCTCTTTGACTTGTTCTTTCCATAACATTCTGTATCCTTGTAGCAAGCTGATTTTAGGTCCAAAGCTGTTCCATCTTCTCATGTTCCAAATCACCATTCTTCATCTTACAAATCCTCCCCAAAGCACTTTTCTTCTAGAAGCCCTTCCAAAATTGCTTCTTGCTCGTCGGTGCTCTTACCACTGCTGTCTTGTAGAGGGAGCTCCGGCTTTGCAACTGCTCCCAAGGTGAAGAAGTTCAGACCACAGCCCTGCTGCTCCCCAGTTACTACTCCTCGCTATGTGGCTAGGGCTATCACGCAGCACTCCTCTAACCATCCCCAAGCTTCCCTAGCTTATGGCCAAATAAATACTATAGTTATATATTACACCAAGCAAATATTACACGGTGGACAGCATAATGCTTTGCCTTCTTCATTAATTGTTTCCAACTTCTTTGTTTCTGCACTCGGGTTGAAAGGTTTTGTGTTGCCCATGACCTAGGCTTGAAGACTACAGCTCCAAAGACATCTACAGCCATGGTTTGCAGGGAGATGACTGCATGCAAGAGCAGGCTGCACCTTAATAAGCACATATTTATTAACATATATCCTTATTATAGCAGCCGAGGGATCTCTTCAGAGATCTCCAAAGCATAAGATGCAAAGTCTCATGTGGGAGGGCTCTAGGAGAAGTAGTAAATTTAGGAGCCCCTTTTCAAAACAGGGTCTTCAAAGAACAGGTCTGTTTTAAGGAAAATAAAGAAACATCCGGAACTGCATGTTCAGCAAAAGTTTACAGATTATCTAAAAATAAAGGTGGGGCAAAAGGGAGACATTTGAGTCAATGTATGTACTGTAGAAATTTAGGGCATGATTCATTAGCCAAAGAAATCTGAACACCCTCTGTAGCTATTTTCAAGGAGGTACATGCATAATTTATGTGGAACAAGAGTGGGCTGCAATTTCCCCCACACTGCTTCTGCATAAATTACACTGACTTGTAATTCATCACACTTCTGTTTTTCCTGCATGTAAGCGGTAACCTCTCATTTAACCATCACAGAAAACAGTATCATCTGCAAAAGGGAAGGTAAAGTATTTACAGGTGAAAGAATTGCAAGTTTGACACATAGATGTGGTCCAGAGAAGTGGAAAAGGTACCATTTTCTGGTGAGAGTTTGGCTGTGTGATGACTTTGCAGTTAGCTTATCTTCAATGACCACAGTTAACAGAAGTCTTTCTAAAAGTACAAGATTATGCGTAAGTTTAAAATATCAGATTTGTCATGGAGGGATGTAAGCTGCTCAATTACTTGTTGATGGTCTAAAGCAGAAAACTCCTTAAGTGCATTAAATGAATAAATAAAACACCTTTGCTTCGAACAAGAATAAAACCCACACGCATCTGATACACAACTCTTGTTATGAGCAGTTACAAAGTTGACTGAATGGAGTGCAAAATGCACGGCCGCTGCCTTGCCGTCCAAGCAGCACAGCCTCTGCTGAGTCCACCAGTCTTTCCTCCAAGCAAAGATGGGGAGAAGGGAAAATTAACTGTGTTTGAATTGTTCAACAAGAAGGTGGGCACTAACAAGAAATAAAGCTTGCATCAAGCGATGCACTGGGGACATCAGTAATACATTTGTACCATGACATAGGACAAGAAGATGGTGCATTAGAAATGAACGGAAAGAGAAACAGATAAGGATGAAAGAGAAACACTGCATAGCAGGGACACACCGTGTGCATGCTACTCTTGGTAGCACTCTTCAGAAGACAAAAATCAGCCTATGTAAATTTCAGCATTTACCATGAGAAGCAAGTTCATTACAAAAATCATAAGAAGGAGGGCCTGGATATTCAGTCAAACAGATGGGTGTGCTCTGCTCAGCAATGCTTACATCATTATTTTTTTAATGTACTTTTGGGCTCTGAAAATCGTCTGTTTGACAGCAAACGCTATCTACCTCCTGACTACATAGTAAGAATAAAGCAGCCTTTTCCAATCAGTCTCCTTTGAGGCTGGTGTTTGGGGGCTCAACATTAGGATTGGAAATTCAAGCTTTCCCTTAAATAAAAAAAAAAAAAAAAGAATTGCAAAAAGGGTAATACAAAGAACAACAGTTGTCCTTCTGTCTTACATCACCTTCTGCAACTCACCATTCTGCCATGCAGCCTACTGCAAGTCACACAGCTCACCCTTGGATCCTTCATGCCAGGACTGAGCCAGGGCAGTATATGGCTGGAACAGGCCAGGACTCTAGGATTATTGCAATAATTTTGTACAAATTATTCCACCTTCATGTTGTTCCATAACATCTCTTTCTGTGCTAAATAAGACCTTATTCCTGGCCGAGTGGTGACCTCCCTTCAAGAGCTGAAGTTCATACAGAATAATTAATGCAAATCCTCAATGCTGGAGCAGCAGCAGCACCTAATCCTCTGGGGTGTCACTCCCACAGAAAATTACTTATGTTAATTTTACCTTGAACAAGAGACACTTGACAAGACAAACAGCCTGAAGCAAAACCAAATTACCATCTTTACCTGAGAAGAAAGGAGGCTTCTGCTCCAGCCAAACACCTGGCACAGTGAGCCAACATGGAACCACAGCCCAGAGGAACAGACCCCAGAGGAGTGTGAGGCTTTTTTTGTCACCCCAAGAGATTCCCTGTGGGGAATCTGGATGAGTGTCTGAGAAGGCTGGCATGCAAATAAAGGCATGTACTGTTTGGGGAGGGTTGATTTTGGTAAGGCTTTTGGGCCAAGTAAACTTAGCTTTCTGAAGGTTTGGTCCCTGAGTAAACTTGTCATCACCACAGAGAAAACAGGACCACGTGTGCTGAAGTCAAGACTGCCAGAACAAATCCCAGTGCCTTGCAGAAGCCTTACAAAGTACATCCCAGGCCTGGAAAAATATCTCAGAAAAATGAGAGCAGCAGAAGTTTGACATTAAGACTGTCCTTAAGAAGGCTATCATGGGGCAGAGATGTAGCAGAGAACTCTGGCCTTCCTTCTGCCTCCTTGTTGCCTGTATTTCCACCAGTCCTCTCCCCAACTCTACAGGGAGAAAGAAAAAGAAAAGTGGTGCACAGAAAAAAGAAGAGAAAGAAAAAAAAGGGATGAAAACATCAGAACCTGCTATAGTACCAGCTAGCATGGCTATGACAAGTGAGTGGCTAAGACATAGCGTGGCTATGACACTGCTGCCTAAAGGAAAAGAGGCCTTCCTTCCAGAACACCTATGAAGAGGGGAGAATAAAGTCATAGAAGCTGACAGCTACCCAAGAGTCACCCACTCTGGCAAGCCATTACTAACATTTTCTGTTCATATAGTCTTTGTTCTGCAAACCAGCTAGAGACATACTCTTCCTCTTCTTTCTTAGTCTCTCCTTCCCCCCCCCCCCCCCCCCCCCCCCCCCCATTTTCTACTTCCTCTCGTCTTTTTCTCTGCCCCGGGTTTTTGTTGGTTTTGAGTGGGGGAGGTGTCATTTAAAAAAAAATTTAAACTCTTTTATCTCTTCACATCACTCGGCTGATTTGATGGCTGCCATCCTGTATACTGGGCAGCTCTCATTAGCCGCAGAGCGAGTCACAACATGCTATGTCCACTGTCAGTTTTAAGAGAGAAGTCTAAGATATGACATGCAGAATGTTAGATAAAGAGAGTAACAACATACCTAGGGAAAAAAGCAAACAAAAAAAAATAATCCCACATACTGTCCTTTGTCATACATAAATGATTACTTAAGTAATAATTTGTGATTTTGCTTCTTCCTGTGTTTTTTGCCTTGTACAGAACTGGGTAACAAGGCAGCTGATGAAATGCAGCACGGCAGAACAAGGCGCACACAGAGCGAGAATGGAGACAGACAAGCCAAGGCCAATGACCAGAGGGAGTTCTCGGAAGAGGACGACAACACCAACAGCAGTTGGAAGAGGACAGAGAAGAGAAACAGGGCCACAAACTGCAGGATGCAACGCAGCAGCACTGTGACTGAAAGCCATGGAAGGACAGCAACTCAGCAATGGGAGGCAAAACAACAGCAGAAGAGGGATATTGGTTAAAAAAGGGTGAATGTGGCAGGAAAACCCCATGCAAAGGTCTGCTCTGGCACATGGTGATGCCCATTTACCTGCACCTCCAGAATTTCACTTCCAAACCTGCTCAATCCTCTCTTCATTTCATACACATCCTTCCTACACAACCTGTGCTCTAACTTCGGTCCTGACTCTCCCATCTCCTCTTCTTTCACCTTCCCAATGCCTTTTTAACCCCATCTCATACTTCATTTCTCTGACCTGACCTTTTTCTCTAACAAAGTAGGTTACATTCAGCAGTCCTGGATCCCCTCCCCTCCTATCAGTCTGCAGAAACATGAAGGTAAGCTTCATTACTGCTGCCGTTCAGCACCTTCACCACCAGCTCCCCCATCTAACGCCCCCAGGTCACACATCTCCTATATCCACAGCCAGCGCATTGGAGCAGCTCATGTTATCACCCCGTGGCTTTCTCCCCATGATCCCTATGTGTAGGGAGCGGGGAGAAGGACGTGAAGATGCTGCTAATGGCCAAGGTGATCAAAGCCAAAACAGGAGAATAATATTTAAACTATAATTGCAACCAGGCACTCTGAAAATCAATGATTGGCTGGATGTTTAATATATCTCAAGACATTAGCCCAAACTAGTCATTAAGGCCTAAGGAATGCCTAGGGCCAAGGTAATTTTTATCACTCTAAGATGAATAAAAGGCGGGGGCGAGGGGGGGGGGGAACTTCACCAGCTTATGAAGTGTCTCCTAATGGGAAAATCAGTCTCAATTGCTAAGAAGAGATCACCCAAGGAGCAAACACCCCTCCAGGCACAGCAGATCAGGCCAACCAGTCTACACTAAGAACTGAGGTTGGACTATGTTTCCTTTCAGTCCTCCACATTTTCTCTATTTAAGAAGAAACCATCCCTTTTGTTGCGGTGCTGTGCTGCTGGCTGGCCCTGCAGAATCTAATGCCAAGGGGCTCAGGAGTATCCAACTTGTTGTATTACCTGGGGGAGGCAGGGGAAAGGGATTCCCATTTCTAGGTATAACCACTTTGTTTCTGCATTATTTATAGATAGGTCCTTCATTTCTAAACATGATCACAAACATGGCCATAACATACAGAGATGAACTTGCAGCCCAGTTTCAGCAGAATTTTATTTCAACTAATTCCTAACACAAAACTTACACTCAAGAACTTCAAGGTACATAGTGCCTTTGTCATAAAGGTCTCCAAAAACACTTCACAAAAATCAGAGCAGAACATTTATGTATGAAGGGTGGTCACCAAAAGGGTCTTGTACAAGACAAGGTACCACTGAACCCATATGGTAGAAGTGAACAATATACCTCACCACAAGAATTTGGGAAAGGAAAAACCAAATCAAAGATATCATTTGGTTGGAAAATCATAATCTGCCTTTCCCTTTGGAAAGAGCCTGTAGTTATCAAGGTTTATTGATGTCACAAACAAGTAGCTTAACACAGGTTTTCCTCCATAACATGGTGGATGGGATTCTCCTGCTCAAACTCAGGTGTCTAAGGTTGGTTTAGATCACCCAGGAGATCCCATGGGGCTGCCAGCAGGGTGATGGTTTTCCACAGGTGCCCAGATCCTACCCCCTACCTGCCACAGCATGCTGTCCTTGGATGCTTTCGGCTGTGACAACTTGGGATGTCCAACGTGGGACCAAACACCCATGCAAGTGACTCCCGCCTGTTGTGCCCCACTACTGCAGAGTGCACCGCGAAACAACTGGGCGTCCCAAAACCACACCAGAAGTGCCACCTCCTCTTTCAGCATACAGATGAGTGCCCTTACAAGTCTCTCCTGCCAATGGTAATTCAGGTATAAGCCTGGTTTAGTTCACAAGACTATGTGATGCAGCCCCACCCAAGGAGTGATGAGAGCAGCTCTCCATGAAAAGCACAAGAAACAAAACCAAAGTGCCACATGAGAGACAGTCGGCAATACTGGGAATGTCCCCAAAACAGCCGTTAGGAGGTAAGCTGACGGCCACAAAGAAAACCCTGAAGATGCATTTTCTTTGTGAAATGCTTATAATAATAAAGAACTAATTTTTTGTAAGCATTACATAAACAGAATCCACTGTTTTGCCAGAAAATTCTGGCCTCTACAACTTCAGCTGAAAGACAATTCCCCCACAAAATAATCACCACAAGAGGAGTGCTTCAGCAGGACACATTTTTCCATATCCAACGGGAATCTGTTGACAGAGCTGCCCCATGCAGCTCGCTGCCTCTTCTTCCTCCCAGAGGATAAACTACGTGAAATCTTTCTACAGGTGAAGTGTGCAAAATTAGTGGAATATCACTGGTAGAAGCTACCAGATTACCCCAATAAAACAATTCTCTTGACTTCCAACGAAACAAGCGTTTTCAAAAGATGTTTTCAAAATTGTGACCTATAGTGTTTTACTACATTATCTGAAGCAGGATATCAAATTTTGCAAGGGATATCAAAATGCATTAAGTGTATTAACCTAAAGTTATATTGAGACATAGGGACAGTTCCTGCTGTCCGTACATATAAATGGAAAAATGATACATTACGTAAGCTGGGGAAAAGAGTCGCTAGTTAAGCACTGAAACCATCAGTTCGGAGAATGACTATTCTCCTAAAAATACAAATGAAAGCAGAAACAGAAGACAAGTAAACCCAAATGAAGATTACAGCTAGAATATTACCTATCCTGTGCAAGAAAAGATGTCATAACCCAGACCCAAGCAACACAAAGCTGTCAGAATCCAGTATTCAGAAGTGACCCTTATTTAAGGACATAAAATCTCTTACTTAGAACAAAAAAAGGTTTTCCCCCAAACTGGGATGCTCATAGTAAAAAGTGTCAAGGAAACAGAGTGTAAAGAGGGTTTATTATTAAGAGGGAATGTGACTGGAGTGTAACTACTCAGATGTATTTTTACCCTAGTGCCTTAAAGCTTTTAATGTGCTAAAGCCCAGATCCCACAAGAAAACACATGCAAGTTGCTTTGCAAAAAGCAGAAACCACAGAGATTGGTGTGCGACCACTCACACCGGAGAAGTGACCCATGGGAATGCAGACTCCAGCACTCCTGACAGCTGTCCAGGAACAGCAGCACTCTTTTTACAAGCCATGCGATTAGGGTAAGGTCACAAAGTCAGTGGCAAAAATGCACTTTATTTGTACACATCACAGATGACTTGCAAAGGCCGTCCTTCCTCCCTATGTTTTGAGAAAGTTTCCCTTTTGGATCAGAGGGATAGGGGAAGGCACGCGAGTCCTAGCTATTATCCATCCCACTTTGCCCCAAAGCACCAGGGACAGCTGCAGACCTTGTTACAAGCAGCCAACAGACAAGGGACAGGTTGTTACTCAGACTCTCTAAACATGTTTTGGACATCTTTGCTCAATTGCCAAATTATCTGACATCGATTATCAAAATCACCTTCTGACTGTTTTTCTAACGTTTGACTGTTAGCCGAAACCTGTCTTTAACAGGAGATCTTTTTAACATTGTAAGTGGCTGAAGAAGTTCCGATTGAAATTTTATTTTGCCAGAGCTCTGCTTTATTATATTTTAAAGTAGGATTTTGAAGATTATACACTTTAGGCTTTCCCATATAACCCTGAAACAAATAGAAAGGAGTTAAGCTATTTTTTCCAACTCTGTGGGTCACCCAAGGCCTAAGAACTTTAGGGGGAAGCTATTTCTGTCTCTACTGTATTCTTTTCAAAGCAACAGAACGTATTTTAGCAAATACACATTTGGAGTCCCGTATAATCATCTCTGCTTCCTCCATATTCAGCACAGACAATGGTGCTGAGATTGCATTTGACACAAACCATTGGTGTCCATAGAAACTGTGCGAGAGTGAACGCAGGCAGAGCCTGTGCATGGCTTGATCTCCCCAGTGCTGCTAAACCGGCTCTAGCATGTGGCGTTACACTATAATCACACAACTGGAGTTCTGCACATTCCACTACTGTACAGCAAAAATACTGGGGGTAAAAAACCCCCACCAAACTAGTGGTGAGCCTGTGAGAAGGTGGCAGGGGATGGGAGGTGGGAACGGAGCTGCACAGGGTGCTCCAGCCCCAGATCTAACACAGGTTTTATCAAGTCACGTAGCACTTGTGCCTCCTGGCTCCCCATGACAAAAGGGGGACAGTAAGAGCACCTTGCATTTGTACTGTACATGTTTGTAAAGATAGGTTTTTTAATGGTTACCTATTAAACATTATGCATTTGGTGTTATGCTAGTATTCTAAGTATTTCCGTAATCATGTAAATATTTCATTATAATATCATTAGATGAATAAAGAGAATTAATTTTATAGGTCACACTAGAAAAACACATTTAAACAAACACCCACAGTATGTACAAAGAGACAGACAACTCCCAAATACCAGAAATTTTGGATGAGGAATAGCCAAATCCTATTTTTTATTTGTACCTACGCTGCTTATGCTATTAATATCTGACTTCTCTTTTGTGACTTGAGGCTATTTTAAAAACGAAACCTTGTTACCATGGAGACAATAAGCCGGTCAGCACATCTGCTGAAGAACAGGACATAAAATTTTTAAAGTGAGAATTTCAAAGGCTCAGACTTTTATGAATCCGCGCCAATAACTCCATCAAAAACACACAGGGTATCCTGCTAATTTAGTTAGCTGTCACCTACCAGATTTCTGACAATCTTATTAACTGTTATTGTGCACCAGTATCCACTAGCAGAGACTGCGGCACTACGAGTGCTGGCACGCTGAGGAGATGAATCATGTTCCACTTCCACGTGCTGCACTGGCCACGCTCATGGAGCACTGAGGACAACAGCTTATTACGGATATAATCCAGTGAACCTGCCTAAAAGGTTGATAGATGGCTCCAAACACAAACAGAAGAACAACTGGGGGATGCACTTTTTTTTTAAGAATGCAATCATGATCATTATTTGCTTGCAAACAGCCACAAATCTTTTTCCTTTTCTAACAGAACATTAAGTGGGAATGTAATTTGAGATTCAATTAGTACATTAAGAAACATTTAATTAAGCTTCCCGATGACACAGACAGCCACACTCGCTTTCCAGATGAAGAAAAAAAACTCGCAGAAGTCTGTTGGCTTCTTCATGGTCAGATGAAGAGATGAAGAATTAAGAAGAAAAGCCAACTTTTCTACTCTTTGTCTTAAAATAAAAAAAATAATAAAAATTTACATTTCCTTCTACTGTTATTTCAACCTTGTGAGGCTTGTCCTTCACCCATCTCCTCCTCCTCCCAACCATGCACGGAGAAACCCAACCAAGGCAGGATTCTGGGGCACCGGGATCAAAGCAACACCATTAGATAGAAGGCAGCTCTCAGGAAGGCAGATGTGCACATGTACATGTGACAGCCACGTGCCACCAGCTGTTACCAACAGCAAAGCCAAGAATGCGGAGCATGCTCCAAGTCCATCAGCCTCTCAAGCCAAATCAGAAGACAACTCCAAAAAGCTATCGGCTGTGCATCCCATGACACTGACTTAATCCGCATAGGCAGCATCCCGTAGGAAGTTATGGAGGAATGTCATCTAGAAGTCGCCTAACCATTGGGCTCACTAGTGCTGAAGCTGCTCAGATATAGCACCCTCCATCACAAAAACACGTGTAGCAGTAGCAAAGCATGGTTCTATTTGACAGCCTTCATTGCTTCTCCTAATCGCAGCTGTCATTATGAGCCCTACCAAGGGTCACCACAGAACTTCTCTTTCAAACCTAGCTGGGCCCATTGGTCAGATGTCTCTCTCCAGTTGGCAGGAGACAACTCCATGAAAACTCTCCAATGTATCACAGGCAAATCCCACTGCGGTGGCTCAGGCCATCCCAGTGCCAGGCTGCACTGCCCAGGACTGCCCACAGGCTCCCACAGGGACCTGGACACGGCCCCTATGCAGCACACAGCCTATGTGGACACAAGGGGTGGCCTCATCACTGTCCTCCAGATGCAGGCCATCTTCAAAAATCAACTCTGTGATTTGGAAGTGAAATTCAGGCCACGATGACATCAGTGGAAAACAACCATTTCTCCCAAAGCTCATAGTACCTTTTGTAAACTTCCTCCCTGTTGCTGTACACAAGAGAAAACTGAAAACCAGCCCAAAAAGTCAAGGGGCTGTTGGCGTTCTCCAGCAAGACACTCCAGAGACATGATTTCAGTTCCACTTGCCTTTCTTCACCTTATTGATTTAACCTAAATACGTAGATTTACAAAGTAAACTGGTCTTAAGTGTGGTTTAACTTGAAAGAAGCAACTGCTGTATAAGCTAAATACATGGATCGAAGAAGAAAGGCGAGTTAAAACAATGCCACTCTGCCGTGCAGAGAAGGTTTCTTCGGAGAAAGGGCTGAATCTTTTATTCACCTGTCAAATGCTTTAACAGTTCTGAAATGCTGTATAAAGAAAAGAAACGATTCAGTCCTCTAAGGAATAATCATATTCTATGACAGTAAGTATTTTAGAAATTAATGACTCATCATAGAATTGAGCTCATCCTGGCAAATTACTGAAATTCTAATCTGCTGCTTTGCAGATATCTATTTTATCAATCTAATCAGAAATTGATTTTGAGAAATGCCTGGTTCACTGCATACCCAGGTTGGAAGGGCTCACACGATTCGGCATCATCCACCTCCTGCATACCAGCAAACCTGTATTACTGAAGACCAAAGTCTCAAGGTCATCAACCAAGGTCTCATTTCATTTTAAGGAAAATTACTTTAAGACAAAAAAATGCAGAACTGGAGGAAGAAATCAAATGCACATTAAAAAGTTTGTTAAGAGATGGCCACTGAAGCTGCCTATGTACATCACTGACGACCAAAGACCAAATACTGATCCCCCCTAATTCAGATCATTACTTTACAGGACAGTCAGAAAAAAAAAATCAACTATAAAACTCAAACCTGTACTTCAGGCCAGGCATTGCTCTTGAAAATTTCGGTGCACGTAATTAAGCTAACATATGCCAGAGCCGATGAGCAGCTTCGTGTGCTTTACATCTAGAAAGGCACATGTGAGATGGCAACTGGGCAGCTCTATGTCACGCGTGCCAAGGGAAAGGTTTTCAGGCTCTGTAAATGACAAACAAAACTCAGACACCCTGAAAGCTTCCCAGATCTGACCTTCTTCCTTGACTTAACAAGGAGATACCTGAAGGCAGATGCCAACGTCCAGCTAGAGTACACTGCTCGGTCTTGCAGGAAGGACACCACAATCCCATCTCCACACACACACACAAAAAGAAAACAAGGCAACAAAATTATTTTGAAAGATTGTAAATTATTTTTTGTCGGAATGTCACCAACTTTTTAAAGTGTTGTTACAGCTTGAAAGCTGGTCTAATAACAGAAAATGCTGGTTTTCCTTTCAGTATTACATACGAAAAAATAATATTTAAGAGGGGGAAGCACAAGCATTGCCAGAGATGCATCACTAGGTGTAACTATGTCTTAAAAGAAAATTGACTTCAACTACCTCTAAATATAAGCAGCAAAAATCTGCCAGAAATAAACTGCATGTCTAAATATAATTTCATATAAAGTTAATTGTGCTTGGACTGAACAGGTAAACTCAGTGGCTTTAGTTGAAGTCGCTGACATGAGCTAGAAAGGATTTCCACTGATTGCTATGAGTGTTTCAAGATGATTTTATGACAAGGCCCCGCTGACAGCAAAAAGCAGGTAACTCTGTATTTCACCATTAGCATGTAAGTTACAGTAACGTTACAGAGCGAGGCAGTCCGGCACCCAAGCAGACAAGTCGCAGCCTGTTAGAGCAGGCAGGCAGGCATCGCCACGGGGAGACACCCGGCCAGATCCAGAAAGAGGAGGAGGAGGAAGGGAGGCTGAATGTCCACCTCCTCTTAAAACTGTTTTGCTGATAACCTTTGGCAGTGATTCTTTAAGCAACTGAACCTAACCCACTCATTTGTGACACTCCAGCACCACAGGACCCCTGCTTAGACCTTTGCCAACCCACCTCCAAGGGTAAAAATCCCTCTCTCAGGTGTTGATCTTCCCCTGGGGATCCCCATGCCGTTACACAGACACACCGTGTGTTGTTTTGCCTCCTGAAACTGTGTTAGCATATGCATAAGAGGTTTGAATAACCTCTAGTACACACACCTACAGCCACATCCCTGGCCCTGCAGACCCACCTGGGAGCACCTGCAGTAAAAAGCTGCCACTGTGGCAATTTCTTCTGACAAAGTGATGCTCTAACTCTAACACAACCTTTGGGTGACTGTTCTCATTCTTCACGGGTCACTTAACTTTTTTCAGTGAAATAAATGCCATTAAAAATCACAGCCAATAAAACTGATGCTACCAGAAGTCAAAGGATAAAAATAAATTGCGTACACTCACAAGTCACACCATGTCAAAATAAGTGGTGGAAACACAAAATCTTCCAGCAAAAACAATTAATTATTATGACAGTATTTTGCAAAATTATAAGCATATGTTTTCAGATGACCCACTTACTGTCTTACAATTGACTTCTGTCCCTTAAGGGGGTTCTTAAATATAATTGAGCAGCACCTGCCACGCAAGAGGAACAATGCTGTACACCCATTCCTTGCTCAAACACTGCACTTAACAGCTTCAGCACAGGTTTATTCTCAGCCTTGGCTGTGCCGCTGGAGATAGAGATGCCCATCCAACAACCTGGGAATCTCCTGCACCCCAGGTCACTTTGGGACATGAGTGATCTTATTCACTGGGTAGGTGTGGTTTTTATACATATACCAGCCCATTGCTTCTCAGCACATACCTACCTGCTCCCACTTGCACACCACTCCATCCACGTCTGCCAGTGCAGCATTTCTCACAGCAAGAGGCAGTTACGGGCACTGCTCGCTGCCCACGCTGGCAATGCTGGAATTGGTAGTTCTGCCTTTGCTGACACACACATGGGACTCAGCATGATGGATTCTCTTTGCTTGTCACCATGCAGTGTTGACAAAAATTCAAATTCAAAAGCTCGCCCAAACATTATTCCCTTACTAAATGAGATTGATGAATGGATTGAACCCAAAAATTAGATGCAACGTAATGACAAGTCAAGTAAAGAATTCAAAGTTAGGGGACCTGTGCCTCTCCTGACACTAGCAGAAACCAATGATGAAATTTCCATTGGTATTTTGGACTTGAGCAAGAAGTTGGTGCACAATTCTTAATGTATACAATATCTACAAAAGATTTAAATTATTTGAGGGCATTTACTGCAAATCTTACTGGCAGAATTTCTGGTTTTTTAAAGTTATACCTACAACCACCACAATGTTACCTGAAGTTAATCCCTGCTATCACGACTTTTTTTTCCACTTAGGCTTCTAAAGCCTGACTGCTGTTAGGGAAAACTTCACAGCAGGAGGAGAGGACAGCAACACTGGGCAGCTGGGGCTGCTCTGCCTCTGCAGAGCTGAAATCTCCATTCTCAAAAAAACCCCACTAACTACAAATGTTGAATAAATTGTCTCATCCTAGTACCAAAGTAGCAGCAGAAGCAGTTGTGCAAAGGAAATAATCCTGAGGAGCTGAACCACCCTGTGGCGAGGGACACCACATGAAATCTGCAGGAAGGAGCAGCAAGACTCTTGCCCCATCACGCCTCCAGCTCAGCCTCACCACACTTGGCCCCAGCGAGGGCTGGGGGAGGCAATCCCAGAGTTGTTTTTGTTGCTCAGCTCGTACAATTCAAATGAAACCTTTTCACCAACCTCCTGACCAGAGCTACCGCACTTGTCTGTTCAAAAGGTGTCAAGGTAGTCATCTCAGAAAGCGACAGCACTTTGCTCCCTTCCCATTTGGGATAAGCAAGTTCTGATATGGATCAATTATTTTTGCTGTGTACTACACGGAGCTGAAATTAGACTGATGTGGTAGCTTCAGCCACACAGCATCATCCTCTGCCGGGGCAGAGCAGAGAGATGCTGGAGCTGACAGAGCACCGGTGCTGGCGTGGATATGCAGCCAGGTCCCCGCAGTGGGACTCGCAGGTCTGTGACTGTGACAGAAGGAAAAACACCCCACTACCCAGTCTCCCCATTATTACTTGGCAGCGTCCCTCAAATGTGTCACCAAGCACAAAGCGCCTCCTCGGGGCAGAGGGGTGGTGTCAGAAGTAAAAGCAAATCTCCCCATCTTCCTCCCCACAAAAAGACAACAGACGAACAGACACTGAAGCACGCTGCACTTGCCGAGCACATCACATCCCGAGACACAGGACAGAAAAAAGCACAAAGTGCAGGAAATGTTTCCGCATGTTTTGCACACGAACAAGGCGTGTGATGCCATCTGTGTAACTCGGCTACGACACCCTGTGCGTCTGCTTGAGGAGCCAGGTTCTTCCACACAAGCAGCAGCTCTCCCCCCGGGTGCTGGTGCAAGCGCTTCCAAGCACAAGGTTTTCAAAATCCCACATCACACCCTCACTCCCTCAGACACGGCGCGCTCCGGGTGACGCTGATCACCCTCCGTTTGCCTGAAGCACAAGGCCTCAGCTTCTGCATGAGTGTGGCACAAAATCCACCTCTTGAAACAACACTTCTGATAAGCTGAAAGACTCTTCAGGACATCTCCAACAAGGCTCCTCAACCACCACGACAAGCTAACGTGGGTTCAAATGACCTTTATATTTATTTGTCCTTATTTCAACTCTAATTTACATGGCTGAGATCCCATTAAACATCAGAACCTTACTGTGACTCTCACATGTCATTCTGCCGGTGCTGGAAAGGGGGATGCCAGTGTGACACCACTGCGCCTCTGCTATGGGATGGACCAGTGATAAGCAGACACCACAACACAACATAAAACTTCCCTGGGTTATTTAAATACCTTTCCCTGACAGACAGACCTCACAACTTCCACATCCCGAGCAAACTACACTTCCACGCATGCCTAGCATCCCTGAATTTGTCAAGGGCTCGGTTCGCTTTCCTTGTGCTTCCTTAAATTTCTAATGAAGTCACGGGGGGGGGGGGGGGGGGGAGATACAGGTTCATGCTCCAAGAAACATTCCACCTCCTTTACTTTTAAAGGAAATTAGTAACATTTACTCTGAGAAGCATCTTTAAGGCGAGAAAGCGATGCTTCAGGGAGACAGGGGTTGTGTGCCTTTATTTTCCCAAGGGACAGCTGGCAGGCAAGAGCGTAAGACTGGAAATAGAAGAGGAGAGGGTAACTATTAACAGGAGGTTCCATCTCACCAGCTAACGCAGCTCCTGCGGTGCCAGGGGAAGCAGGGCTGCTGTATAATTAGCACTGATGAGCCCGAAGCCCCAAACGGAGGTGCCAATGCTCTTGACACCTTTAGCATCACTTTTAATCCAGGAATCCTGAAGTGTGGTCCCTAAAATTGCAGCTTCTGTGCTTTAAGGAAAGTGTGTTTCTTGCCCTCAGCGTTACGGGGAATAACTAGAAAATCAGCCCAACGTGTACAGGGCAGCTCGGGGACTAAAGGCGAGCACAGCATGTGCGTTTATAGGAACAAATCCTGACCTCAGCCGGATTTCTTAGGCCTGTCTCCTCAGCCGGAGGGTCTCCGGGTTGGCCACCCCAAGCCCAGCGCTGACCTGCACCCAAACTCCCCCGGCTTCAGGCAGCCACGCACCCTGCCACCGGGCAGCCAACCCCACGGAACGCGGTGGTTTATTAAAATATAGTAATTAAGGACCCCGCAGGCACCCCCCCACGCCGCGCCCCGGCCGGCCCGGGGGATGGGAGGCCGCGGCCCGGCCGCCGCCCCTCACCTGCCGCAGGATGAAGCTGGTGGAGGTGGTGCTGCCGTCCGAGCGCTTCAGCCGGCTGCGCCGCGTCGCCGTGCCCCTCGCCACCTGCCCGGGGAGGCCGAGACATCAGAGTCGCGCCCGCCGCCGCCCCGGCGCCGCGCCCGTCCGCCCCCGCGCTGCACCCACCGCGGCCATGGCGGCCGGAGCTCCCCTCAGCACCGGCGGCTCCCTCCGCGCCGGCCGCTCCCCTCAGCGTTCCCTCGGCGCCGGCCGCTCCCCTCAGCGCCCCCTCAGCGCTCCCTCGGCGCCGGCCGCTCCTTCGGCGCGGGCTGGCTGGGCGGGCACGACGGGCCGGCTGCCGCCGAGCGAAGCGGCGGCGGGAAGGGCGAGGGCGGCCGGGGGGCGGGCCTGGGGGGCCGGGGAGGCGGCGGGCGGCCCCCGGGGCGGGACGGGGCCGGGCCACGCGTGCTGCCTGAGAGGGTGTGGGGGTGCGGGTTCCCCCCGCCCCGCGGGCGTCCCGCAGCCGGAGGGCGGGAGAATCCGAGCGAGAGCCGTCCCAGCCCGGAGCTGCAGCGGGCGGCGCGCCCGGGCCCCGCTCGCCCTGTGGCGGGAGGGGGTCCGGCAGAGCCTGGCCGTCACGGGTAGACCAGGAGTCCGATTCTCAGAAACAACAGCAAACTACCGATAATCGTCACCGCTCCTGCTGCGGCCATCAGTTTTCAGCACTAGTGACCCGTGTCCACCATCCCGGCTTGCTGCATCCCACCTAGGACGCTCCCGCTGCATCGCACACAAGACCATGGCAGGCTGGAAATGTGATGGGCAAGCCGGCCTCCGAGCCCAGTTTAACCTCTGCAAGCTGAAACCGAGCCACAGCTGCCATGACCACATAAACCACAGTGCCACTCAACACATCCGAGTATTGATCACCCAGGATGCTCCTGCTGTATCCCACCCAACACCATGACAGACAGGAGATGGGATGGGCAAGTACCGGCCTCTGAGCCCAGTTTAAACTTTACAAGCTGAAACCGAGCCACAACTGCCACAACCACGTAAACCACAGTGCTGCCCAACACATCCAGGTATTGATCAGCATTAACTTCCATCTGCTACCAGGGTATGCTGTAATCTCCAGGGTATGGGAGAAAACAGGATAAATTGGGAGATTAAATGGTTTGCTTGAACTTAAAGAGGAAATTTGGGGAAGAATTGGAAGCAGGACCTGGATTTCCTGCTTCCCACCCCTGTGCTTTACCAACTTGCACATTACACCTCCCACTGAAATGAGTAAGAGGAGAAACGTGTGCATCTTCAAAATTATCTCACTTTTACACCAGCAAGCTCTGCACACGCACACACACCCCCCTCTGGTGAAGGTCCAAAGCACAGCAGAGCAAACATCCCCTTCTCTCTCGCTGTAGACACAAACTGTGAATTTTTTTTAATCCCTTGGATGAAATTAGGCTGCCTGGTTTCTTTGTCACAGATGAATGTGGGTCATGAATGCTGTAGTCTAAATTAGATTATTTTTAAATTCAGTTTCATCATTAAATTGGTACCAGGGAGGGTACTTTTCTTTAAACATTAATCTAAGCATGGCCAAGTACATGGCTGACTTCCCAAGTTAAGATTCTGTCCAGAAACCTAACACATCATCATCTCACTTCAGGAAGACCCAGTCACGTTTGGGTCAAGATTTGAAACACAAGCACAGATTTGCCAGTCATTCAGTCTATGTTTTGGCTTTATAAAATTTAGATTTACAGCCTGAAGTGACTTGATATCACCCTGCAAGGGTCAGCAAAGGGCTGTAAATAAAGGATGAAATGTAGTGATTTATGCCTAAACAACGATTAGTGGAGTTGTGCTCTGGTACGTTCGGCTCCTTGCACACATTTTTTTGGCGTCCATTCACAGCATTAGCAGACTGTATCATTGAAGCACAAGAATTTCTTATTTTGGATGAGCCAGAAATCTCTTGCTAGATAATTTATTTAGAGTTTTTGTGAAAACCTATAATAAGCCGTAAGCAATCGTGGCTCTTAGTTAAGATATGCAATATTTCAAGTGCAGTATATTTGCTTTCCTTATCATTTTTGGCAAAGTGTATTATCATTTTATGTAAGATTATTCTCTTCAATTCCCCAACAGTTAACACCCACCATGTAGCAGCACTCTTGCTAACCTGGCGAGCCAAGCTTACAGTCAACTCATGGCGATAGAGCGCTGGTTCCCGATTAGAAGAGCTCAGCAACAGCAAAGTGCAGAACCGCAGCCCGGTGGGGGCTGCAGGGCAGGCGGAGCCCCCCCAGCCACCCCCCGGCTGCGGCAGCTCCCCTCGGGCAGGCTGCACAGAGCCTGGGCTGGGGGGGCTGGGCAGGAGGAGCCCCCCCAGCCTGCCCGGCACCCTCCCGGCACAGCAGCTCTCCCTCACGGGTCACAGGAGCCGCCCGTGCCGCAGCGGGTGCCCGCTGGCCCCAGCCCTGGCGCTGGGCACCGCTGGGCAGAGCCCGGCCCCAGCCCCTCGCCACCTGCCCGTAAGGTCTCTGTGCGCCCCGACAAGGTCCCCTCCCCGCCTGCCCCTGCCCCGGCTGGGCAGCCCCCGCTCCCGCAGCCGCCCCGCACGCGCCGCCCGCTCCAGCACCTTCGTGGCCTCCGACCCGCCCTCCCAGTAGCTATGGGGGAACAACGGTCTCTCCCAGAGTGCTGGCTTTGCCGATGGTGTGTGGGAACAGGATGAGCTGGTGGCAGCTGGGCTAGTGGCCAGGTGCTAGCCCAGGACCAGGGAGCAAGGCTGAGAGGGACAGGGAAGGGGAAGCCCAGGAGGGCTACAGCAGCGACATTCGCCCAACTCATGTAGCTTTTGCCTTGTAGTTGTGGCAAGGACATAAATACATAGCAAACAGCAGACCGTTCACCCGTGTGTGTTAAACACTGGTTTATTCTCACAAGGCAATGCACACATATCGCAGACAGGAGGCCAAATGGATAGTCCAGTAGAACAGACCCCCTATTTTTAATACTGCAAACTCTTTAAGATAATTTTCTGTAAGAACTGTGATAATCCACTAACCAGTCACCTTCAACCCCAAACCAAAAAGAAGCAGAACCTTGATCTGAATTGGAAGCTCAGGCGTGCTGCTTGCTGGGAGCCGGACTGCTCGCTAGCCGACCAGAAGACGTTATGGTGAAGGGAGCAGAACTGTGAAGGCTCAGCCGTGCTCAGACCCTGCCCCAGCAGCATTTCCTTCCCTTCATTTTCCATCTTCACCAATTCAAAACAGTTTGAGTCAGCTTCATATAAAATTTAATGTAAGAGCCATAAATTCTAACAAGTCATTCATTCAACAGATACATCACAGTGTTCAATGTAAGCAAGAGTAGTGCCTATTATTTCTTAGAAAAGATGCATAGATAAAAATAAGGAAAAAAATACCTTCCTATCAGAAAATAATTCATGTAAGAGATTGCAGCTGCAGCCACATCCTGCTCAGCTCTCCTCTCTAAAGGACAGCCTTCAGAAGAATTACTGTTCCACAAGTCCATGAACATCTACAAACAAAATCTGAAGTAAAACGAACACAGAATATTATTTTTAAGGTTTACTTGTTACAGAAACAATGTCATTTTCTTACATTTGCAATTTCTTTATCAAATTAAACAGACAATGTGTTTGTCACATCAAGGCTGGATGAAAGACCACAATTTCTCAAAACATGTCTCTGCATGGTGATATTAGACAAATTCAATTGTTGCTTTCAGCTGACTATAACTTAGACATAATAGGTTGCCAACTCATACCAGATGAAAAATTATCTAGTACTGATATTTTCAACGCCCATGAAACAAATGTATTACAATATAATTCTCATTATAAAGTTGCACAAATTTCTATGTTAACCATTAAGAGTTTATATGAAAAAGCAGAAGTTCTCTACCGTTGATTCCTGATATAAAACAGTAGGTAGAAACCTAATGTAGAAATCTGAAGTTAGATAAATCCTTTGGCAGCATGTTCAGTTACAATCAGGCCTTAAAAATAAATATGATAATGTATAGAAGTATGATGAGAAAAACCAGATCCTATTAACACCAAAACCCTCTCAGTACACTATTTTAATAATAATTAAATTATTTTACACTATCTACAAGTTGCATATCACAGAATTACGAATATAAGAGATGACAATGACAAATCCTGCTTTTATAAAATTTCAGGCTTAAACAGTATGCATATATGTAGCTGCATAGAAAAATCTCAGACAAATGAGTATGTACATTATTTATATTTAATAATTAACTGAATATAATCAAATCACATCTGTTTAGCTATCTCAATTTAAGATACTCAATATTTCTGCTGGACCAAAGTTTCGAATCCCATAAAAATACCTACCTCAACCTCAATTTCCTAGCAAACATGGAGAATCTACATAAATGATATAAGCAAGGTTTAGTTTGACTACACACCAACTTGGAACAAAGTAAACTCTTAAAAAAAATCTCCAAACAATAAGAATTTTGAACAGCAGCATTGAAATTAATTCTATTCCTTAAAGAACACAAGGAACAAGTTATCAAAGTACTTCAGTATTGCAACATGTGTTATTTACGCTAAGCTACTTCAAAGGGAAGCATAAGGACAAATTAAAGTCATGTCAAAAGGAAAGACAAAAGCTTCCTTCCAATTGCACAAATTTAAATTAAAAAATGCTTTAAAGAGCAGGTACTGTACACCTCATTGCATAAGCATAAGGCTGCAAATGAGTAAGGTCATGACACTAAATAATTAAATAAAATGGAAAAGAAATGGAGGTGGTGCTGAGTGAAGAGTGCTTTTTATTACTCAACAACAGTCTACAGTCTGATAGCTCCAATTTGGTAGAAAATTTATACACCAAACATACTTATTCAGACATCTGGGAGTTTCATGCATTTAATCAAGATGTTTTTATCAGCAATTTGCTTCCATTATTTTCCCAATCTAAAGATTATTACTCATCATAAAATTGTTAAAGTAGGTATAAATATGATTATGCTAAAGTGAGCAGGTAAAAGGAGGGAAATGATGCGATTTTTTCCAGAGGTTGAAACAATAAAAGAAAGAAATCCCACATTCCTGAAAGGTAATTCAGCTCATCTGCTCCACTTGTACAAACCCCACCCATTAAAAAAGTGCATCAGGGAAGAAATTCTTCAGTTTCTTTTTCTTGGCCACCAAATGCTACACTTCCACAGTTCCAAGGCAATTCCTTTTCTGAAGACACATCTGCCATTTTCAGTACACAACCACTCCTTGTATTAAACGAGGAGCACAATCCCACTCACAAAGCTCATGTATTCTGCCTATAGTAGTGCATTAAATACACCTTTTCCAAATGGCTTAAGAGTTTCTCTGACTGCAATCGGCATTTATTTAGGCATGGTGGCAGAGAAAGGAAATCCAAGAGAGGGAAGAACTCCTTGGTCCCATAAAGATGGTTCCTGTTCCACTCGGCTCCCCCTTGGAAAGGGAACAAGGCAGATTCTCAGTCTTATGAAGCTTCAAACATTCTTGAGCCCCCTTCCTTTACCACAAGGAACTACAATACTCCTTCACTTCTAAATACATCCAAAAAGGAAAAGATAAGAGATTCTGTACAAGTTTCTGGCTCAGCACCTTGTATCCACAGAGTGCCCACACAGTCAGCTGGGAGCACCCCTTGCCTGCTCTTGGAAGGAGACGTGTGCTTGCAGTACCACCTCTGCCAAAAGACTGAAGCGAGTTCTAGCAAAACCCCACCTGTTTCCTTCAAGAAAAACACAACAGAAGTTCTCCGCAGTTACCACAAAACTAGCAGGCAGCACTGTAAAAAAATCTGATTTCTCCTATTTCTGTAGGTACATGGTCCTCGCTGTCACAAATATCAAATAGTTTTCTCTTCCAGCTCTCATCTGCTGAACTCATGCAGTTGTTACAATCACGCAGCGCACATCCTATTGCAAAGCTCACTACAGCAGCGCAGAGGGAAAGTGGTCTAAATCTGCAGAGATTCTTTAAAGCCACTTGGATAGGAAGATTATAGCAAGATACCAGAGGAGGCAATGCATAATGAGAGCAACACATTAACAATGATTAGGCATCCTCAAGTTTTCCTCAAGAAACACATTTCAAATAAAATTATTCTGGACAGTCTTTTAACTTAAGATTCACAAGTGGCGTCTCTTGAAAGCACCGAAATAAGGGCTCAAAGTAATCTGAAACTATTTTAAACCATCAGCTAATCTAGTTCAAGTTATCTTTATGCAAATGCTTAACAATCAGATCTGATGCATATTTTTACTCCGCATCACCCTAATGCAGTAAGTTGGGTTATTTAAAAGGAAAACGTATTTTGATATCCATGACAGGTATTCATAAAAATCATTAGGTCAGGCAACATTTATTCATTAATTCAGAAATACGAGCTGGTTTGTTTTTAAAGGAGAGGCTGTTGATGGTAATTTGTTTGTTGCTGTAGAACGGAATGAGCAGGAACTGCCACAGGATAACCTGGTCCTTGAGGCAAACTCGATGTGTTATTCTGGTAAGCTGACATATCCACTGACATTCCCATCTGCTGCTGGGTGTAAGCAGCTGTGCTGGCAGCTGACTGAAGGCCAGGGTTCTGGTTCACGTATGTCTGGTTTAACACAGAATCTGGTCCTGGGCTGTAACAAAACAAAACCAAATCTAATTCTGACAAGTTCCTATCTATTTATCTGATAAGTAGGCTTGCAAAGAAGAATATTGCTTAGTCCAAAAGCAATCTGTATATTTTCAAAACAATCAAACAGTGTTACATGCCATCATAAATATCCCAAGAACACACAACCAACCTCTAGACAAAGTAGTAAAATTAGCACCAGGAAGAAGGGTGATTTAACAGTTTGCTGAGGCAATACCTTAAATAGGCAGCTTGAGCTGGCTGAGTTGCTCCAGAAGAATTTATACTTTGAGGCAGAGACCTCAACGGCCCCATCTGATCAGGTCCTAGGCTATAACCTGGGGAAATGGTGACTTGGTGAACACCCTGGATCATGTAGTTTCCACTAGGTGCCTGTACAGGGTATGACTGTAAATAAAACAAAATTAAAAAAGAATGTAATTTTATACCTTTTATTTTCAATTAAGTAGCAGCAAACGTGGCACAGAATACCACTACAATAAACAAGTATGTTAGGGTTCAAAGGCTGAATGGACATCAACTAATTTTTCATAACATGTTTTAAATAGGCATCCTTTATTTCACAAATAAAGAACCTTCTTCACAAATGCACTGCTAACGAGATCAGTGCTTAATATTCAAAAGAAGAACCTTTTATATCACGTACAAGACCTCAGCCCTTCCCAGAAACCTTATTTCTTTCTCTCCCATTTGCCTCTTCTTTGTAAATGTTCAATCCTTGCGTATTTTGACGCACAGATATGAGTAAGGACATGGGCGCCACATGAGATTTGTTATTTCACACATTTTGGAAATTGAAACATAAGACTATTCTAAGATTATAACACAAAAGGAAAGCAAAAACTTGAGTTTCTTGTTAATTCTGGTTTACAGTAATGCAAGTCTTTACTCAAAATTCAGGTAGAACAGCTGTTATAACACTCAGCCTACAGAAGCCTATGCTGCTCATTGGTTTTGGACTTCAGGTAGTATATGGACACTGAGGAACAGACAGGTTTGTACCAAGTAACTATGCTAAGATCAGCAAGGTTACCATTATCTTGTATTTTTCACCACCGGAAGCATGCATCTTGGAAGAAATAGTAAACTTCACTTGCCTTTTGGCTTAAATTACTTTTTAACCTCCAAATATAATAAATTTTCCATCCTTGCCAGGAGTTAAGGACACAGAATTACTTTTAACTGACATATATTCAGATCTAGCAGTTGCTATGGCAACTATTCTTTTCCCACTGAACAATTAACATTAAAGTAAAATTCACTTAAAGTAAAAACACCCATTCTGTGCTTTCTCCAAAAAGAATCTTTCTCTCTTTTCCTCCATTTTTGTTTTCTTAAAACATCAATATGGTACATTAGAGATACTGTAGAACAGTTTTGAGCAACTATACCCCCTAACACAACGTGTTCATTTCTTAAGGGGGGAGGAAGAACTAAAATCAGACTAGAGTTTCTATGTTTAGAAAAAGTACACTGCACTCATGATTAATGCACTAATATTAAAGTTCACTCACATCCTTGTTATAAGAAGGTAACATTTTACTTTTAGACCGAGGACATGACTCACAGCGAGAATATCCACCAAGCTGCTGAACCACACATTTCTAACTGTAGAAAATTAACTAGGAGAGGAATCTTTTAGTATTTTCAATACAGTATCTTTCTGCTAAG
The DNA here is from genome assembly GCF_963210335.1 of Falco punctatus. NCBI lineage: Eukaryota > Metazoa > Chordata > Aves > Falconiformes > Falconidae > Falco > Falco punctatus. The sequence goes on from NC_137588.1 coordinate 41,805,057, forward strand.
CGGAGCAAAATTAACAAGTGTACCTTATTGTACAAGCAGGTAACTGCAAATTGAAGTACCCTGTTCCAGTGCATAAATGATATTTTATTCTAAAGGCTGTAAGAAGTCACCAGGCAATATCAGATTGTTCGTAGGCTAGCAAGAAAGCATACACTTCGTTTTTGCTGTCATCTTTTTAAATAGAAATCTATATTAGGAAAGTCCCTATTTCCAGAAAGGGATACTGACCTGCACTGAAACACCAGAAGATGTAGGTGGGTATTGTGCAGGATGGTGGAGTTTTGAGTAGGCCGAATACATCGGTGCTTCATTCATCAATTTGTTATAAAGCTCCAGAGCTTCTAGAACTTTCACATTCAATTCAGATAATTCTGAATGTTTTCTGTTTCAAAACAAATATACGCAAACACTAAGTTTCTCTAACATCTAATGTTAACATAGTAAAAAAAGAAGAGTGGTTCATTAAACAGTGTTGACTATGCAAGGGAAAAAAATTATAAAGGTAGATGATCAATTTCTTGCACATCTACATTGTAAAATTGCCATTCTGTTCCTTACGCCATTCTCTTACACCAATGGGACTGGAAGGAGAGTCCAAATGGTGAACAACTGTTCTTCCCCAGCTGCAATAATGCAAGCAGCTCCACAGGTGTTAGTTACCTTTTCTTTTCAACCTCAGATATCCCTAGGAGTCTGAGGGGGAAGAGGTTAAGACAGCATTGAATAGTGTTTTCTGTCATGGAGGACAGTCAGCAGCAGCCTGAGAGCACTAAGCTCTAGACAGATTGCAAAAGGCTACACTTAAAACATGCTACTACAAAAGGCATCCAGCAACTTATGCAGTGAATTTTGGAGAGCAGCAATCAAACCTTATTACACACACTGGGACCTCAGCCCTAAGCGTTGTCAGAACAGAGTTGTCAAAATTTCTTTCTTGCACGATTTTCTAGCTTGGGAGATAAAAGTAAAAAAAAACACAAAACCAAAAAACCCAGAACTGCACAATTTAAATTAAATCAAAGTAAACAATGCAGAAGCTACATGTTACGGCTCACCTATCTATCTCTTCTAGTTTTTCATCTATCATTGGACCCATCTGTTGACAAATATCTGTGAAGACAAAAGTGTCAAGGTAGTTAGTCTCTTGCCCAATTAAAAGTTTAAACAGTCAAAAAATACTTTATCCAAGTACACTAAAACAGCACACAAAATTGGAGAGCGCACCTAATTATCACATGTGTCCCATTCCTCCAGCCCAAATAGACAGAAAAAATACTTCGGTTATTCTGCCTTGTCATCTTCTCTGCTTTTTCCCCCTCTACCCTCTCAAATGAACGACTACTGCTAAAACACAGGGAAAATTTTGCGTTCTTGCTTGTGCTGTGCAAGATCTATGACTTTCATCTCCTACTGGAATATCCAGTCTAAACTGCCTATGAATCTGTCTAGATCTGCGGTACTGTAGAACTTTGCTTTCACTTTCTCCATTCTAGGAACATCGCTTTTTTAATGTACGCTCAATTGTTATTACACACCTTGAACTAACTGGCCTTTAATCAAACTCAACTAACTTCCTCCTAGTCAGCAGTACCTTGGAGAAATTTTGACATAAAATTAATTGCTTATTTCAAGCAGAGTTTTGATAGGTGGACGGATCCTGCAAAGATCAGGGATTTTACACTAACTGGAAGTTATGTAAATTATTCTGCTAAACATGGGAGTTGGCTTGGCAACTATTAGAAAATTTAGTTATACATATAGCCCCATGCTCTCACTGTGAAGTAAGCTATTATACAACACACTATTAGTACAGACCACAGGTTCTCTAAGCTTAAAATAAATGCAAATTAATTACCAGCTTAATCCACAAAATGTACTTGTCAGAAGAAATAAAACAACTAGCTAACTTAGTGCTCCAAGTACCTTCTGAGTCTAGAAGATCTGGAGAATCAAGTTTTAAATCTGTCGGATCTATACTCTGAAGTACCTGCAGTGTTTTATCCATCTTATCCTGAAAGGTAAAGATTAAGAACAGTTATCTCTGAAGCACGGCAGAGACTGTTTCTATTTTCAAATTTAAAAAGTTAATATAAAAAGGATCATCTGCTAACATTCAGTAACAAAAGAATGTTTCAACCAATGTATTCAGCAATTATTTTATATTGAAAGTGACTGCATACCTCATCTATATAAACTGGTTCAGGTTCTGCTTTCTTAATTTCTTCTGTAGCATCCTCAGGAACAGAATTTTTATCCACAGTTGCTGAAAGAACAAACATTAGTTTCTTTTCTGTAGCTGTGTTACTATGCTACCTTAAAATACAAATTTTCTCCTTGCCTTCCATCAGTTCTTTAAACGAGAGAGAAATTTGAATAAGTAGTTTAAGCAGTGATACACCTAGCTGCTGCAGAAGGGAAAACGGGTTTGCCTAGAAAATGTTCTGACAAGCTGCTTCCTTTGGGCTGTTAGCCTGATTATGAACCTAGGCCCAGCAAGGGAAAGACTCCTGAGTCATATTAGCATCTAAAACCACCTCCAACACATGTGTGGTTACTTTCAGTCAAGTCGTAAGTATTAAGATTTATTTTGGTATCATGAGCATGAATAAAGCTAACAATGTGATTCTTACAAACCACTGATACAGGTATGAATGTTACTCCATACTAGGTCTGACATCTGAAAAGAGACTTTGACTTTTTAAATGGCAAGTGACTGGATTCATATGTAGTATGTTACTGACAAAGAATTACGGTAAATTGAATGGAATTTCTCGAACAGGAAAAGGTAACAACTTAAGAGGAGAATCAGAAGACAGAAATTGCTAAATTGAGTTACAGCAGTGGTATACGCTTGCTTGCTCACTTGCTTGAAACAAGGGCAGGATGTCTCTGAATTCTTTCCCTGGGCTGATTTCAGAAAATTATTTTGCTGATGGACTAATTAGTAGTTCCACCGTAAGCCCACCTTTCTAAAATTATCTGTCAGCGTTTAGTAGCTCACTTACCTGACTCGGTTTCCACATTTAAGTCAGAAGTCACAAAATTAGATGGAAACAGTCCTATGCCTCTATGATTTTCACCTTTCCACCAATTGGTGTCACTGGGGAAACAAAGATGTATTACAAAACTCTGAATATCAACGTTTAGTGTCAGTGACATATTTTGGGCTTTTGACAGAAAACCTGTGAGAGCCGCTACACTGCTTCCCCATGTATCCAGTAACAAAGGCAATGGAGAACATTTGTAGAGATTACCCACAAAGCCAAAGACAGGAGCTGGGGCAGAGGGGTGGGGAGGAGGGATTGAAGGAAGTAAAATCATTCAGTAGCAATCACTCAAAAATTAACACAACTCTTCAATTCTTTTGACTGATTAGATCACAGCCCGTTATAGCTTTTTCTAAAAGTTTAGAAGTAGTACACAAGTGGGGATTAACATTAGAGATAACTGAGCTGTCAAACTCTATTAAATGAGAACAGCATTAGCAGGGAAGAAGTACTGCTTCTCGGATATCATTGAGGCAACGGTGATAACAACAAAAAATATTTTAAGTATTTTTTCTTCAGTTTTATTCTTAGCAAACATGATGCTTGATAGCCAGAGATTTAACAGTTTCTCAAAGCAGCCAGAATTTAGGACTGTGATGTGTACGCACATTCTTATGGCACATGTTATAACCAGCTAACGCTTATCTTAAAAACTACAAAGTGGACCTACACCACAGCATGAAATACCCAATGTAATAGAGCAAGGTTCTCCCTGCATCAAAAATGACTTGAGGTCAAAAACTTGGGAGTATGGAAAGAATGGCGGAAAATAAAGGGATTTGAGGGAGGCCAGAGTGACAATATACATTTATGTGGGGAAAAAGCATCACAGGAAAAATTTGCTATCCTAAGAAAACACAGTAGTGGAATAAAGGCACCTTCATCTTGAGTATATTATACCTGTCATCCAATACAAAAATAATTTCTCCACTTTTAAAGGTGAGCTCATTGTCCTCGACAGCTTCAAAGTCATACAGAGCTCGCACCTTCCTCGAGTTCTGATTGTTTTGCTGAATTTCTGCAGATGGGTACAAGGATTTAGTTTCCAATTGTTGCTGCTTCTGCTCTTGCAAAGACAATTCGATAGCTACAATTAGGGGAGGGGAAAAAAAAAGTTTGTATATTTTATCCCTGTATACAAAGGCAGTTTGCTTTCCTAATAAAAAAAGAAAAATACTGCTATATTATAAACATGGTCTGTATCTGCTTCTCTAATATTTTAAGTTTAAAATCTTTGCTCCAAACTACTAGCCACATTTCGTGTTTCAACAGCTTTACTCTGCGCAGCAACAAGATTAAAAAGACAAAACATAATCATGCACAAGTTATGAATCATTAAAAAAAAACTCTGCTTTTCATGGTACAGCCCACTAGAAGCGGTGCACACACTACTAATGTCAGTAGCATCATTAGCACGATCAGAAATACTCATAAATTCTTCACTATGATATCTGAACAACAGTAACTATATCCAAGAAAGAGGTGAGAGAAAACAAACATTTATATGTTCTGATTTTTTTTTAAAAAAAAAACATCAAGATATAGGCTAAAATAAAGCATGTGGCTGCAGAAGGGAGAAGACCAAACTCACTGGAGAGAAAGCAGTCACAAAACAAAGCTAATGGCTATGTGATGGGGAAGAATGTATTTTACCCCAAATCCTCATCCATGAGGAAAACACCTGGAATGATACAGTATACTAATTCCCAACCTGCTGTGCCCTTACTTTCAGTTTGATGCAGCAGAAGAGAGTACAACTTCCTATTTCTGTGCATTTTAACAAAACTTCCAGGACACAAGTCTAACCCAGGCCTGTGACTAGCCATTTACCTTTAGCTATATCTTCATCTTCTTTGTTTTTACTTAACGATGAACCATTCTTAGCAGCATTTGTGGAAGCCTGCAAAAGTATTAACAGCAGATTTTTTTTCAGGTTAAAAATGAAAAAGCAAGCTCTATAATTATATACTTAAAAAAAAATTAGTGTTAAGTTGTTCCTGGTTAGCTGCCTTATTGTAGCATTTCATTACTGAATCACGATGACCTTCTAGAAGAAAAAATAAGCACTCTTCAGAATCTCAGGCATATTTTATTTTGTTTTCAGTAAGAAACAAAGTAAAATAAATAATCAGACCTATTTTTAAATAACTGATCTCCTTTAAACAATGATTTTAGCCTCATTTACTGAAGTGAGGCTACTCATTTAAATGACTACCCTTTCCACCTTTGTCCTCCACCCCTCCCTTTCAAAGGGAAGAAAAGCTCTTCGGAGTCCTACATCTGCTGCAAAGATCCAAGCTATTAGGCAGCAGCTGGACTTAATGAAGAGGGAGATCTCTCTCCATATCAGAGCAAAAAGCCACCCTATCTCTCTGCTGGTGGGACAATGGGAAAGAAGAGCAAATGTACCAAGTTGGGAGCTGCTGGCTTAAATAATACAAGTCTCCTCACAGCATAGTAAAATCAAGAGTTTTCATTTTGACAGGGAAGTCTTCCCGCACATAGCGGGAATGAAGTTTCAGACAGTAGCCATGTCTAGAACTTATCAATGGTCCTAGAAAACAATCCTACAAGTGCACCAAATACTAACAGATCTCAGCTTTGCTTGATGTAAAAACATCAAGATATCATTTCATATGTATTTGTAGGAAAGGAAGCATAACTGGTTGCCAGTACTCTAGATCTTCCGTGTTTCTTCCATATGTTTTAACACATATCCTAGATTTAGAAGTGAAAACATCTTTGTGGAGGAAGGAAAGACTGTAAAAGTAAAAATCCCCTCTGTGTTTAATACAGAGAAAAGTAAACTTCATTTAAGGAATACGTAATAGAAGCTGTAGTTCTCATTTTCAGGACTGATCTTCACTTGACTTGTAATTAACATGAAAATATTTAGAAGCATCAATAATGAAGTGTAGAAAAAAACCCCAACCACCTGTCATCATATCTGCCAGCTATAAGATTAAGCATAATATGCTACCTGAAGTAAAATACAAAGGGTGAGGGTTAGGGGCTGGAGCACCCCACCTACTGCAGAGCAGAAACAATTCCCGATGTGGGCAGGTAGCTGCATGAACAAGAAATGGAGGCTTGGAAAAGGAAGGCATGGTACAGATCTCCTTCACAAATGTCTCCATTCCAAATATTACCCTGTTCTGTGAGGCTCTTTGAAGAAAAATGAAGGTTATGCGCTCCGAGTCAGCAATCAGAACCATGAAACACCATGTACAAAGCGTGGGCGTAGAATTGCTTTGAGTTAAGGTGGTGACTGCTCAATGAAGCTTTAAAAATTATTGGAAGTAAAGAAAGGATCTAAAATGAAACAACTCATAAGGGCATCATGAAACAGCCTTTAGTCTGTTATATTTTTCTTAGGAAGCCAAGGACACAAAAAATCAAAATGAACAGAGGTGAACCTCAGCATAAGGAGGCAACCAAACCCAAAAAAGGATCCTACTCTCCTCTGATCGAAAGCACAAAAGATTTTGTCTGAACACTTTTCCTTTGTTCGCCGCCAGGACCAGTGAACCTAACAGTACCATGTATTCCAAATCCGCTTTTACCTGCGATCCTGCTGCAGGAAAAGTTACACCTTCTTCTTTTAAAGCTTTAATAGTTGCAGATATTAAGCTACACTGTGGGTCTTTCTGAAATTCTTCCGACCACTCCACCATTAGAGTTTTTAGCTTTTCACATACTTTCGGATGAGCCTAGAAGACAAAATTGCATGGAAAGAGATGCTCGTACCTCAAAACGAACAGGAATTGTTCCCTCTCAGTAAAATTATGTTACCAAAACCATTTTACTATAAACACCCTTAATAATTATTAAATGTCCTGATAAAAAAAAATAAAGGAAAACAGAGCCTAGATTATATGGTCTTTTATACACTGATTCTGCTACTACAGATAACACGCTTAGCTTCTGGAGCATCATCCTTTTGTTGGAAAGCTGGCATAGCAGATTTCAACACCATTATCCCAAAGCAGCAACCGACTGCAGGTAGTTCTGATTTCCCTGATCCTAGCAAACAACCAGTTATTCTAAATCTGGGCTCTTTCAACACATACAGCAATCCTCTGAGGCAAATTCTCTTGCACAGCTAAAGCTTAGATCTTGCAGGCAGTTCACCTGCTGCTATTTTAGTGGAGTCAATAGCGGGTGATTAAGGAACGGTTAAGGAAAAAGACTGACAAACTTTCTGACTTTTCAAATGTTAGCCAAGTTAGCCATGTTTCCACCTCAGTAGTTTTGGAGAAATTCAGGTTATTTGCCATGCTTATCTCAACCCTTCTGCACCTGTTAGTTACCCTCCATTTTATTTCAACTTTCTCTTCACTACTTCTAATTTGTATTGTTACTTGCCATCCAACCACATTAAGTTGGTTTAATATGAGATACCATCTTTCCCTACGAGACAACATACCTTCCCTATCTTTTATGACTTCTGCTGTCCTCTCCTCAGATGCCAGAAACCCATTTCTCCCTGTTGACTTCTCAGGTGACAGGATCTCACAAAAACCTGATCTTCGAACCATCTCTGTATGTATGTATATAGGTATGTCTCCTTGTTTCAGATTCTCTCACAAAAAGGTACACCTTACGTACAGTGCCACCCAGCTCATGGAACAGTTTACACACTCAGCTCCTGAATTAGGAACGGAGGTGCAGGGACACAGATTGGTAAATGAAGATATCTGCTTGGAATGAGGGCAAACCAAGATCAAGTTCACGCTCTGCCTGCAGCTCCTCTGGCTCCCACAGTTTTCTCCAGCCTCCCACATGAAAGAGACTCTACAGCTCCCCTTCCTCCATCCTCATCCACAGGATGTACAGCTACTCTAAATCTACACAGGATCACCGATTTCATTCGGCACTGCAAATTTTAGGTGCTAACAACTCCACCCAAAGTGATAATACACCTCCAGAAAAGCAGGCCAGAATCAAGTATTATTCTACTGTATGGCTAAAGAATACCCTTCGGAGTATCCCTCAGAAATGTTAGACATCAGCTGCTGTTAATCCTGTGATTATGTAGACTTACAAAATTCACTGGAGCAAAAAGAGCCACTATTCAGAAAAGCAGCCAATGTATGTGAAGGTCATGTCAACGTTACGAGGATAAAACACCGACTGAGGCACCTCAGGCTCCATCCACTTTCTGATTTTGTTGACAGTTCACGAGAAGGACTACAGTTTGAACCCAGAGCACCCAAACTAACCAACCTGGGGATACTTGCTGGTGAAAAATGATTCTGGGGTTGCTGGGCTCACCTACATCTGTTTCACTTGGCTTGTCTGGATAAGAGCCTGGGACTGCACAAATGCAAGGGCAAGATTTCTCATTTGAGTGTAGTTCAGATCACACTGTAAGCCTGTGCCTTGCACGTAAACATATGTTGAACAGTAAGAACGCTGACAAGTTTGGGCTCAACCATGCATTTAATTGAAAGGAGAGATGTAGCTGGATGGGCTCAGTATCAGCACAAAGACATTTGTTACACTTGTCTGAACTAATTTTCTTTTGGAGAAAAGGGAGAAAGTACAATTTTATCTGCCCTCTGAAGATTATTCCTCCAAGTGGGCCAGGGACATGAGTAAAACGTAAGTATTTCCCAACAACAAAATAAATTATACTCCAGTAGACCATTCTTCAGTGGGATTAAAGGTTTCCTTTTACATCCACAAGTGCTGTCAGACCATGAAGGTCAATGTTCTGTTTCAGAATGGACCGTGGCTAATGAGAACAAAGGGGAGGACTTTAAGACCTATTTTTCCACACAAAGCAAGAAACAGAAGAGCTGTGAACTCATTTTGCTTCCCAGCAATTTTATTAGTTTCCTTAATTGCTTTGCTCAACCTCTGATGATTCCCGGCCTCCCATATATTTGACAACTAACTTCTTTTCAACCCATTAGCCATTTTTGTCTTCAACTGGTACAGTAATTAAGGGAAATCTCTTTCTGCTTATTCAATTCATTACATCCAGATTTAGATCCCATCAGCTGCTTGACCCTAACCATTCAGGTCTTCCTTTCTTGCTTACTTCCTCATTCAACGTTCTGAGAATCCCTAGAAACTAAGAAAGTTGTGTCAAGACTTTCCCCTTTTCCTTGTAAAAATGTAATTTAACTTTCTCACAGTTTTCCCTTTGTACTTCAGCCTATGAATTTCACTCGAGCCAAATAAAAAAATATCTTCAAGAAAAGCTGCCTTCACCATTATCGAATTAATTTAGCTTAAGAAGAGTCACAGATTTTAATTAAAACTGCTTATGTCATTTTGTAAAAACCTGAAGTAGGTATTATCAGCCTGTCACTTCTTTAATACTTTATTTTCTCACAGTAAAAATTGCAGTACACAAATTTCAGTGATAAGACAAACAGCTGGCAGTATGTGCAACTGCACGAAGACTAGAAAATGCCGATTAACTAGAACATTAGTTTTGCCAATTCTTTCCTATGCTGAGACACAGCAAAGTTACCAAAATAATCCTCCCCCGGTACTTAAGGTTATAAAACATTACCTTATTTATTATACCTCGAGCTTCACTAGCAAAATCACGAGAACATACTTCTAAGTGAAATATTTTTCCACAGTTTGATACACAGGCTCCTAAAAGCTGACAACAGAAATACAATTGTGAAAATTTATGACAACAATGAAAATAATCCAAAATAAAAGCATACATAAAAGAGTTAAATTTAATCTGCTGTGCAGCATGCACACCCTGACTGACTTCTATTGAAGATACATAAAAGTATTACTAGATCAGTACACATTTAATAGCTGCATTACATAAAAAATACAAAGTTTTTCCAAAATAATGATAGTCTACTCACTGTAAGTGCTTGCAAAGCCACATGGGGAACTTTATGATTTACTCTCTTCATGATGGCTTTAAGGCAATCCTTTGCTCTGAAAAAGGAACAAGGAAACTATTAGTGATAACTGTGACTGACATAATCTGTGGAATGAATGATACCAGATACTCAAGCTGGGTAAGCAAACAAAACTGGGTCGATTGACAAAAATGTAACCTAACATAAAGTCTTCCCAGAGCTAGCTGGAAGTATTTAACTTGTTTGTTGTTCTATGCATACTGGACTGGCACAGACCCCATTTTTACACTGGAATTTTGTATTAATTTCCATAAAACTGCTGACAGGTCATAAAGGGAGCAATTGCCATTAAGTTGAGGAAATGGATTTGAAACAGACAATGAAAGAAATGTCTACATAAAAAGAAAGAATGAGGAGCAGTGATGATTAAATAAACGGTTATTTTACTGGCTACTGTGAAGGGTCTTTATAGATTTAATTTAAAAATCGTGCACACAGGTTGTCAGCTCTTCAATCCCATTTTCGAGACTCTCAGGACACAAAGATTTTTATAATTTGTTTCAGCAAAATCTGAGCAGCACAGAACAATTATTAGCATTCTAAATGTTAATCTACTAAGGCTTTTCATACATTAAATGAGCATTAATGGCATGCATGAGCTACACAGGCTGATGCATATAAGTCTTCATTAACACTATTAATCTGAACCCCCTAAAAACATGAAATCTCTGTATAAAGACCTAATGTGAGATCTTTGCAACTAATCTCACTTGCAGTACACCTCAGCTGCTATATTACCAAAGCACAGAAATGCCTCCGCAAGGCTGCATTTCTCCACGTCACCCAGGGAACTCAGCTCAAACAACCTGTGCTCTTCACCACTGAGGCTCTGGCTCCTTGGTTGCTTTACGCAGGCACAAGTGAAAGTCACTGATTAAAGCAGTGGAACAGTCACCTACTGTCCCTCCCTAGAGCAATGCAGCCCCCTTCCCTTCCTCACGGAGGCTTTAGCAGCCATGCAGTGCCCAGATCAAGGAACGATCTGACTGAGCATGTTAGTTTTCGGCCAGATCACTGCCAAGATCAGATTCACCAGGAATCCATCACACAAGGGGCTGGAGGAAATATTTGACAACCCTCTCAACACAAATTCTCTCTCCCGTTAATTTAAAGTTGTCACGGAATTGCAACCTTACGCAAAGCTTAAAAGAAAAGCCTGTGCAGAAATGAAACCAAAACTTTCACTGTTAACACTAAAAAAGATGTTTCTGTCAAGGTTTTGGTTTGTTTCAAAAGATGTCTTTTCCAATGTGTTATGTGTACAGTAGTGAGAAATATTTTATACCATTCTATTAAGATAATAAGCTGCACCTATATTCACATTTTGGTTTAGAGCACTAGTCTGGTTCTGAAACAATCTTTCTAACCATTCCCACCTGCTGCGTATTTAGTTCACAGTGGAGTTTTATGCATGCACATTTCTTGCCTTTCGGATGAAACTAAGCCAGAAGCTCCTCTATGCATAGCAAAAGTGCTCCAATCTCTCAAGGAGCCATGAGAATAAGAGGAGTGACAGGATCCACAGACAAATTTGCACCTGGTGTGGATATTAAGTTTAAGAGAAGAGATTAGACCCGTTCTGAAGGTGGAAAAACAACCCCAAACACCCTGAACTGCAAACTGGATGGATGGTTTCAGTACCAACTGCTCTGGTTTACAACTCCAGCCTTACTGTACTGAGTTACTTGGTGATGTACACATAGCTAGAACATATGGGTTTAGTCCTAATAATGAGTATGTTTGGTCATAGTTCATGTACAAACAAAAAAGTTCATGTACAAACAAAAAAGTTCATGTACAAGCAAAGTCAACATATTGTTGCTAAGCTATGTATTTATTTAAGGGTAGGCAACTATTTATTATTTTCAGAAAGATGGCTCTTGGTGAAAGGCAGGAGGGAAGAAAACTACACAAAACTGAAGTAAAATAGCTAGCGGTACTGGCATTTAGAATTCTGAATTTAGGATTTTATTGTAGATACAAAAATATATATTAAGATTTAATGATGTACTTCTTATACATATAGTTATATATTTTGCATGTCTAATCGGGGGAAAAAAACACTAACTTTTTTTTACAGTTTCTCCTCCCCCAAACCAAGCAGATTTAAAACAGTTCCCTCTAAAAAAAGTCTTTTGTAACTAAAGAAAAAAATAGATTTTTAATAAAGGACTCAAAGGACATTCTACACTTTTTCCAAGACTAAAGAATTCCAGAATGAATGGATTTGCTCTTATTCCCTGTGAAAGGTAATTAATAAAAAAACCCAAAGCATGCACATACAGTGCAGTGTAGTAATCTTAAAAATTACATATAACCGATAGAAATTTTAAGATCACTTAAGAATTCAACCTATGCACTAATTCAGGTTTACTTTAAAATTTAGAACATGTTATCACTCAAAAAGATTACTTTAGAATTCAGCAAATACTTTCGGCCATTATGGGATCGCTGAACTACCACTTATGTTTCAGTATTACTGCTTAGGCTAGACTGATTCAAACTGATCTACAGTTTGATCTCCATTTTTTTCCCCTTTTCTCCTCCATCAGTCCCATTGTTCCTAATGAATAAACACAGATAAATTCCTTATTGTAAATAGCTAACTGTCCTAGCTAGATAATTTTCTACAAAGAAACTAGTTCACTTTTTCCTACTGGCATAGTTGCTTCTCAAAATTTATGCAAGATCGTTAAATATGAATAACTTGGTCTACTGTGCAAAACTCCATAAAAATTGGAATGCACTCAGCATATACAAATTGTTCTACTAGAAACCCTGTTGGAACATTTCTTTCAGATTTTTACAGCCATCTACATGTATTTGTAGAGCTTGCAGAAGTGTCAGATTGGTAGCACTTTTTGCGTGGCTGACTACGATGAGCATTTTGAGACATGTTCTCTCGGAAACACTATTCTTCACATGAACATGAAATTACATGTTGTAATGCTGAGATACAGCTTACCCATTAGGAGTACTGCCAACCTTGTCACATATATCCATAATAAGACCCCAGTCCTCACTGGTGTTACATTCATTTGTAGCTTTTTCTATAAAGAAAAACAAAATTGATTAAGTGTAATATCCTATTAAGTTTAGAATGTAGTCCACAGACACCTTCTCAGACATACTAAAAAAAGGAGACTCCACATACAAAGTACCAACAGGCAGCGTCTTCTACAGGTCAGCACTAATTCTTGCCATCTTGGAAAGTGTTATGTACAGTTTTCAGCACTGGACTAACAGGTATGATAAGTTTTTAGAAGTCCAAAAAATAGAAACAACTCTTTAAATGTAACGCTGTAAATTATGAAAAAGAAACTGCTTCTATACAGTTTGTTTAGTTACTCCAAGTTGAAGTCATAGCCCTAGTTTAGAGTTTGCTTAAGGTCCGCTAAGGTTTGCATGCCATTAAATATTTCACGTGTTCCAAGGGAAACAAACAAACAAAAAGATATCTTTAGGACTAAAGGAAAGCCCTAGCCTCATTCAACACACAAAGTATTTTTTTTTCTGTGACATTTTCGAGAAAATCTAAACGCCATAGCAAGCGTTGAGAAAAATAAATGGCATGGAATGATTAATAACACACACAGAAGGAGGCAATACAAACCAGACTGTTCTATCAAAAGAACATATCCCTTATCAATATTTGCAGCATATCACTCTATATAGTAACTGATAAGGTTTAATGTTATTTATTTGTGCTTTCCTTTGAAGCTTTTATTAGTCATGTTATTTTAATCACATGTAAATATCACAGTCCAATTAAAATAGCTTATAAACAGCAAATTAAATAATTTATTCATTGCATTTGCTGCTTTAGGATTTAACCTGCTAGTTTAATATTTTAAGTAAATTCAAAGATAAGAGCTTTTAGATTTTTACGTTACATATTAAACCCATCAGAATGCACTTCATAATCACGGTGATACCATAATCAGTACTTCTACAGAATTTTATTTCAGTAAGAGAAGCCACTAAATCCCTTTGGGACGGAGCATTTTAAAGACTATTTAGCAGATTAAAGCAGAACATAATGGTCACTCACTATTAATGTGATGGTGCTCTGTGATAGCAGCTGTTTCAAAATTACAAGGTTTGCTGACAGCAACAGTACTGCAGGATAAACCCAATTTCATGTGTATAATTAAGCATCTTCCCTGATAACCAGTTTCACTACTTAGTTTTGCAGTCAAAAGTTTTAACAATACTCAGGCTGGCTCAGCAGAATGGCTTCCACAAAGAAAACACAAGCTTAGCAGTCAACAGTGACTGTAAATACCTTTTGTTACAGATGTAAAAGCAGACCAAGGAGGAGTAACGGAAGCTTGCAATTTTGGCCACAGGTTATCTTTGCAAGCTAGACTAACTACTTAGAGGAAGCAAATATTGTGTATGTTCCTACAACACAAGCCTTCTTAAAAACTTACCCAGAAAGGACACAAACATTAAATTTTCTCTTAAGTGCATCAATATTTTTAGGACACTAACACAAAACTCATTGCTTGTTCTTGAAAACAAATTAGCATCTACAATTTGAAACAGTTTAATGTTCAATTTATTAAAAAAAAAATCAAACCAAAACAACCCCTATATGCACATTTCCTGGATACATGAACCCTAAGTACTCAACAGCCACATAAGAACAGCATAACACAGTGTTTGGTGCACACAACTTCAGCCTGGTGTTTCCTATGAAGTTCTGCCAGCTAAACCTGCTTTTCAAAAAGCATTGCCGTGCACATCTCCATCCCCAGTGGTGTGAATCCTCTCATCAAAACTTGTCAGTCAAATTAATCCGTCTCATCAAATGACAGTAGCCATCAGTTATGCATACAAAGCCAGTCCTCCAATGACAAATAGCACTAATGCCTGTAAAACAGACCAGGCACAATATTTAATAGCATTGCCTGCTGTCACCCTGATCTGAAACCTGTCTCCCCCCCGAAATTCCTGGAATATTTTAGAGATGCCTTTTTCCATAAGTCCCCCTCTTCCACAAGCAGAGAGGAAGCCTCTAACAGTAAACAGTAAGAAATGGTGGTAGGTCAACAAAAAGGCATGGAAATCAAGAAAAAAATCAAGGTTGTGTTTCACACCCAAGTCTGCAGAACCATAAAACGCCCCAAACAGCAATGACCAATGCTGCACTTGGGCTCTTTCAGCTCTCAGCAACACCCACTGACTGGGGGGGACACAAGCTCAGCTGGGATGCTGGAGTGCTTCGATACAGGTTGGCACAACTAGTGGGGCAAGCCTGAGAACAGGTACTGCCATACATGTCAGCTCTGTTTCTCGTTTCATACACTCCAGAACTGCACACCAGCCCTCCAAACTTTCCTCTTCCCACACTCCCTTCTCTTTCCCTCCACTACTCTCCTTTTAAAATGGGAAACAAATCAAATCAGGCAATATACATTTGGAGAAGCTATTGAAAAAAATTTAAATGCATCCACAAAATACACATAAAATGCATTGAGAAGGCACGCCTGTCTGATTCGCTAGTAAAAAGCACTCTCTTCTAAAATATCACAGCAAAGAAACAAACCGGAATAGATGCTCAAACATAAAAATATGTAGGCAATTTAAAATTACCTTGTTTACAAGCCAGTCAAATGCAAGCTCATAAACTGACCCTGCAGCGTAAACACTGCAAAACCAAGCACCTCGCTTTGTACCTGCTGTCATGCGAAGCCAAAAAAATGGCTCACCCACAAAGAGTGCCGGGTAAGGAACAGGGTAAAACAAGTGCAGTGGTGCAGCTCTGTGGGCCTTCAGCTTCTTCAGCCCGTTGCGACCCATCAACACCTCTCCTCCCCTTAAGGTATTTGTTATGTAGACACCAGTGTCACTTCTGTCCTCTACAAAAGACTCAAAAACACTTGCCAGAGGATACACTGAAGTTTCCCTGAACCCTCAGAGGAAATCACAGTCAGCTCTGCCTGCCATGATAGATGTCCCATGCTAATCTGATCCACTCTTCCACTGTCAACAGGAAGGCTTGATGTTTACCAGGCTTCACCAAGAAATTTTCAACTCCACACCTTCTACACCCTGAAGAGCAGCATAGCTACTATGTGACGCTTAGCGCTGCTTACTCATGGCTCCTGTGCTTTCCACGCTCTCACCCAGCCAGCACGTTTGTACATGGAGGCCTGTCAAATGAAAACTCCCTCCTCTTGTACCCATGTGGCCCTCTGGGAGCAGATGTGGTCCCGGTGAGAATATGAAGGCTGCCCTATGGCAAACTCCTACAACTTTTGAGGTTTCCTTCCCTGCCAGCATGACAAATTTAACAGCATCTGTTTTTTTGCTTAACATGAGCTCCAGCTGAAAAATAATCTTGAAGGATAACTACTTCACAGATGCTGAGACATGGACTTTGATCAGAAGAAACAGATGTAGGAGGGATGCATTCTCCAAGATCTTTTCAGTGCCAAGAGAATATAAACTTGCAAAAAATGCTATGACTTATACTCTGTAGTCCTCCAATTAATGAACAAACACTAGACTTGAGCTTACTGTTACAGAAATCACGATAAAAGCAAAATTAGTTTCTTTTTATTGCTGCTTGGTATATTTTTAAAAACCCACAAAGAATTAAAAACACAATTAATCATTTTTAACTGGATCAGTTCCCTGATCCGACTTGCCATCCAGCTGTACAAAAAACTATGCCAACACAAGAAAGGAGATACCAGTAAAATGAGCAGCTGGGAAGGGGATGGGAACTGTTTACTGGTATTACTGCCAAAAGAAGAAATGCTTGTCAAGCTACTGCCTTAAAACACTGTCACCACCTCTTCCAGAAGAGAAAGTAATGCTTTACCACTGCATGCTTAAGTCAAGTTTTTCAGGACCATCCCTCTACCACACAACATCAAAAAGGTGAGCAGAGCATCACCCTTGCCAGCCTAACTGCACATTTCCCCTCTTTCAGAAGAAAGGGATGGGTAATACACAGAAATACGACCAAAAGACAAGGGGGGAAAGGGGGGGGGGCCTAATGCTATGCAACTGGGAAACACATGGCAATCCTCAAAAGCCTCCCTGTTTACATCTTTTCAAACGTCTTCAGTTTCTAAAGATCCTGGCATAATGCCAAAGTGTCCGAGATCTGCATTCATAATGAAGTGTTGTAACACATGTTCACTCTTATAAGCCTGGAATCACCATGCAGAGCTTGCCGCCGCCATACCCTGCAGTGTTCTCCCAGCACCTCTCTCTGGGCCTGCTGCATTTTCCACCATGCACAACCAGCACTGGATTCCCTCAGGTTTGCAAAAACAAAAGCAAACACAGTTCACTTCTAATACAACACTGACAATTCTGCAGACATGTTAGAATCTACACTCACAATGGCAGAACACAAGGACAACTGCAAGGGCAAGAAGGGGAATCTTAAACTATCTATATGAACATTAAAAGAAAGAAAAGGAACTGAGAGAACCTCACAGCCCCCTAAACTCCCCAAGAATACACCCCAAAAGTTCTGCAGAAATCTCTGCCAAAGTAACCAATGTGACACTTTGATTCCTACCAAAAGTGTATCATGCTGTTACACAAGTGCCTCACTGACTGCTTCTGCTGGAAACCTATATCCCATTTAACTTACAGCATTAGCATTTGACACTGACACATCGAAATCAGCAATCCTGACCTGACAACAGCTCTACCTCTATGCTGTCTAGCACACACGACCTTCAAACTTGTTATTTCAGCCCTGAACTCCCTTGAGCCAGGCTTGCCAATAATGCCAAATAACATGTCAGTTAAAAACCCTAGAAATACTAGAACTTTTTTTTCCACTTGTGTCAATTTTGAAGTTAGAGAAAACAAGCACTTAAGTGCTGATTTAGCACAAGGAACTTTTCAATTTGATATGGCATTTGCTAAAGACTGTCATCACTAAAATAAAAGATTTTCTAACGACTGCTCTGCCCACCGAAGCTATGTGAAATAAAATCTTGTCTGCACATAAATATTCCCACTCTTACACAAAGCCATTCTAAGTATGTAAAAACAAAGTTCATATATGAAAAGTGAAGAACTAAAAAAATTGAGGACTATTCCAGATTGTTGTTTCACAGAAGATAAAGCAGAACCATATGGATGAAACCCAGAAATTTAACGCCATGCACCTTTGTTTGTTTGCCTTGCCTTTGTATAACCCAATTAGAAAATTGTAGCTTTGATTTAATTAAGGATTGTAGGCATGATGACACTGTAGTCATATGACTTGCATTTCCAGTAACACTGCATGGTCCACTTGGTCCTTGCTGAAAAGGCCACCCTACCTGTAATGATTCCATAATAATAATGATCCCCCACAAATAATAATACCATAATAATGATTTTCTAAAAAGCTCCTAATGGCAAACAGAAATTTTTACTGGCAAGGCACTATAACACTTAGCCTTAACAATTATATAATGTTCTAACAAAATGGGACCAAAAATAGAATATTAAAGTAATTTTTGCACTGTAAATCCAGTTCACTGAAAAGGCTTTTCAGGCTACAATTTTTGCTTAAAATGCGAGTCTGACATTAGGTTTCATTGATTCAATTGGCCAATAACCTGAAAATCAAACAATTCCAGACAACCTGCAAACTACAAGAAAACCACTGAAAAGACTAGGTAGGGTTTAACAGAGACTTGTACACCAGAGCCTAGAATGCACCAAAACTGAAGTTACCAATAGTCACATATTATAAAGCATCCCTCATAATATAATTAAAAACAACAAAAAAAACCCAAACAAACAAAAAGTAAGGCTCCAATATATTAAAAAAATAATAATCAGGGCAGGCCGGGGGAGCAGACCAGTAATGATCTCAAAACTGAGAAAGAAATGCCATAAAATTTCAGGCTCAGAATTTAGGAATTTCAATTGGTCAAATCAAGGCAAAGCCACAGATTGAGTACTGGAAAATGTGTCCCTACATTTCAAAAAAAGAAACACCCAAGCAACATCCAAAAAAACCCACCCCAATTAGCTTATCCTCAAATATTTGCAGGACTTTAGACCAAACACTGAAGACAAGAATTATTACAGACTGAGAAATGAAGGGGAAACATGGTGACTTATAACAGAAAGCAGCTACTCTTCTGGGCAAGGACATCTTACTAAAGACTAATCTAGCATCAATGGTCTATTCAGATTGCACAGAAACATTCCATAGGATGCCACATGTGACTTATTAGCTACAGTTCTTGGATCACTCTACAAGTAACATAAAATCTCCCCACCCTCATTACAGTGCTTTATTCCCTGAATGCCTCAAAAATCAGTTTTGCAATCAATATTGATACATTCTGGCTGGTACCGACAGCAAAGCCAAGGGTCTTACAGGGAAGCTAGCAGACAGTTGGAAGGTATCATTAGTAAATGCACAAGCGAAAGCAACACATGAGGGGAAATGTAAACCTTTGAGGACTGAATTAGGTAGAAAAGGTAACAGTAGAACAAAACACAAATTCAGAGCCAATAAAAGATTCTCCTACAAACTAAGTGCTCAGCAGTTGTAAACAAGAGGAGAATGACGAGTACACCAAGTTTAGCACAAGAGGACACAGGCCACCAAGGTAAAGCAGCCACAAGAAGGCAAATACAACCCTAGAATAAAACACGCCAGGTAAACATTTCAGCAAAGCACACGGAAACATGAAGTGTTATCATACAAGCTATCAGCAACCTGCAATACGGTGCACAATTCTGGATGCCAGTCAAACTACACAGAAAAATACTTCCTACTGCCTTGATCATGTCAACAATCTTATGAAAGAAGGCTAACTAAATAAAAGATGAAAGGGAATAGGCTTGTTCTCGATTGAAGGAGCAACTACTTAAGAAATGAAGGTTGTTTAAGAGGAAGGATAACGCTGGGAAAACAGCAAGTGCACATGAACTAAACCATGAACAGATTTAGACAGGAAATTAAAAAGCTTCTAACACTAAAGAACTGAAGTTTTGGGGTATCTGCTCAATAAGAAAAACAGATGAAAGAAACCACATGCCTCTAAAACACCATTCCATAGGTTAATCTTGGGACACTGCAACTATATACAAAGCCACCAAAGCAGATGCCAAGGACTTCAGACTCCACACAGCTCTGTAAAAAGGTAAACATAGGGGCTGAGAACTAAGAAAGCAAAACCAGCTGTGGCAAATCAAAAACGCGTTTACCTACATTTTCTAAACATGACCCAAGTAAAGACCAGTACTAGATGTACAGCTTGAAAGGCAAGCTGAATCAACCTCACTGCTTGCTGCTAACAAAAGCGGGGTCCTGTTCTTCCCATTAACTTTTTCAGGGGTGCCCTGCTTCCTCTTTTCACTATCATTTCACAGCCTTTGTTGAGCTGATTCAAGTCATTGAACTTTCAAACTCAGCACCTTCATAGACGATCCAAATACTTTCTTCTGGCAAACCAGTTTTCTGCTAAAAAGAACCGAATCAGCTCAATGGTGAATCAAAGAAAACCCAGCTGGGTGGATGGGGCCACGGGAAGGGATCTCTCCTTTCCAGTAGCATGAGGCCATCAGCTGGGCTTGACTGGTTTCTTGGTATGTAACTTCCTTTTTCAAATGAAAAAGAAAACAAAATGTAAAAAAGTTAAATCCTGGCATGCATATTTAAAAACTATCACGTAAATACTGCAAGTTAAAATACAGACTATCCACACTTGGTAACCTGATATTCTGGGTGGTCTAATTTACAACAGAATAGTAATTTTTTAAAAAGCTCCTAATGGCAAACACAAAGTTTTCCTAGCAAGGGACTGTAAGATTTAGCCTCAATAATTACAAAGTTCCTACTCCACTGCACTTGTTTAACCGTAGTAAGTGCAGTTACACTCAGTATATGTACAACGAAGTTTAAGAAACTGCGAGCGAACAGACTGCCACTTTTGAAACACTACAGGACTAAAACATTTAGGTTTGCCCAAGAATCCTGCAGAGTTGTGATCGTTCCCTGTTCAAAAAAATCTTCACTTGTGCAAAGACATTATTTAGAGCCATGTGCAAGCTAAGTCAGGCAAAACACATGTAAAACTTCACAAGGTATTTGAAATAACTGGGCTATGCGCAGCTGGTCTGGCAAGTTTCTACTTTCATTTCAATCATAGGTCAACATTACAAACCCCTCAGTTGTGAGGGGAAAGGGAATGCTTTTATTACACAAACTTTGCAGCCACGTTAAGAAAACAGTACTAGTTATATTCAACAAAGAAGAGACGGTGTGGTAACAGAAGAGCTCACAACAGCCTCTTCCACCTGCTTACATCCCGGCTTTGACAAAAATCCCAAGAACGCTGAATTCTTCTCTTACCTAAAATTCCGGTGTAACAATGTAAATGTAAATCTGACTCTAGTATCTAGCTTAATTTAATTGCTTTTCCCAGTGCTTCGACTCAGAATAGATAGTGTTTAAAAAAAACAAACCAACAAAAAAACCCTGAAAAAGCAACACACTGAGCAAGTTTGGTGCTCGAGAAAGGATAAGCCAAAGCAGAAACACAAAACAAAACAACCGAGTCATCGCCTTCATGCCGTCGATGGCACCAACTCCCAAGGCGCCCCATGCCTTTGTGATGGGAAATGTCACCCCAGGCGCGACTCCGTGACCCCAGCTCAGGCGGGCCGGCCGCCCCCCGAGCCGGCTGGGCACCGCGCCCCCGCCCGGCCGCCGTGACCCCCTCTCCTCGGGAGCCCAGCGCCCGCCGCGGGCAGGCGGAGGTGGGGAGAGGAGAGGGGGCAGGAGGAGGCCGCCGCCCCGCCGCCCCCGGCCCTGCCGGCCAGCCAGGCCCAGCCGCCGCCCCGCCTCCCCGCGCCCCGCTCGCTCACCCACGTCCTGCTCGAAGGGGTTGGGAGCGAAGAGCGGCATGTCGGCAGCCCGCCCGCCCGCTCAGCCGCCCGCCCTCAGCACTGACGCCCCGGCCAGCGGCCGCCCGACCCACCGCCGCCGCCCGACCGCCGCCGCCTCAGGCCCCCCCGCAGCTGCCCGGCGCGCCGGGCCGCGGGGCGGAGGAAACGCCGCGGCAGCACCGCAACGAGGCGCCGGCCAGGCGGGGGGCGCGGAAGGGCGCCGGTGCTGCCCGGCGGGGCGGTGGGGAGCGGGGCGGGCAGCGGCGGCGGCAGCGGCAGCGGCAGGCGCTCGCTCGGGCAGCCCGGCGGGCCGGGGGCCTCGCGGGGGCGGAGGCCCCGCCCCGTTGCCGCCTCTCCGGCGCGGTCGCTGCCTGGGACGTCACGGGAGGCGCCATCTTGCGGCGGCGGCCGCCGGCCGGGAACTGCTTCTCGTCCCTCCGGTTTTCCCCGTGCGGTCGCGGTCGCTCGATGTTTCCCTCCCCCGGTGTCAGAACTCGACTGTAAAAGCTGCCTGAGGGCACGGGTTTTGTCGCCTCGGTGGGGGTGAGGAGGGCGGAAGGCCGGCGCCCGGCCGCGGGTGTGTGGCGGCGCGGGGGCTGCGCCTGAGGCGATGGTGCCTGAGGCGATGCTGGCGGAGGCGATGGTGGCTGGCGGAGGCGTGCTTGGGGCTGTACGGCTTTTGGGGTGTATGGCTGAGGGGGTATGCCCCGTCCTGAGGGAGGAGAAACTGTGCAGCCTTCTGCCGGCTGTGTAGCCAGGAGGAGAAGCTCCCCAAAAAGCCCTTTTCTGGGCACCCCCAGCCCCGGCTCCGTAGCCCCTGTTCGCAGGAACCTGGGCGCCCGAGGCCGCGGCCCTGTGTGCCTCCCTTCTCTGAGGAGTAATGTGGCTTCAAGTGAGCTTATGCCAGCCCCGGGGTGTGAGTCAGTGGTTTCATCCCCAGCATCGTGTGCTTTTTGGAATATGCACAGTCATACGTTGTGGAGCCGAGTCTTGGTGTAGTCGTGAGGCTTAGTCATCACCACGGTGGTGTCAGCACATTAGTCAGAGGCTATTTTTGACCTCTTCATCAAGAGAACTCATGGAAAAGTGAGGCACAGCAGCATGACAGTGGCTGCATCGCTATTCGAAGGGTAGGACTTTGAGATTCCTGAAAGCTTTCTGTATGATTCAGTGATACTTTCCTGACCACTCATCTCAAATTTATGGGGCCACATTTCTTTTTTCATCTCTTGATACACAAGTATAAAACTTAAAGATACATGAGTTTCACTTAAATGTGTAAATAATATTTTTCAGCGTCTTTTGTAAGCCATTTTGGATTCTATATTAGAAATTAAATTCTTGTTTCTTCAAAAATTATAGCACGTTTTGTATATCAGAAGCATTTATTTTAAATCATCTGGGATCTGTGATGGCACAGTATTATCAAATGTGCTGGTTTTGTTTGATCATGAAATTGCATCAGCAGTTCGCTTGCCCCGGTGTTATGTCCGCCTCACCTCCGATGGAGTTTCCATTTTATTCCCATTTTCCAGAGTTTGAAGCAGTCTGAAGGTGGCACCCTTGTCTCGCTTTCATGGCCATCATTGCCCATGCTGAACTGACTGCTAGAAATGAACCCTTTGTGTCAGATTTTTAAGGCAAAATGGGGTGCCTTTCCCTCGGTCTTAAATTTCCTAATTACATTGAAACTTGTAATTTCACTTAATGAATCAGGATGAATAAAAATGGCACTAATTTTTTTAATTGCTTTAAAAAAGGAAGGATGAATCAGTTTGTGCAGAAATGCAGTAAACACTAATGTCTGGCTGAAATAGAAAATTATAATGAGTTCTGTATAATTCAAGACAATGAGTTTTCTCTTTTATTAACTCCGTGGTATCACATGTGGTGCGATAATCGCAGCAGCTGCACATGGAAATGAATGGTTATGTTCTCCAGTTTTTCAGATCCTATAATGTCCCTTTTGTCACCTTAGTGTTGAATCAGATGTCATACCTTTTCATGTACGTTTGCTCCATTTTTTACCTGGTCATGGTGGGACAGTGCACCTGAGATCTGCTGTGCCTCCTAGAAATGAAGAACTGGAAAGGACCATCTGCTGAGCATAAGCCCCCCAGGTTCAAGCAGTCATGTGGAGCATAGAGTCCAGAAACATCTACAGAACTTCTGCTCTAGGTGACACAACAATCAAAGCCATGGGATATTTCCCAATGGAAAAGCCTAAATCCCACAATAAATGATAAAATCCACAGCAATAACAAGACCTGGGAACAGAAAAGAAAGGATTAGGGCACTACCACTTATCCCGAGTCATGCAGTTACAAACTACTCACTTGTTAAGGAGAACTCCAGGAGAACTCCTAGGAAGCGCTAGAGAGGAGGATGGAAAAACAACTATTAAAAAAGAAGTTATTTCTAGGCCTGTTTTTCCAGACTCCAGATCTGGCAATCTGTTTATCCCCAAGTACTGAGCAGCCTGTGTGCCCATGGCTCAGGTACTTTACCATCGTTAGGATGACCTGCAGGCTTTGGTGCCCGTATCACTGATGGCTCAATGGGGCTTTGCAGGAATTTGATGTTTCCCCTTCCTTACGCCCCTGTCATGCACCAGAGGGGCCAACTCTGAGCTTTCCCCCTTACTTCAGTAATGATGTGTTGTCATAATATTTAATCTCAAACCTTAGCTTTTGTAACAGATGTTTTAAAGGACAATTTATATTGTCCACAGTGTTTGCTTTTAGAAATCTTGGGTAACTCTCAGGAAGCTTTTTCCTACTGCACAGAAGCAGCTTGCCAAGGCTTGTAGCTTTGTTTTGCATCTGACTGGATTCTCTTTTATTTCTCCAGCTGCCCTCTAGTTTACTTTGTGGTTTACTGAAATATTTTTTTTCCTCTTTTTGTAATGGTCTCTCTCCTCTGGTGTTCTGTGTAGGAGTCATGCAGACAGAGAAACTGATAAAACAGAAATGCTGAAAATAATTCTGTATAAAGCATTTCAAGATGTACATGAGGACTCTCTTCCCCTTGGTTCTTCTGATTTTACTGTTAGGTGATGCTTGTGATGCAGGAAGTTGGTGAGGAGCATGCTTTTTAAAGGGTTAATATTCTGTGCTTTTATGGCTCTGCTCAGCAGATGAACAGACTTTGTATCCATCATGCCCTTGCATGAGAAACGATACTGCATTAAAGAAGGATGGAAAAGCTTGAGCGTTTTTAATAACAAATTTTACTGCACGCACAGCCTGATGCCACTTAAATGGAACATACTCTTGCTGTTTAAAGACTTTGATTCATTATTGTTAAGTTTTCTTTGGCTGTTGTTATTCAGCTCAGGCACTCAAGTTTCCTCATAGAAGCATCTCAGACGCTTTTTCAAGCATGGCTATTGCAGCACACTTGGAAACGAGTTGATGTTAACTGGAATACATTTATTTTTCTAATCATAGATTTTATTTTCTTGTACCTGTTGTTACATGGTGGGATTCCTCTTTCTTACGTTAGCTGCCATGGAGGAGAAAGAGGGAGAGTGATTAGACAGCCAAAACAGATGCATCTCACTTGTCCCCACTTCTTTCATGCACTCACCCAGCATCTAAATCCAGCGGTCTCCCAAATGCGTAGAGACAATAAGGACCTGGTTAATGGACCTTGTTCTGGGCTTTTAGCATCTCCTTCCAAAAAATAGCCTCAGCCAGGGCAGGGCTGTGCCAGCAGGATGGGTAGCTCCTTCTGGAGCAGCCAGAAGGTGTGACCCTTAGATGCTTCTTTGTATGCTGCTTGGCCCCAGTGTAGCTTTTTGTATGAGAGTGTTGTGGCTCCTGGAGCCACGGCTCTTGGCTCCAGATTTCCAATAGGAAACTCTACAGAGACATGTTTAGTGCTCTCCAAGGCCTTGGTTCACGAGTCTTTGGGAGATGCTCTTCCAGTGGTGTAGGCTTCTGGGGGTGCTTACAGCTCTCTGCAGTGGTACGTGAACACACAGTGCCTGTAGTGTCTGTGCGAGGTGGGAGCTCAGACAAGAACGTGTGGAGCTGGGGCATCACCTCCTCCTCTGTGCTGGGCTCGCTGTGGCAGAGCACCTCTGAGCCCGGGCTCACGGTGGTGAAGCAGCTCTGCCCATTTGTTGTTCTTTCATGGCAGCACATCAGAGGCAGGTGGACTAGGCTCGTTCTTGGACCATCTTTCCCACCTACTCGTCCCCTCCAGCCAGGAAATTGGTGTTTGGGCGTGCAGGGTAAGTGCTGCAGTGACCCAGTGAATTTGCCTCCAAGAAGTGGTTTTGTTCAGTGATGGGTCATGTGGGAGTTCCTGTGCCCATCCCATATGGCGGTAGAAACTAAACCAGAGTCCCAGGTTTTGTCAACAAATTTGCCTCACTTTGGCACCATATGGCCTCCGAGCCATGTCCCCTTGTCTGGATAAATGTACGCCAGGGAGGAATGCGGCTGTCGGGCAATCCCAATTGTTTCACAGTGCAAGCCAAATTTCGGATCAGATGCTTCCTCTCATGAGCTCCAAAGTTCAATGTCCTTTCACTGGGAGCATTTATGCTCTGAATGAAAAATGCCGGTACGCTGCTTTGCATCTTGTTATCCGGTAACAGCATGCACCCAGACAGCATGTAAGCAATTCTTTCTGTAGAACCAGGGACCAGATTTGGATCTGTCTGCATCTCCGTCACTGGGGTTGCATTCAGTGTACTGGGGTGACTCTTTGTACTCCTTCACTACTGACATATCCCAAAACACATAATTTTTAAGAATGCCTTATGGCTCACGGTTTTCAGGGGTGTGGCTGCAAATAGAACTCAGTGCAGGGTAAGAAGGCTGCACATTATTTTGGGATGCTCATCCTAACACAAGACTGAGTATCCAGACATACTGTGCCTTGAAGTGTATAATTTAACAAGACAATCTAGAATATGCAAATGTATGTTTTTAATTAGTTCTGAATACATACGGCCACCTGTATAGATGTTCAAGGAGGGGAGAGGACAGAGCACCACAGCTACAGCCCAGACAGCCATTGTGTCAGAGACACCTACACCACCGTGTACAGTTAATGTATGCTCAGCATTCAGCTGATTTCAAATTACAAAACTTGTCCGGTTTGTGCTGCCAGTCTTGTTTTGGTTCTCCCAACAGAAAAACAGAACAAATCAAAACAGAACCAAGTCAAGAGACCCAGGAGGTCATGAGACACATTAGCAAGCCTGACAAAATTAACCCCTGCAGGTAATGAGCAACATGGGTTGGAATTAAATGTGTCAGAAAAGGCGACGGAGTAGGAAGTAAGAGAAATCAGTAAATTAAGCCCTGGATTATGTCCTTCAGATATGATTTACAAATCCAGACTAACTCGTATCAGCAGGATCCTGAGCGTGACCTCAGCATAGTCTGCTAGAGCCGGGCTGTGCTGGGGTGTGTGTGAAACAGTTGTGTCCCCGCAGCCGGGACTGCAGCGATGATGGCAGTGACACCATCAGCACGGCCCCCACTCCTTCGCCGGGTAAGGGCTTTTCTCTGTGGCAGAGCCATCTATAATACTGTTGGCAATTCTGAGTTTTACCTGGAACATGAGACATCCTGTACTATTTTAAACTGTTGCCCCATCAGCTCTTTTCCTCTCCTAAATGGTATCAAATACCAGGTTCTTCCTAATGACAAGGCAATTAAGGTGGGAGATAATTAAATAAAGAACAGCACAGCCCTCACCCCAATCCCAGCACCTATGGTACGTTTGAAAGCAGAGGCAGCTGACAATCTGTAGCTGGGCTGGAGGGCGGATCGAGAGGCACTTCCAGGGAGGAAGACTCAAAGAAAAGAGCTGCTCCTCAGACTGGCAGAAGGAGCGTGACAGCGGAGAGGCTGGTGCATGCCTTTCCCCAGCCAGGGGCATTGGCTAGGACCGAGCTAGTGGCCAGCCTCGCAGGGGGGATGCCAGGGGAGCCCTGCTCCCTGCCCCCTCTGGCAGCTTGCCTTTTGGGGTGCTTCCTCCAGGGTTAACCTCCAGTTAACGGTGCCTTTGGAAGTGATCGGGAGCAGAAACATGGTTCACTCCCAGGCACATGTCCCACTTGCAGCAGGATCCTGTTGTACTTCTGCATGTGAGGACAGAGGATCGCCCTGGTACCCAGATGTGGTGCCAGGATGCTTCTGCCTCAGGATCAGTGATGCTGCATGTGCAGTTCTCTGCAATGGGGAAGATTGCCTGAATTCACCGTTTTAACGGTGTTTTTAAGAAAATACTTCCTTCAGTTTTCCTGTCTTGCTTTTTCTGTATGTATTTGGAATCTGCCACAGTCTGACTGAAAGGAAATTCCCCAGGTTGCAAGGAAATGTCCTCTCCTGTGCAAACCTGTGCGAGCTCTGTTGTTGATAACACACTTGTTGGACAAGTATGATAGGGTAGGCCCTGCATGGGTGTTTTGTGGCTTGGTTCATGTTTATAAACTACTCTGAGATCTTCAGATGAAAAAGGATGTATGAGTCCAAGATAGCTGCCAAACTGTTTTTAACCTCATAAACAAATAATTTTAAATTCAAGGAGACACCGAGGAGGGCAAGATCACACAAGTGGTCTGGGAAGTTTCCATCACCCATACTGGGAGCTCAAAATGCAGAATTCCCTCTGTTGCTGTAAACCCAGCTAGCATTTTATCATAAATTGAGAAAAGGCTTTCTGAATTTATTTTCTAAGTTTTAAAAATGGAAAATTCATTTTTTTAGCTGGCCTCTTCCCTCTTTTGTTTCTCTATTTGTGCTGTATTCGCATGGCGTTAGAACAAAAGCTTCCTGTAAATATTAACTGAAATATGGGAATCTGTTCAGCTCCATTTGACTTTGTTCCTTTATGTCACAGAAACTACGCAAACGTGTTTGTTGTGGGGCCACTCACTGAAACAGCTAATTCAAACAATTGGGCAAGCTGGGCGGGGATCCCACGTCTTCACTCCTTTTTCCACTTGCAGTCAGAAAGCCGAAATCTGCAGGTCGGCAGCCCCTGCCAGCCACGGACCGTGCTCAGAAAACGGTGGACGTTTCGGAGAAGTTATGAGTTATTCATGGGCTATTTTACAAACAGATCCAGCTGATGAATAATTAACCAGAAGCAGCTGTGGGCACATGGGCTGGACCTTCTGGGCTGCCCGGTTCAGCTGTCCCCCCGGAGCTACTGGGAGGGCGGGTCGGAGGCCACGAAGGTGCTGGAGCGGGCGGCGCGTGCGGGGCGGCTGCGGGAGCGGGGGCTGCCCAGCCGGGGCAGGGGCAGGCGGGGAGGGGACCTTGTCGGGGCGCACAGAGACCTTACGGGCGGGTGGCGAGGGGCCGGGGCCGGGCTCTGCCCAGCGGTGCCCAGCGCCAGGGCTGGGGCCAGCGGGCACCCGCTGCTGCACGGGCGGCTGCTGCGGCCCGTGAGGGAGAGCTGCTGTGCCGGGAGGGTGCCGGGCAGGCTGGGGGGGCTCCTCCTGCCCAGCCCCCCCAGCCCAGGCTCTGCGCAGCCTGCCCGAGGGGAGCTGCCGCAGCCGGGGGGCAGCTGGGGGGGCTCCGCCTGCCCTGCAGCCCCCACCGGGCTGCGGTGCTGTGACCCATGCATGGCTCCATGGCCATAAGCTGCTGGCTCAATCACCCCGGCTCCCCTGTCCCAGGAAGCCCTTGACCTCAGCCTCCCTATTCCTTCAAGGACACGTGTCCCTTCCGAGGGCCGATGCTTCGGGAGTTTTTCTCCCTGCAAAGGCACAAGTTCCCCACAACCCCGAGTAGACCAAATCCCCAGGTAGAGCATTTCCCTGCAGAGCGTTTTGGAGGCTCCTTGCAGCACGTAGAGGAAACCTTTTGCAGTCAACAGGAGTCCAGTGTGCCTGCGGGGGGCCACTGCCCATGGGCGCTCCTCGGGGGGCCGCCGGCAGGGGATGGGGAGCCTCCACGCAAGCTGAGGTTCTCCGTGGGCGCTCAGGTGGATGGCAGGCAGCAGAACTCCCTTCCAGAAACAGGCTCTTCTCCGTGCGGTGCAGGTCACACTAGTTAATATTTTAACGGAAGGCAACATCATTACAGCTCAATGTAATTAATGAATCCTGATAAGAGCCATTGTCATATTTCCTGTTCAATAGTTGCACTGCAGTCGGTGTTGGGCACTCGCTATGCAGCAATGAGTTGGCAAGGCAAAACGGGCCACCCGTGGCAAGGGACACTGCGCACAGGCGGATGCTGCGGCTGGGTGGGGGAAAATGCAAAATAAACAGCGTGGACGGCCATCTGCCACTTCCAAAGCAGCAGCCAACGCTAACACCCCATTAGGACATGAACCAAAAGCACAAATCTGGTGGCTTGGCCACCAGTGATTTTCATTTTTTTACAGAAAAGGCTTCTGGCATTTGTTAAAAAAGAAAAAAAAAAAAAAGAAAGAAAAAGGAAGAGGGCCAAGGGATTTGAGGACTTGTTTAAATAATAGAAAGGCTGCTAAGGCTGCTGCTGCCTGTTTTGTTTATGTCATCAAAAAAGGTTACAGCTTTGAACTTGCTCATGGGCAACCACAGTGCTGACTTAAAAATGCAGCAGAGCTGCGATGCCGCTGGTTTGCTCACCTTGCCGGAGCAGAGGCTCACCCGGGGTGCTGCATCTGAGCAGGCTGGTTGCTCACTCCCCTGTTTCTGAACCAGAGTCACTGACCTCAGGACCAGCTGATTATTTTTTATTTTTAATATAGAAAAAGGACAGGGCAACAATCGTAAATTTCCCTTCCCCAAATCATTTGATATGCTACAGCCTACCATGCCGTCTATGGAATGCTCCTGGAAATCCAAAAAAACCACAAACCGGGGATGAGCGTCACCTGTCCTGGCTGTGACCAAAGCACATCCTCCCAGTCTGAGACCTCCTCCGGATACCGGGACTAATTAATTGGTTTTTAAAAACATTTGACTGTGTTTTGTAACATTAAACCCTAAGGTGATTCTGTTATAATTCTATAAATCACAAATCTTTTCTTACGAGAGACTCAATTTCCTGTTTATTGAGCTATCCTGCATTCTCCCTGTTCCAGTCTCCAGCCAGTGAGCAACTCCAGGAAAACGCATTCATGCAGTCCCACCTGTGTTCGGCCTTTGTCTCTAAATAAATCCATGCTGGGCTATGTACGTAGGAGAAATGTACGTGAAACAGCCCAGTGGCATAGCCAGCCCAGTTTCCATGAGATAGTGATTTAATTGGGAGTTATTTAATTAACAGAGTTAGATTTTATTATTTTTAATTAATTAACAGAAAAAGCATCATTTCTGGTGGCATAACCCTGCTTTGCCAGGGCCAGCCAGGTGAGGGTTTGCCTGCTGCGGTCCTGCGGCTGCAGTGGAGCCAGGCCAGGGGGAGGGGGAGAAGATTTCCCCATACTGTCATTATAAGAGAAACTTGTGGATGTGTAAATGCCTGATCTAGACATGCTGGTGTTGTCAAATAATTCCTGTTTAACCACTTCTGACTCCCTGCATTTCCCCATCAAATACTGGATGGGGCATTTGAATACCTTCTCTTGTACCTCCCTTCTCTTACTCGTGTTGAAACCCAAACTGTTCTCCCTTGCCAGAATCTAGGAAAATGAGTACAAAGAGTAAATGAGCTGAAATACCGTGTCACACAAGTTTTCTGAATGTTTAAAAAGATGTTATTTCATTGCTGCTCCAGAAATAGACTTGCATGACGTTTACCATGGGACATGGGGTGGGTCCGGCCGGTTTGGCTGGGGAGGAGCACCGGCGCCAGTGCCTGCTGGGCTGTGCGGGGTCTAGCAGGCGCTTAGAACTGCCCAAAAACGCACGTCATCTGGTCCGAAGGCTGCACGTGAAATAGCTCTGTGGTCAAAGCACTGCAAGTCCTCTTTCATTTGCACTCCCGCTACTTCAAAGTCCCACTGTGGGCTTTAGGTGAACTACTCCAGGCTTACACTCTGGGTAGGATCTGGCCCTGTCTACTCACTGAACTGCGTCAGCGAGTTGCAGCGGTACATGGCAGCGGAGCTCATGAGAAAATGCCATAACGCCTCGCATGGCTCCATTGCTCCTGCCTCCAGCTCAGAAACAAGGGCCTATCAAAGCCTGCTGTAAGGCCTTGGCATAGGAGTGTGAACGGCTGCGTGTGTTTTGAGCCATTAGTATTATTACTTTTACCCTTATGATTGCAATTATTGATGTTAATGTATTACAGAAGGGTGCTGGAAGGACTCCACTACTGCAGTGGGGTTTTCTAGTAGCTTCATTAATGCTAGCGCTAATGTGCCAGAGTAATTTGTGTGATTGACGGTTCAGGCAATGAGGTTTACCTTGTTTCAGAGGGAGGGGGGGGTTGATGGGATCATGACAGGACAGGGATCTGGGGACCAGGCAGGTCCCACCTGTGCCACCTCCCAGAGCCCACAAGGACGGCGGTGCCATGGTCCACCGCTGGCCACCACCAGCACGCTTTGGGAAGAGCTGCTCCATCACCGGGGATGCCTGTGCTGGGGATCGGCTGGGTCAGAGGGAACAGACTTTAACCACTGCGGCTTCTGATGTATTTTAGAGGAAAGAAAACTCAGTTAAAAAAGCTGGAGGAATGTCACTGACTGCATTCTACATCTGTTACATCTCAGAAAATACTTGAAGGAGATGGAGACTTGCCAGTATTTCCAGTTCATTATAAGCAAAGAACTGTTGCTTATAGCACTTTTTTGGAGCAGAGAGTAGTCTGGTTTTAAATCCCTCAAGCAATGAGGAATCATGTACTCGGCAATGGAAATTGTTCCTCGGTAAAGCATTTACTAATTAAAAAAGTTTAATTTTTAAATTCAGTCTAAATTTCCTACCTTTACATAAACATTCTGTCTGATTTCTACGGGCATCGCCGTGTCCCTGCTAACCTCGGCTGGAGTTCACCCAGATGTCTTGCTGGTTCTCAGCACACTGGCCCATGCAGCGGCGCCGGCTGCCTGCAGGGAGCGGATCCCTGGGCTTGGGTGTGCTGCACTCGGAAGATGCTGAAAGGCTCTCAACGTTGCGGTCGAGAGGCGGTGGTGAGGCCAAGGACAAGCGATGGGCTGGTGATGGAGCAGCCACGCAGGTGCTGTGCCACCCATTCCCAGCGGCCATGGGGACGGCGGCACCGGTGGGTGGCACACGTGGCCCCTCGGCAGCCCCCTCAGTGGCCAGCCCACACAACCCCTGCACCAGCGCCACCAACATGAAAATTAACTAAAAATGGCTGTTCCCCAGCTGTGGACTTTGCCTGCTCGTTGGCACCCGTTCATGAGCACGGCCTTTGGACACGTGTATGCAAAGGGGCAGCTTCTCCCCGTTGCGTTTGTGCACAAGAAGGGAGGGAAGGTCCTGGGGGAAGGGGACTTGCTCCAGCGGGATGGTCTCCAGCTGGGTTGTGTGGGAAGACGTGAGCAGGCCTGATGACAAGTGGCCAGTGAACTGAATCGAGAAAACCTGAAGACATAAACAGTGAGGCAGCTTTGCTTGCAGAGGACACTGTACAAGCAGATATGTATGGCTGTTACCAAGATTAAAGTTTAATTAAATTCCAGCAAGATTTTTGGGTCTTCATAAATTTCCTTTGAGCTTTCTGCCAACTGGGATATGCTCACTGGCTGCAGAATATAAAAGCGAGTGTTGTTGTGTTTTGCAAATATATTTTATAATGCATGCAAGAGCTGACTACGCAAAAGTCTCACTGGTTTCCACGATTAACAAAATTACAAAAGCACAAAGGGTAGCAGTTCTTCTTGTTTTTGACTATCCCTTAAAAACAAGAGATGGATCAAAGTATCCTGTGATTAAGTTCATTAATCACACCCACATCATGAAAAACCATTGACTCTTCTGAACCCACTTTTCACAGAGAGAGGACATGAGGAGTTGGCCAGGGTGGATTCTCATGTGGGTTGGTTGTTTATTTGCCTGTTTTTCCCAAACAGGAGCCTGGATGGGTTGGCATGGCCAGGGGGCAGGGATGGCGCTGGCTGGGAGCAGCTGGGTGGGTGAGCAGCGGCAAACTCCCTGCCTAGCCCTCAGGGATCGAGGTGCACAAAAAATGCTGCTGCTTTTAGCCCGCTGGTGGGCAATCTCTAGAAGCAAGGGGATGAGCTGCAGGGGCAAGGGGCATAGAGATGTCTGTCCTGAACACGGCAGCACTGGACTGACAGACAGTGATGCACTGGAAGCCCACCCCAGGAGCAGGATTCCCCTGCCCTGTAGCGTTTGTGTCTTCCTTGCTTTTAATCCAGGGCTTGTCCCTGTCAACACAGCGACAGCTTATCTAAAGACCTTTTATCTGGCATATCTGGTAACTGAGTGCTGCACGAGCCTTCGCGAGAGGGACGTACAGATCATCACCCCTGTGCTTAGTGCCCCCTCACGTTGCCCACATCACACTCATTTAAAAGGCAGTTGTAAACGTCTCTCTGGGACCCCGTACCAATCTCGCTAGAAGCGTGTTAAAGCACTTGGAAAATTCAACAGCAAACCGACAATAATGTTCCCAAGCTTGCAGATAAGCAAGAAAGGGATTTCACATGATTCAAGCGAGGACCACAGCTCCATCCTTACAAGCGGCATCTGACTGCAGGAGGTACACTTGTGCTTCTCCAAGCGATGGAGCTGGAGGAGCTTCCAACCAGCTGGGAAATCACAGCAACCCACATGGGATGTAAATATCACCTGCTATGTTTAGCAAGAAATGGAGCTTTTGTTGATGCCTGACAATTAAGTGGACACAGAGAAGAACATGTAACTAGAAGGGTCTCCCCTGTTGTGCAAACGTACAGCAACTAACCCTGGGTTATGGCCAAAGACATCCCTGTCTGAACTGTACATCGCAGCACAGACCAGGCTGTTACCTGTGCTACATCCTACCCCTTCTAAAACCAGCCCACAGGTGCAGTTTTAATCAGATCCTACCGTTCTGCCCCCCAAAACAAACCTGCGTAGCCTGTGGTGGGGCAGGGTCCAGGTCTGCTGCTTATGTTGGCTGCAGAGACCTGATACCAGAGGGGCTGGCTGCGGGAGGGAGGGAGCGTTTTCTCCCTCACCCTCCAAAAATGTTTTAAGTGCTTAAATCTGGGGCGCTGAGCGCTGTGTGGGGTTCACTGGTGCTGCTGGGACTGAGCTCACCAAGGAGAGAGCTGAGAGCATCTCGATGCAGTTAAGTGATCTGGTACTGAGACTGTGGGTAAAATACCTGATATGCTTCTCCTCTGGCTGCTTTCTGGGGGTGACCAGGCTCAGCAATTGTCAAGATTATAATTTTGAACATGTTAAAAAAATTTCTTCAGCCCATGCCCACAGATTAAGCCACCATCAGAGATGAAAACACCTGATTTTTGGTGGATGTGCACTGAACTGTGAATACCCTGCGCAGGGAGGATGAGTTGCTTTCAGCGCGTGGCATTGCACCACCCTGTCATCCCACTTGATCTGCCATTTCCCAGGTGCAAAATAAGCCTTTTTATGACACCATCTTTTTTTTTTTTTTTTAAATCTAAATTAATCATAGGGCAGGGACTGCAGAGTATAAATCTCACTGCAGCATCGAAGGGGTTATACCAATAAGCCAGCAGCTCCACGTGGAACAAAGCTGGCATTTCAGGGAGAAGACAATGGATTGTATTTTCTGTGTTCATTTTAGTCATCCATTTGGCATTGAGACTGAGGTCACCCACCCAGTCGTGCACTGCAGCATCTCTGTTCTAGCTAGCAAGGAGAAGCAAAACAAAGAGGAGCTGAGTCGGCAGGAATCAGATAGCAATCATGTATGGAAAAGTGCTCCGTTAAACGGCTTTTAGATAACGTTGTTGCAGTCCATTTCAGGACACTGTTTAAAATCCTTCCGAATAAGCATTTTCTCTGACACACATCTTAGCACTTTGCATGGCCACTGGTCACACTCAATTCCCGTTTCATATCACAAACAATAATTACTAGCTTGGCCTGGTTTTGTGGCTGAATGGTATGATTTGCAATGCAAGCATTCAAGCACCAGCCAAAAGGATGTAGCGACTGCTATCCATCTGTAAATATTTTCTCTAGCAACAGCTTCATTTCCTTTGAAACATTAAAAAGGTTGTAGTTCTAACATGCATGCATATGCAGGCACGTGCCTTACAAAATAAACAGGCACGCACATACGCACGTCTCGCTTCAGCCTGAGTTTTGTGCCATGCAAACAAGAGGCTCACTTTTGTCACCCCGTCCTGTTTTCTGGGAAATGTGCTTTAATTATGTGACCAACAACTTGGAAACCTGCATTCTCTGTCATATGGCTTCATCCCCAGGGAGCTGGTGCCTGGAGCTCCTCCGCCTTGTCAGCCGAAAGTGCAGACAGTCAAGGACGAGGTGCAATCCTTCTGGCGGCACAGCTGTGCAGGGAGCAGGGGAGAGCGCGCCATGGGCCCCAGAGCCATGCTTCAGCCTTCGGTCCTTGCTTTGCTCTGACACAGGTCGGGTGTGAGCTGGGGGAACTGCTCCATCACCACGCTTTTCCAAGCTCACCGAAGCAGGTGTCTTGGTGCCAGCTGGGTGCAGCCACATGCACAGAGAAGGGCCCTGAGGTAGGGGATGCCCTGAGGCTGTCCCTGAACCCCGGCCAACCGACATGGCAAGCATTTCTCCAGATGCAGGAGGATTTGGGATGCACCTTTCCAAGGCTATGCTGGTACCCCTGGCAGTGCTACCACAGCTGCACAGCTGTAACCATCAGACGTAGCTGTACAGTGTGCCAGAAAGTGGTGGGGCTTTGGAAAGCTTGTCAGCTAGTATCTCCAAACCCTCACAGCTGATTTCTTAAAAAAGCTATTAAAGATGCAGCAAGTCTTCTTCACGCTCCCTGCATCTAACATCATTTCACTCATGTCTGGGATCAGCCAAAGCGAGCCTGTCTGCCTTCAGTCCCCTGTTTCGCTGAGGCGGTAAATAATTCAGTGTGAACTCCTGTTATCCTTGTCTTGTAACAGAAATGGAGATGTTTAGAGTTGGCTGGAAAGGGGAAATTTTTGTTCTCTGGGAAGACCTGCCTTGGTGACCTTTTGTTTAATTTCACGTCGGAACAAAACCTGGCACTGTGG
Source organism: Falco punctatus (assembly GCF_963210335.1). NCBI lineage: Eukaryota > Metazoa > Chordata > Aves > Falconiformes > Falconidae > Falco > Falco punctatus. The sequence goes on from NC_137588.1 coordinate 41,841,973, forward strand.
GACCTGGAGGGAAACGGACCTGCCCACATCCCAGGCTGTCGTGCCCCTGCCTGCCTGCCAGCCATGGGTCAGGAGCCAAGCAAGAACGTGTCCAAGTGTCCAGCTCCCAGCAAGCTCACCGGGCAGCTGAGCAACTCCACATCTGTGTACCTGAGCTCGCCTGGCAGTGCTTGTTGCTCCCCCGAAGAACTATCAGCTGAGGCTGATCAATCTCAAACCAGTATCCACGGTACAAACAGGCCCTTAGAAAAGCAAAGACAGTCACGCCAGTTTAGTGCAAATCAGACCTGTGAAGCCTCTGATGCCAGTTATCCTCCTAATGACCCCCCACGCACTGTGGGACCAGGTGGGACCTCACAGGACACAGCTACATTCAGACCCCCCGTACCCCATCTCCACGTGGTGGCCTGGTTAGAGCGAGCAGCGGAGACCAGAGCTCATCCCCCGCACTGTCCTCCAGCTGTCGGGGACTGCGGACATGGAGGCAGGCACCTCTTTCGCTTGGGGAACGCAGAAGGATCCTTAAATTTAAAACCAAAGCAAAAAAAGGGTCACAGTGCCGCTCGGACGACATTGCCCTTGTGTCCGTGGAGCCCCCCGGGTGCCCCGACTACATGGGGAGGAGGGAGCTGAGGTGGGGGCTGGTGAGGGCAGCTCAGTGCTGCTGGGAGCTTCAGCTGCAGGGAGACATCGATGAAGAGAGAGCTGGTGAGGTTAGAAAATGTGCTTTAAAACACAAGGTCTGGAAAAGGTGTTTCCAGTGACTGCACAACTCCAGCTCTTGCAAATCCTCCCCCTCCCCCTGCCTTGCTGGAAGACAAATGTTATTAATCAGTCCTGTAAATTGAAATTCGTATTTTTCTCATGAGTTCTGAAACCCATTTAAGGCCTCTAAACAGCTTCTATCAGCTGAAAAAATTAAATTAATTTTATTCCTCTTGCCTAACCATCCTCAGGAGTTCTTTGTCAAGAGCTTTTGGTGGGAAAAACAAAGGAAACTTGTGCAGCATTTGTGTCCAAAGCCTGCATGGCAGCACACCGAGGTTTTCTCCTGCGCGGGTACAATGGCCGGCATTGTCCTATGGCTGTCGTTGGGAGCGACGAGCCAGCTGAGGGCTGAGGAACCGACTGAGCTACAGCCCCACTGTTCCACACACCGATAACTGCTCCGGGGCAGGGGGAGGAAAGAAAAAGAGAGAGACAAATCTTTTTGCAGTTAATAACGACAGTCCACGAATGTTAGAAAATGCCCCCGTCTTAAAAAATTATTCTGATCCTCCTGTCCTAGCTATGGTTTTGACAGCCAGTTTAAAGCTGAGACAGGCACACATACACATCGAGTCTGGCCTCTGCCTCCGAGTTCGGAAAGTGCTGCTTTACACTCAGATATAAGCTTTATTAAATATTGACTCATTCCCTCCCATTATTTTCTGCTCCATTATCTCAGTTTCATTAGTATTTACAAATCTTTGCCTTTCTGGGAATTCAGAAGTTGTGTTTTGTCTGCTTGCCTTCCTGCCAATAAATCATGAATGAGCTCCCGGCCAGGGTGCATCATCCCAGAAAATAACACTTGTCTTACATTTTCTCGTGAGCGAGATGGCATCAGACCGAACGCTGAGATCCCTCGCCTTGCTCTGGAGCATCACCATCACAGGCTCTTCCCCCAGCCCGGCCCGGGTGGGCAGGTGCTGCAAGTGGGGGCTCCCGATGCTGGCCGGGGCGCCGAGGCATGCCAGGAGCCCCCCAGCCCCGGGTGCACGCCTTCGCGGGCTCGTGCTCTGCCTGGGGGAGTCTGCACCCCAGCCTTCGCACCCCGCTTTAAAGTGCGACACTCGTTATTTACAGCATGTTGGGAGGAGGTGGGGGGCGAGGAGATGGAGGAGGCAGGGTGTGTGGGTTGTGTGCCAGCTGGGCTCCTCATGCTCAGCAGACCCCCTGTCTCCTTAACTCAGCTGGGTTGGCTTGCCATGGGCTTTAATGTGAGTGGGTTTGCAGGCTGTGAGCCCCTGGCCAGCATCCAGGCCCCCCCTCAACAGCTCACCCCCTCCATCAGGCAGCCCAGCCCAGCAGCAAACCTCATGGGTGCCGTCTGAGCATCTCCCAGTCACAGCACGTCCTGGGACCTTCTCTGATGTACACAGATACATGGTTTTCAGTGCGCAGGAAAATTTAGCCTTAAGTTGCAATAATTTCTTGAAGAAGTGTAACAGATGAGCAAGCACCCTGTGTTTGCAAGTGCCTCTCTTGGGGATGTGTTTTAAAAGCAGACACGCTCTGTACTCCATCCCACAGAACAAATGCTCATGCCATTTTCTGTAACCGATTTTTTCTCCAAACAGTAGCAAATCATCCAGACTAGCTGTCCAGAGAAGAAGAATCATCTGAGCTTTGCTGAAAATAAATTGGACTGGGTCCTCAGCAGGTTTGCTCATAGAGCCAGGCAGGTTTGCACTCAGCTGAGGAGAGCAATCCCAGTTTCGCTGAAACAGCATGGCCTCACCTTTAAAAATGATCAGGCTCCTGCACTGCCCCGGGGTCATGATCCAGCCGGGGGAGTGGAGTGGCCTGCAGCACCCTCCTGGGCTGCTTGCTTGGAGGCTGAGGGAGCCAGGCTTGCTGGAGGTGTTTTTCCAGGAGCCCCAGTGCTGACCTGGGACAGAGAGCTGCTGCTCTGTGCCGGACTATAGACAGGGGAAGGTGGGGGTCCTGTGTGCATCCTTCCCCAAGGTTCACCACCGAGGGCACCTGGGTCCGCGGGCAAGACCCTCAAATGCAGCTCTCAGCCTCTGCAGCCACTGGGTGTTTGCAAAGGGGGAAGGTGCTGTGAGACAGGACTCAAGAAAGAGCTGCTGCAAAAATCAGACCTTCATCGCTGTCTTGTGATCCTGCACATGCTTTTCCTATGAGGCTTCCCTCCACAGGAGAGGGAAGGGGTCACAGCCTGCTTGCCCTTTCCCTCACACAGGGGAGAAAAGGGAAAAGGAGGAGGGAAGAAGGAAGAAAGAAAAAGAAAGAAAGAAGAAAAAAAAAAAAAAAAAAAGACCACCCTGCCACTGGCTGCCCACTGGTTTTAACAGATGGCAGCAGCTGGGACCAGGACCAGGATGAGGACCAGGTGTGAGTGCTTAAGGACAGCATCAGGCCTGAAGCCATCAGTTGACACCTGTGGTCCAAGCCCTACCCTTGAGTCCACCAGGTGGGACGGATGACTCTGCAGCTCTGCCCTCAGCCTAGTTATGGACAGAAACCAGCTGTGGGCCCCACCGAAACGGCAAATGAGTTTGGGGGCCTTACTTCACCTCTTAGAAATCTAGGTCAGTAAAGCAGCAGTGGCAGAAACGAGGCTGTTTGGCATTACTGCAGCTTTTCTGCTAAACATATCTGCTCAGCTTCCTCTGAAAATCACACTCCCCGGACTAGCGAGCGCTCTCACTGCTGAGCCCTGACCCGCGCTCCTGGTGCCACGCTGCCCTCGCACACACGGCCCTCGCTTCCCAATTAAGCCTATATAATTTTAAGGAACAACTCAAAAGTCAGAAGAAAGGTGCAAAACTGCTGTGCTAAATATTTCCATGTGTTACTTCTCCTCAAAGCTGAGAAAAAGCGCACGTAGGTACTGTCGGGGTTGCACTTAACCCTCTTGCGTGTTGCTGTGTGCCATTGCATGCTCGGTGCTGGGCTCGCACACAGCCTGGCCTCAGGCCCGTCAGTCCAGTACCACGGGCTGGGAGGCGTCCCCACACCTCAGAAAGGAGCAACAAGACTGAAAGGATCGATTGGTCTTGGATTAAGCGGGCGTAACCCTATGCACCCTCTGGCAGGAGATCCAGGCATGATATTTAGTGCTTGCTGCTGGTAGAGGAGTGGTCCTGAGCAGAAACTAGGGCTGATCTCATTGCTGTTGACATCACAGTTTGCTTTGATGAAGCTGCATCTGATCTGCACAAACAAGTGTTGGAAGTAAGGCCGAGGACATCAGCACAGTTAAACCAGAGCATAACTGCTGCAAGTAAATCAGATTCCAAGTTAACAATTTAATTTCTAGCAGACAGAGAAAAATCAGAGGGCTAACGAGATATGAACCTAATAACTCAATGTACCGGGACTGAGCATTTCCATCTGTTATCACAAGCTCAGATCTCAGCACAAGATGCAGAAACAGCAATTGTGCAATGAGGATGTGGACACAGGCGTGAAAAGAGAGAGGAGGCAGGTGGCCATGCCCACCTGTGTGGTAGAAAGCAGGATCAAAGCTGACAAGGCTTTATGTGCTGATGTACAGGTGGCTGCAGAAAAGATGTCGATATGGCAATTGGTAAGGTCCTTCAGAATGATGGCAAACTTTTCAGGTTCCAGGTGGTTTTTAGATTTGTATTTAATTCTCAAAAAAATACATGCTGTTCTAAGATAACCTACAGTAACACTAATGCCAACAGGCCTGACCATTATTTTGCAACTTATTTCCACAATCTGTTGAGGCTAGATAAGGCATGTTTCTTGTATTTGTAGGAAATTGCTATAAATAAAAGACTAACAGGCACTGGAGCAGATAGCAGATACGTTGTACTGGGTAAAACATGATGAAACGAAGTGAAACTGCCTCTTCTTTAACAGTGGATGTGCATGAGGATAAAGACTATCAAGTCTTTATTTCCCATCATCAGGAAATCCCTGCAGAAGCTGATTTTCTTTGAGAAGACTGTTCTCAGAAAGCAGCCTTTCTTTTTTTCTTTTTTTCATTTATTACAGAAAAAAATCCTCTGTAGTCTTCTAGTCAAGGTCAGCTGTTCATGTGTTGCAATCAATAATCTCTTCTTAAGTGTACGCTGCTCAGCTCTCACAATGGAGTTTATGGTTGCACTACATCTTTATCATGAATGAATACCACCTTTCCACTGCTGAGCTAGGGTCTAGCTAGTTATGAAAGCCTGCTGCTGACCCGCCAGCTTTGAGAGCATTCTATCAGATCACCTGGAACTTCACTGAAATGTCAGCTCAGGGTCTATCTGGAAATGCTGAGCACTGGGGGAAAATGAGGTTTCATAAACCACTCTTCCTTTCCCTTCCAAGTTTCTTCCATGGATAGCTAAGTAGACACTGGTTCGGGGGAATTTAAGAAAGTCTCGGCCCCAAACTTCCAGCTTTGTTTTAAGGCAGAGATTTTGGTGACAAACGGCAGTACCACTTAGCTTCAGTGAAGGCTGGGAAGTATGTGTCTCATTCTCCAGTGACATTCCACACATGACCAGGCACAGAGCCCTTGCCAGGCTGGTATGGCCATTAACCCCGGCGCAGACAATGCCTTCCCTGGTGGCATCACCCATTGTGAATCGCCCAGGTGCCTGGGATCAGCTTCGTAAATTACACATTGTGTAGCTGGTTATTTAGTTTAAATAAACACATGTAAAAACGAAGGTCTTGTTTATTAATTTTTATCCTGGAGTAATTTCTTTAATTTAAGTGTGAGCCAGCTAAGCAGCTTTTTTATTTAGCAATGCTGCCACGCTGATTTTGACATTTGCAAATGTCGACATCCCAGTTACAGACTACAACAAATTACTCAAAAATTGTCTTGTTCTCCTAAAAGAATTCCTTTGCTTTGCACTTACTGCATTGATGTTAAACAGTCACCGTACGCATGGATGGTTAGTTTCATTACAAATTTTGGAAGTCTGGTTTTAAACTTATAGCACGATTTAGAGCTGCCTTTGGCTTCTTGCCTAAATGTAAGCCAAAGAATCCAGTTTGCCCTGCAATTATCCTAAGCTTTCCCAGGTATGTGTGGCTAGCAGCAGCTCCCAGTCCCCAAATGTCTCCTTTTGTCCAGAGGGATTTTAAAAATGTTAAGATGATTTCCCCCTGATTCAGAAAACTAAGGCTCTTGAGTGCTTCCATGGTGGGAGTTATCGACTGGGAAAACACTGGGACTCCTGATACTGGCACAAGTTTGTTGTTGTAGGTAATTAACAGCAACACTCAGGCTTATGTGCAAAACTGTGTCATATTCACTTTCCCGTATGCAATATAAGGCAAAAGTAACACTTTCCTACACCACACAACTGCTGTATCCGGGATGCTGAAGCACCATGTTTTCTGCTGGGTTTGAAAGGGAGCTGAGGGTTCATTTCTGATTTGCAGTGCTCAGCTTCAGGCACCTGGGACCCCTCTGGGGTGTCTATGAGGTCCTGCTCTGGGACATGAGCCTGGGACTGGTCAGCACCCAGCACAGCTGGCAATCTGCTGCCGGGAGAGTGAAGGATCCTTGGGCAGAGACTGTCTTCAGCATCCTGTACCCTGACCCTCATCTGTTATCTGTGATAGTCTAATGCTCTCTTATCTCACAGCAGTGTTGTGAAGCTTAATTAACTAATTAATATTTCAAAGAATTGTGATAGTCTTAGATAAAAGACATCAGGCAAAGTATCTCTTACTATTCCTTTCACTATCAACATTGTTATTAACTCCCAAGAACTGTCTAAGGTTTTAAAACTGCAAAAATTTTAGGCTTTTAATGAGGCAGTTGTACGAAATTCTGACCTGCCTCTCGGGTAACATCCTCCCTGGCACCCATGGAGCAGAATCCTCACTTTCAGCATTGCTCAGGCTCCCAGACCAAGTCCTGCACTGGCTGATGCTCTGTGGGCAAGGTGCTCTGGTGGGGGGGTGTAAGCCAGGACAGGGTGTGTCGCTCACCATCCCAGTCCTGTATATATGATGTCTTTTTAAGATTAGAATGAGAACATTTAATTAGTAGCGGGTTTAGAGCACACAGAGAGAAAAGCTTACTGTCACTTAGACACTGGGTTTTGACAGCAGGATTGTGTATGTCACAGCACATGACTCCCCACGCATTGCTTTTGTGGCAGCTTCGGAAGCCATGCCTCTAGCGCAACTCTCATCCTACATAACGTAAATTAAGACATGCTCATTTTCTAAACAACAATGCCTATTGCTCCCCACCCCCCCAAATTAATCTCCATGTGGACACTTACCATGTCCTACCAGGCTAAGCCAGAAATACTCCCACATCCCAGCAGATAGGTATGGATGTGGCCAAGTCCCATCGCAGGGCACACCAGTACATTTACTGTGGGCCGCCAGGCAACAGCATCAACAAATCGTCGTGTAGCTTGATTCAAGAGATTTACTGAATTTCTTGAACTAGCTGGCAGCAAAAGGCAGAACTTCACAGATAATCACTGAAAGCCTTTAACGATGTTTGCAATTTTATCTGTAATGGTGAGCTGGCACAACATGGAGCCCCAGAGCGGTGTGTGCACAGCCCTGCGCTGGGGTGCCAAAGCAAGGATGGAGTGAAGGCAGCGATGACCAGGAGGAGAAATGGCAGCAGGAGTGTTGTCGCAAAGGTGATAGCTGAGTGGAACTCCTTCTTTCCTGGAAGGATAATCAAATGTTAAAATAAGACAGCGGGATATGGATCAGCAGGGCTCTTAGGCTGCAGAATAAAAGAGATGTAAGCATAATACAGCCCAGCCACCAAATGGGTCAATACCTTCTGGAGCCGAGGGAATTGCCCACGATCCGGAGGAGGTGCCGAGGCACCACGCTGCTGGGGCTGGGGTATCCAACACCGTCCCTGCACAGTGGCCCAGGGGAAAGCACGGCCAGGGTCTGGTTTGGCCACCACGATGCCGGAAGGCAGCGCTGGAGAAGACTTGCAGGGAATGATCAAAAGTGGAAAATAACACCCGAACAGCAGGCAGCTTTGAGGCACTCGGGAGAAGGATGCTCCCTGATTACAGCAAGGCCTCGCCTGTGGATCCGTTCGGGTGGTGTCACCCCGCACCCACGGCCATTTATCGGCCCGCTGCCCCCACCTCAGCGGGTGCAGCCCGGTGGCAGGCGACGCCCCCCGGAGCCCCTCAGCGGGGCCGGAGGCGCCTCCGCGGGCTCGAAGGCGCCGGGCCCCGACGCGCGGAGGGTCCCCGGACAGGCTGCGGCCACCGCCCGAGGCGGCCGGAGCGCCGGGCCCTGCGCCCCACCGCACGCCGGGCCGGGCTGCTCCCGCGGGGGGAGGCGGGGGTCCGGGGCTGGCCGCGGGGGCCGGCGCCGCCCGCTGAGGTAAAATGGACGCCGAGGGGGGTCGCCCCCGCCCCCGCGGGTCGGCGACCGGCCCCGGCCCTCCCTGCCCCGGGCGGCGGCGGGACTACGAGTCCCAGCGCGCCTCGGGCCGGGGGCGGAGCGGGGCTTTGTGCGGGCGGCGGGGCGGCATGCGGGGGAGCCGCCGCCGAGCCGCAGCCGGAGCCGGAGCTGGAGCCGGAGCGAGCCCGCCCCGGGGGGAGGGCGGCGAGCCATGACGGGCGGCGGCGCGGCGTTCCGCCGTCGGTGCTAGAGGGCGACCGCGGGGCGCGGAGCCCGCCTGGCGCGGAGCGCGGAGGCAGCGCGGAGGGGCCGCCGCCGCCGCTGCCGCCGCCGCCATGGGCAACGCGGGGAGCGTGGACTCGCAGCAGACGGAGTTCAGGGCGCACAGCGTGCCCCTCAAGCTGCCCATGCCCGAGCCCGGCGAGCTGGAGGAGCGCTTCGCCGTCGTCCTGGTGAGTGCCGGCCCCATTGTCTGTGGGGAGCGGGTCGGGCCGCCGGGGAGGGGGCGCCGCGTTCTGCCCGCCGGCCTGCGCCGAGGGGCCGGGGGAGCTGCGGGGCCCCGCGCCCGGCCGGGGGCGTGCGGGGCGGCGGCGGCCGCGGAAAAGTTGGGAGCGCGGGAGGGAGCTGCCCCGCCGCGCTCCCTCTCGGCGGGGCCGGGCCGGGCCGGCGGCACAGGTGGGCTCGGCGGGGCGGTGCCGCCCGCACCTCGCGGCCCGGCCGGGGTGGCGGGACGGGGCGGCGGAGCGCGGGGAGCGGAGCGGGGGCAGGCGTGTGCGCCGGCTGCGGCTCTTTGTCTCGGGATCCCCCGAAGAGCCGCTTTCGCCCGAGCCCGGGCGGGTCTCCCCCGCCGCGGGGCTGCCCCTCCTGGCGGGCGAACCTGCGAGGAGCCGCCGGTGGCGAGAAGCTGGCGGCGGGAGCCCTGCGGCGGCCTGGCCTCGGCCTGGCGGCTCCCAGGAGCCCGGGCCGGCGCCCCCCGGCCGGCTGCGAGGCGGCGCCCCCCGGGCCCCGGCCGGCGGGTGCGCTGGGCTGGGGCCGGGGCCGGGCTCCGGTTGGTGTCCCGCTCCCGTCCCCTCACCTGAGGAGCGCTCCGTGCTTGGGATCGCCTTCCCGGGAGGACTTCCCAGGGAAGGGCAGCGCTGGGGCAGACAGCCTGCTTCCCTCGGGTGGCCGCGGGGTGCGCGCCGGGCATCGCGACCCCTCCGTTCTTCCGGCTCCCTCTGACTTCTGAGCAACGTTTATGTGAAAGCCAGGGGCTCAGGGGGGAGCAGGCGTGAGCCCCATGTGCGCGCCATGCCTGCGGTGCCTGCCGTGCCATGCGAGAGCCGCGAGGCCAGAGTAATTCCCGATCGGATACTAGCGCAGCCCCCCCAGTATCTGAAATACTCTTGGTGCTGAGCGAGGATTCGCAAAGTGGTGTGTGTTGGGGATTATTTCTGGTTAGACCCAATTAGATTATCATGTCTAAGAAAAGAATAAGCCTATTCAGTCAGGAACCCCCACTGACGAGCCAAATGACAAGTGCGATGTTACGATGATTAGGCAGAATGGAAAAAGCCCGATCGCACACTGCTCTCGTCGGGGAAACCCATGGTCTCTCTACAGCTGGGAGATATCCCCGCACGCAGTGCGTGGCTCGGAATCGAGTCATGATTCATCCTAACCTACCAGAAGGGTGCCTGGCTTAATGTGTGCGCGTGGTCGGTGGGAGAAAATCAGTGGTTTTGTGTTAGGACTGATTGATTGGATCAGTAAAAGGAAGGGATGTCACTTTGGGAAAGGAGAGCGAGTTAGGTGCGTATAGTATAAATATGGGAGATAACAGGGCTGTGCCTGTAGTTTCTTGAAGTGCTTGAAAGAAGGAGGTGGCATCGGTTTTTAGAAGACTGACTTAAATTAAGGGTCAGAGGACGAGTGCTGTAGCTTTGCTGGAGGGAGGAGAGGGTGCCGGATGGTCCGCTCCCATTGGGAGGAGCTGTAAGATGGGGCCCGTAACAGCCCAAAATTGCCTTCAGCCTGTTCTCCAAGCCAGCCGGGGATGGTTGGTGTTTGCTGCAGCTTCCAGGAAATATCTGGCCGGTTTATGACAGAATAAACTCCTAGGCTGTTATTACTTTGTTTTCTCTGTGGCTCTGAGGGGAAGATGACTGTGCCACTGGTCAGACCCCAGAACGGGGTAGGCAGTAGAACAGCAGGGATTAATGAGAAAGGAATGGTGGCTGGGGAAAAAAAAGATGAGGAATGTTTTCTGTAGGGTGAGAGGATTAGTCAGGAGATGGGCATATGAAGGAGGAGATGCTGAAGGTTAAAGGACTAAATCTCACCTTCTTTGCATGCTGTCTTAAGAAATTAGCCTGGCACAAGCATTGCTCACACAGTCTGAGAGCCCTGGTGAGGTCCCGAGGGGCTTTTGTTGACAACAGCAATCTTCATATCGCTAATGAAGTTTCCAAGACTGTTTTTGGTGTTGATGAACATGCAGCTTGCTTGAGTTGCAGCTGTGTGTGGGGGTATACAGTCATCACGCCGAGCGGTTCGTTTCTGTTTCTGTATGTAAAGAGTGGGGCTGTGTGGGAAACATTCCTCCTGTGCAGCCTCACAAAAGTATTTTTTTCTTCTCACCTTGTACAGAACCAGCACAGTGAGCCATAGCCCTCTAAAACAAGTGCACGTCCGTGAGGAGAGTGCAGGTTGCCCACGTTTTTTTCCACAAGTGCCATGACATTGCCTTGTTTTATTTTTTCCACTTCAAATATAGTCTCCTGATCTTCCACAAGATCTTTGTGGTCCCTTCAGCAAGGAGATGGATGAGCGGCGGTGCGCCTGGAGGAGATGCCCATGTGTGCTAGCTCTCATTTGCTGGGTTGTTAGCAGATGTAGTCTTGAGGAAGGTCTCTGGTGAAGTACTTTGTCCACTCCAAACATAGAGTCACCTTGCTGCCTCCTTGGTTAGCCTCGCTCTTTGAGGTCTGAGGTGCATAAATTGCAGGAGATGATGGGAAGTGCTCCAGGTCATGCTTTTTTGGTGAAGCTCTCCAGTGTAACTAATAGGCTCCTCCAGTCTGTAACTGTGCCATTGGCATTACTGAGGATGCGCTGAGCTTGCCTGTGGCAGTGCCTGACTGAGGTGAAGGACAGCAATGCTGGGTCTGTGTGTGTCACACCTCTTGGTCTGCTGGGCAAATAACATGAGAGGATTTTCCTAGTGAGTCTGTGTCTTCTGGTGCTGGTTTTGGGATTGCTGTAGTAAATGTGCTTCTCTGGCTTGTTTGTTGTATTGAGATTCATATGCGTCTCTGCTAGCGAGGGCTGGGGTCTGTCTGTTTCAGGAAGGCATCATATTTGATGGGATAGACTTTGAGGAGAAAAAGGTGGAGGATAACCCAAGGGAGATCCAGGTTTCTGTCTGCAAGCTAAACATTTTTTTTTTCATCCTCTCAAACTGATGTGAGTCCTCCCCTTTTGGTAGGACGTGGGAAATAATTCCCTTGGTTTCAAGTTTATGCAAGAGTGTAAAGTTCAGGGAAGTGGTGGTGTGTTACTGCCACCGAGCTCCCAGTTTGCTGGTGGCGGGTGCTGGATATACCGAGAGGTGGATTCCAGCTCTTGCGCTGACTCGGAGCTTGCCAGCCCTGGCACAGCCCCTCGGCTCGGTTGCCTGTCTGCAGGAACCTCCCACCGTTGTCCTTTCCCCAACATGCTCACTTTTCCTCCTCAGCTGTGTTGGATTTTTTCCCTGGCTTTATCGAATGGACACATGGGACAAGTGTGCGTGAATTATGAATTCTGGTAACAAACCCTAGTTTATTGCATAGGAAACCATTGTTCAGCGTGTGCAAGTGCAGCCACAAACCAAGTGCCCCGAATGGGTCTGTAGACATTATGGCACCGCCATCCAGTGCAGCGAGCCGTGCGTTTGGAGGTGTGGTGGTAAAAGCCAGGCGTCCAGCGCCTGCAGCAGGGTGGTCTTTCTCTGAACTGGTAACGGGGTTGCACGTTTGCAAATGACACGTGGTTTGTAGGAAGCAGCCAGGACAGAGTTGGCAGGGTAAATTGTTGCCTAATGAGCTGTGATTGACATAATTTGACTGCTGGATTACAAATCTGCGGTGAGGTTAACAGGAAATATCCTCTTACCCCCACCAAGTGTTGTTTCATTTTACAAAGGAGTCTTCTGTGCCCGCTCCTTTAGGATGGAGGGAAGGGTCTGAAGGGTGAGGGGAGTGTGGAAGGAGGAGGTCTTTCTGCCATCCCACTCCTGGCCCTGCTGTGCTCCATCCTCAGTTTAACGTGGTAGTACCTGCCTGGAGGCAGGGCATCAGCTCTGTTTCTGTTGAATGAACCCAAGGCTTTGCTAACAGGAACTTCTTCGTTCCGGTAGAATTTCCTTCTTCACAGTGGATTTTGTCCAAGCATCATTTTCCATACCAGTCAAGGGACTTTTAGTGTCTATTGCTAAAGAATTTGAAAGCTCAGTGTGAAAACTCTGTAACATTTCCCAGCTGTTTTCCATTCCTCTTCCTAATCATCTATCAAATACATTATGCATTGTTTTATAATATATATGGTTTAGAGTCTGCAGATTAAAGAGCTTGATGTGGTTGCAGGAGTTACCTGCGAGGTAGTATTCGTTCCCTCACTTTGGTGGGGCACTGGGTTCCTGGTTGTAATTCCTAAATTTAACAGAACTCTCTTGGGTCTAATTTCAGTTGAGACCCTGTACTCCCGATAGGCATGACTTGTGTGGAAATAGAAAGCAGTACTGTGGAAGCTGAGAGACACTAGATTAGATTTAGGAACCACCTCAGGGAAAGATTTCAAAAATTCAGATACTGAAAAGTCCTTCTGTGTGTTCTTCAGGCCTCATCTCTGACACGGTTCTGCCACTGGGCTCTTTCCTTGAGGTCTTGTTTAAATGATTCAAGCAATGACACCTTTTGCTTGAAGAAACAATCTAATAAATCATGTTGTTAAATATATATATTTCTGACAGGTTAAATTTACAGAGTGAAGTAGTACTTGGTGGTGACACATCCATCAAGTTGCCTTGTACATCGGTAGATGGCATTTGTAAGTTTTTCCATCTAGATGTTACAGAAGAGTATTTTTGTAAAACTGATTTTTTTTTTTTTTTTTTTTTGGTGAGTGGAATACAAGGGTACTGTGGTGGATATTTAGCTAGCAGCTAGTTAGTCACGTTCCTAAAATTAATTTCAGATCCTGCAAACCTGGAAGACTTAAAAAATGGCTAAGCTGATGTAGGTACATGTATTTTTCTGTGTACCATTTTTCCATACAAAATAATCCCCTTAATTTATTGGGCGATAATGATGGAGGTATGAACCCATTCTGTCAAACTGTGTGTGTCACTTGTTCATAAGCTCTGAATAGCCTGAGAGAAAGTGGTGGGCTTTTTGTCACAAGACCCAGGTGACAGGGCTAGCTGTTTGCCCCCGGTGGGGCTGAACCTGTGCCTCGCCTCTGCCTGTCCCGGCGGGGCTGTCCCGGGAAAGGGGTGCTGCGGGGGGTGCTCGGCCGGGCAGCTTGGGTGGGTGTGAAAGCCTGAATGTGCAAACCCAGTTACGGTAATGATGGCAGAGAGGTTTCCTAATCTGCTTTGTGCTGTGTGCTGTATAAACCCATCATCGTGTCATGTTTCCTTCCAAATTACTCCCTGCTTTTGTCTAAGGTGAATAACAACAGGTCAATCAACTTCTTAAGGTGGAAAACACAGCGGGGTGAGAAATGTACACATCCATGAGCCTGGCAGGATCGTTGTTTTGTTTTGGTTTTTTTCCACTTTAGGTGTGGGCAGTGTTTTCTTGCCGTACAGACCCTGCTTCCCACCCGCAGCTCCTGTGCGGTGCTGGGCTCGGGGAGGACCCCGCAGCCACCGCACATGGTGGCCCACGTCCCATGTTTCTTCTGGGGAGGGGCCGGGCCTCTGCGCAGTGCTGGTGGGGTTAGCTCCTGGTGGGGTAAGGTCCTTGCCATGGCTGTGCCAGTGTCCTGAGACTGTTGGCTTGTCTGCAGCGACCCTTGGGCTCACAGGGAGATGCTTCTGTGGGCACTACGTTCCTCCAGCCGAGCATGAGCTAGCAGACCCCCTGCCCTTACCCTTAACCTGCACCATCATCTTTCCTCCAGTGCCCTGAAGCTTTATTAAGCATCTCTTAACAACTTCCTTAACCTTGTGTGCAAGATAAAGGTGTGGTTTTGTCTTCACAATCAAGGTCACACAGAGCTTGGCCCCGAGGTGTTAGATGGTCTTTTCTGTGGTACTGGGTGTAGTGGGTGATGCTAGGGAAAGAATCTGAGAGAGGTGCAAAATGGAATTCAAAGTTTACAAGGTGATCTTAAATAAAACACTAGCTGTTGAGTTGTTTTTTATTGATGATTGAATGACTTAGAGCCACTGGAGTGTGCCTTTAATCTTGAATTGAAAAAAGAAAAAATTGCTTTAGCTTCTCCTGCTGTGTGAAAAGGTGCTAAAGTCTACAGAAATCTTTTCTTTTTTACACACACCCCCAATAGCAAAACTCAGCAGAAACACGAAAGGAATCAAAAACATTTGATTTTCCCCCATGCGTTTGTTTGAAAGTACATGGTGGTACTTGCTATTTTTATTGTATTTTTGCATCATTTGACAAAGATTGTAAATTATTCAGGCAACTTTTTAAAGAGTCCAAATCTTTTTTGAAATAAAGCAGCTATCTCAAGGTATGCATGCTAATTATCAACCCATGTTCTGTGCTTGTATGGCTACTTCGGAAGGGGAGTATTTGTCTCAGGTGGGGTTTTGGGTGCTGGGTGCTCCTTACAGTTGCAAAAGGGACTGGTCTGCTGCTTTGTCGCGGATCAGCACCGCCTCTCTTTTTAACAGGGCCCAGGCAGTCTTTCCTTGTCATTTTGAGCCTGGCATCTGCTGAATACAAGATTTTTTTTTTTTCCTAGTGTGTTGGAAAAGGTGTTTTAAATCTGTCATCTTGGTCTGTCAGTTCTGAGCTAAGGGAGTGAAAGACCCTACAGGAATAGATGGGTTTTCCCCTCATTATTTGTTGCTTGGAATACATCCTAAAGTAAAGCCAAGCTTTGACATTCACTTTCTGATCTTTTGTTTGGTCTCTGGGATGTTACCAAAGGCAAACCTAGTGCCAGTTCCTGCCTTTACCCCCAAATACATTTTTAATCTTGAGCTTTCAGCATTTCTGCTCGTTTTTCAGTGTTGTAGCTGTTCTTCTTCCAACTTGGTAACAGAGAAGTGAGAATGAATACAGCCTACTGTTCATTTTTAGAAGTGGAAAATCCCTGTGATTCATTGCAGTTTTGCTTTTGCTTTTCTTTGCTGACCCAACTACTGGTCTTCCTGCAGCGTGTGACACTTGCTTTTGGGCAGCAACTTCCTGAGCGAGAAGTGGCCAGGGAAGGGTCCTGGGGAAGGGTTTGTCCTCAAGTGGCACCATTGCCACTGACATCCAGATGAAATGGTCCCACATCAGCACTGCCCAGTGCTGACTTGTAGCGTGGGGAAGTTAAATCGGTGTCCTGGGTTTTGGTGCAAATTCTGCTGCACAAGTTGTTGTCAGGACTCGAGTGACGACCTCAGTGGAGCTTAGTGCCGTTTCCACCATGGCTCGCTGGTGTGCTCTGGCGTGTGAGGGGATGTGTGTGGCAGATGTCGGCGAGCACATCTGGTTAGGCACAAGTCCAAAGCTTCGTGTGAAAGGGTGTTGTCAACTTTTTGAGCTCCTTTTAAATCAAGGTGCTAACAGGGTACTACCACATGGTGTTCTTAGATAACAGGAACTGCAAATTTAGAATTGTTTAAAAAAATGCGAAGATCTTTGTCCTGCTTGTAGTTTTCAAGGGTGGCTTTCCAGGAGAGATGGTGGAACAGGGCTGGCAGTAGCAGCAGCAGCCCTGCAGCCTGGCTTGCAGACCTCCTTCTCAGCTTGATTCGGTTGGGCAGGGAAGGCTGATGCCCGGCTGCTCGGAAGGAGCCATGGAGGAGCACATGCAAATGCTGCCATCGTGACCTTGCATGAAGCGGCAACTGGAGAGCTCTCCACAACATGATGAAATGAATTATGCAAAACATGCTAATGCATCAACACTCTTCGGTACCAGCTTATTTTTAAGCATCTGGGCTGCTTCTTGAGTTTGAATTAAGCACATGATGATCACAATCAAAATACTTCCCAGCGCAGGAAGCCATAAAGAAAACCACAAGAGAAGCGGTTGTTTTTCCTGGTCCCTTCTGGGTGCTGTGTCCTCGGGAGGTGTGCGTGAGGGCAGGAGGCACGACTGTATCCGACAGGCTTTGCAGGATGGTGGTTGGTCCCCTGGGAGTGCTTGTGGATGGAGCATGTCCTGCTCAGCAGGGTTATCTCACAACTGGGAGAGGTAAACATGATTTTCTTTGGTATCTAGAATATTAGAAGTTGAAACTAGCTGAGGAGCAAACTGTAAGTTGCCGGTTCTGAGAGGAACAGTTTGAAATGTGCTGCCAGGCAGCAGTGAAGCAGCCGTTCCAACCGCTGGAAGACTTCTGCAGCGAGCAGTGTGCAGCCGCATTTTAGACAAACTGAGCTGAATTATTGTTTGTTTTCTTCTTTGTTTGTTTGAAAGTGTCCATTTGGGAATTTGGTATGGGAAATAAGTGACACCAACTCATTCCATTTGATTTGTGATTATGTTAAAAAAAATTATAAAATCTAGTCCGGGCCTCCAGCAGTTATGAGCTGCAGCATCACTGCAACCAAAGACCGCAGCCTGCTAGTTAGGTAAAAGCACTTTCAGCTGCTGTTGCTTAAAAAGCAGTAATTGCCCATTTATCACATCCTGCTAATTTCAATTCTGAAGGGTCAGCGTAGTAAAACAAGCAGGTTTTTAGTGCTTGGACTTTATATGCTGAAGGGCTGTGCTTTTACCCATGCAGCATCGTTGCTGAGAAATGCCATCTTCCCAATTACTTCTGTAAAGGGCTCCCAGATCTGTGGGTGGCAGAAGGTGCGTGATGTGCACCCCTGTTTTAACTAAATACTGTTTCCCTTGCACTGGTTGTTTTGACCTTGATCATCTGCATTGTAGTTCTAATAACTCAAGATGCAGAACATGGTATATGGATCTATTGGAAAACATAAGCTTTAGTTTGTCCCGGGCTTTGTCACTTCCTAAAATAGTGTTGCGCTGCCTTTCACAAGTGTTTTGTTGCATAAAGGCTTGGATAATATGTAACTTGCTCTACTCTGTTATAACTAACATACTGTAGAAATTTGATGTGTTGGTTTCCAATTTACCATGGGATCTCTAACAAAACAAGTGTTTGTCTTCTGTAACTGGGCAGCGTTAAACATATATTTGGGGAGGATATTCATAGAGCAGCATAATAGACGTATTGTATTGGAAATGAATGGTCCTCAGACGAGTGCTGTGCGATGCGTGGACCTCCAGGACTCTGCATTGCAACTCTCAAGAGCAACTGTGTGTACTTTATCATGAGCTGGAAACGTGCCCAGCAGCTTCCCGACTGAAGTGTTGGAGAGGCAAGTGAGGACACCTCCCCATGGACACCCTGTGGCCATTTTCCTGGGAACTGTCCTGCGGTGTGCTGGGACCGCTCGGGTGGTGGCAGCCTGTGCAGCCTGGTCTGTGCCCCAGAGAAAACTCCCGTGTCGGAAGGGTCCTCGGGAAAATCCTTAAGAGATAGGACTTCTCTCGTCGTGTTGCCTGAACAACACAGAGACCACAGTGTTAACTGTGGCTCCTGCCCTTCCAGAAGTTGTGTCCTGGTCCAGCGGGCAGAAGTGCTTAGTGATGGGGGCAGGAGCCTGCAGAGCTGCCCTTGCCTTCTCTGATGTTTGTGGTCTGCTCTGGCCGCTCTCCCCTGTGCGGATGTTGGCTGAAGGCAGAAGTTGCTCCCGGACAGAAGATTCTTGAGGCCTCCCAGAACATTTGAATAAGTCATCTTAGGTTTTTTAGTGTGTGTTTGGGTGTTTTGGGAGATATCTTAAAATACAAGAGCTAGTGTTTTGTTTTGTGGTTTGGTGTGTGTGTGTGTGGTTTTTTTTTAATATACATTATTTGGCCAGAAATCATTTTACTATAAAAGGACTTGGGGTGAATATAGATTGTACATCTGTTACTTGTTTGTCTGCAAAATGACTGTACCGTTGAGGCCAAAAGCGAAGAATAGAGGGTTGCACAAATTGGCAAAGTTTCTGGAGTCTTTCAGAAGCCAGTAATTAAAATGAAGCAGCAAATTGTTCAATCCAGAAATTCTGGTTGTTCATCCATCTAATGCTCTGGCATGTCCCTCTGCTGACTCCTCTTGTCCTGCTTTCCATCTCATCAGAGAGGCAAATGAATAACGCTTGTCTACCTCCGGCAGTTTGCAAGCCAGCTGTTGCGGCAGAGGTAGGTGGCACCGTTATCGAAAGGGTCTGTGAAGCAATGGAGATAACTTGGCAGAACTTATACAGTTTTCTGACAAACGTTTCCAATCATTTAGTGTCTTTGGGAGTGCTTCAGAGGGCTTTCTCAGCCTTACAAATACAGAAGAGCAAATAAATTAACTATCACAAATATTTAACTTAAAGCATGGTCAAATAGGAGCTTTGATGTTGCATATGTCTATGAGGGCCTCTGTCTATCTGTACACTCTCACAGATACGTTAGGTCAATGTTTATTTTTGTCTCTTCTCTCAGACATAGTAAGCCTAATACTGCAAATCTAACTAATTGCGTTCCACCGTCATATGCCCAGTAGCATGCCTGCCTCAAAACAAAATACGGCATACACAGTTTTACCCTGGGGGAGCTGGTGGTAAGCAAACCATTGCATGGTGTAGTCACGGTGATGAGGGCTGTGGGGTTGCTTGGCATGCCACCCCTAGCGTAGGTCATTTTCTGTTGCATTTCCATAAGGTGCTGCTTGATGGCCAGCCACACTCTTCAGGTAAACTGAGTTAGTCAGTTTGACTTAGTGATAATTATTAAAGTGCACCATGTATTGAGCCAGGAAGTGTTTGGTAATAATTCTAATCCTTTTGTGATAGCATCTAGCTTACTAGGTAACTCTGATGAATGGTTGTGAATCTTGTTTTCTAAAAATTGCAGTTTCTTAAAATAGTCTAGGAGTTGTCATGTCTTCTCAGCGATCCTCTCCCAGCGCACAGGGAGTGTGTCTGCGAAAACGCAGTTCCGCTCTATGTCAAAGCTTCAAGTACAAATATCTGTTCTCTTGATCATGTAAATGAATATCTAAGTGTGGCAAATGTACAGTATTCTTTTTGGTAAATAAAACAAGAACTTTTGTACTTTTTGCCATTTTTTTATCTATGAATCTTTCACAAGCCTTGCAGTGCTGCAGAGGAAGATGAGGCGTGCGAGTTACACTCATTGCCTTTTGGAAAAGGAAGCCTGAATTGCTGTGAGCCCCCCCAAACTGAGCAATAGGATAGAGATTAGAAATAAAGTCTCCCAACATCCCAGCATTTGCTGTAACCCCTGGGAAAAGAAAATGGGAATGCTGACTGCCTCCCCCTGTGAACATGTGTTTGACACATTGGGAAGCCTGCTGTGTCTCTCCAGCTAGCGTGGGGATCTGGGACCTGGCAGCTGGCATTTGGCTCTTTGAAGTCACCTTTGCAGATCGATGTCAGCTTTCCTTTAAAGTCTTTCATTTGTCTAGCTCAGTTACACAGAAGCTGAAGAGCAGCATTTTAGTTTATTTTCTGGTGTTTCAGGGCATCTTTTCTCCTTGATGTATTTAAGAAATCTATATTTGTACGGGTTTGGGCTGGGACAGAGTTAATGGTTTTGTTTGCTTCTCACCTTGTCTTCTAGTTTTTAATTTTCTATTGTATTCTGGAGGTGAGATGAGGCTTTTGTCCCTCTTTGTGTATGCACATGTGCATCAATTGAAATATCTCTTTATGATGACCAGAAGGTGTATTTCAAAGATAATTGGCCTGTGAGTCCCGATGATGGTGGGAGAGGTGGTATTATCCACAGATGCTTCAGTCTGAAAAAGCTGGTTGGCCCTGCAGTCTGCTCAGCGCGCCCTGCGAAGTTCTGCAGCACCAGTGCCACCCAGAAGACTTTTCTTTTGGAGAAGTAAGGGCAGTATCAAAGCTGTGATGGAGCTTGTTTCAGGAGAAAACAAGGATGAAGTAAGGTCATGAGGGTCTGAAGAATCATCTTGATTTGGAAATTAATTCTGTGTTTTCTATCGGTAGAAAAAAGACTTTTCTTCTTTAATGTAGAGATGTCTGAGCAGATGAATGATGTATACAAAACACTGTGGGAAGATGTGTGTTGTTTTTTTTGTAAATCCTTTTATATGAGAACCTATAATACGTGGAATAGATAGTCAACAGTATTTGCCTTGTGTGTGTTTACCATGCTGAATACATTAATGAAAAGTAAGAGATTCATCTGACTCGGATCAAATGGCAAAAGAATGGGAGAAAGAGGAGTTTAGGAAGCCATGTCTCAGACTTCGTACAGATTAGAACGAAATGACATGACTGACCTTTCCTCCTGAGCGAGGCTTCTCTCTCGCATACAGCGAGTCTGCAAAAGCTTTGTACAGCAGATCGTTGGTACCGTATCGTTATCACAGTTGTCCAGCTCTCTGTAGGGTTGCTTGGTATGTGAGCAGCAGAGATGTTTTCCAGGAAAAGCTGTGCCATACGCCTGTAAATCCAGACTGTTTTTCAGACCAGAAGGCAGGTGGGCTTTCTCTGTATTAAAGAAGGATTTTGGCAGAAGATTAAGTGCTTCAATTAGAATATGAAAGAAATTGTGCAAGAGTTTACATGAGCCGAATCCTCCCGTGTTCAGCAGCAGCAGGATCCTTCATCAGCAAGTGTGATGCAAATGAATTTGTTGTTTCAAAGAGCAGGGTAGGAAAACCACATCGCAGTTTTCACGTGCTGTTACCACTCCTGCATCCTCAGATACTGCAGTAATTACAGGGGCACTCAATGTGTCGTGAGCATGCTACATTTTCAGTTACGATGAGGAGATCAGACACCTACAAATGTGAGAGAGGCAAAAGTTGATTAAGCATGAAATTCTTCTCTGGCAGTGAATTCTTGGCTGGCTCAGAGATAAAAGGTTGCACAACCGAAAGGGAAAAGGACTTTTACTCAGAAAGCTCAAAGCTATTGTTTGGTTTTGCTAATGTTTATTTTACTTCTGATGGCAAATCTTTGTTAAAAGTGAATTATTCCTACTGTTTAGCAAGTGGAGTGGAAACTACCCAGATGCACTTGTAAGGCATTTGGTAGATTGTTAAAATTGTTTTCAGTGCTCTGAGGAAGCGGTGTTCCTTGAGGTGTGATAGCCCGTGTAGACCGGAGTATTCCTTGTGTTTCTGGTGCAAAGCATGGTTCTTGTATTGAAATAAACCAGGCAGTATACATAAAGAAGTGTATAGATGCATTAAAACAGAAAAAAGAATACCGGTTGTAAAATATTTTTAAGGTAACCTACAGGCTTATTTGGGTACATTCTCCCAGTTGCTACTGCTGAGCCAAAGCGTATTCCGCATTTGGAATTCTACTTGCAGAAAAGACATCTGAGGAGAAAACCACCTCCTCTTAATGCTGGAGAAGTTCCTATTTGGATTTATTCTGTCTTCAGAAATGGTGTGTTTAGGAATTACTTGTTAAGAAGGTATTTCTCGTGGGACTCTGCTGCATCAGTGATGCACGTGTAGCATCTGCCCAGTCATGCCCTTCCCGGTGGGGCTGGTGGGAGAGCCGTGTTTTAACGCGCTGGTGAACCATGAGCACCACAGGTTTACTGCAGCCAGAACTTCTCTCACAGAGGTGCTAGTGGGAAACAGGGTGTCTTTTGCTGAGCTGTAAAGCAGCATAGCCAAAACAGTGATGAAGGCCTTGAATGTGGCTGCTGTTATCCTGCTGAGCTTCTAGCGTGGCTGACCTTGTGCTGTGTGATGCCGTGGACGTGTCTGCCCTTCTCTGTGGAAGCTGTATATGCTGACTCTCCAAGGCTCAATAATGACCTAATTTTGGTTTCTAAGTTGCTGCTACTTACTCAAGGAGCTGGGGGCCTGGCTGTGGGCTGCTTCCTCCTCTTTCAATTAGTAGAGGTTTTTAGTTTTCTGCTTATTCCCTTGATGAGCAATTTTTGGGTTGAAACTTTCCCTTTCCTCACAGGAGCAGGGATCAGCAGCTATTGCAGCATCTCAGTGTGCTATAATAATAATAATAAAGGCATTAGACAGTGGTTAAAGGAGAGCAGATCAGTAGATTTATGTTTTTTTCTGGCCAGACGCCATCCTTGGAGATATCTGTGCTCCCGCAGGGATTTCTGAGAAGTTGTGCACAGCTGAGAGCAGTTTGGTCCTCAGCGAAGGTGGTGGTTGGCATCGCTGTTACTGCCACAATAACTGCCAGGGCAGGACAGAGACTTTTAAAAATGATGGAAAACTTAAACTCTTCATGTTTGCATCTTGCACTCCAGTTTTACCAGGTGACATCTTCTGGCTACCAGGCAGTGCTGTCTGGTGGGGTGGCCTTCGCTTCTGGTGAACTGCCAGACTTGTGGAGCAGGAGAGACCCTGCAGGGCTCTTGGAGGGGTTGCAAGCATTACTTATTACTCGTGTGGGAACCTTAAAGGCATTTTAGTACTTTCATGAGCGCTGGCCTAAATACAGACTTGGCTTTGGGTTGCTGTGCTTTGTTTGTGGATCCATGCAGTGATGTGGGAAGTGTTGTGGTCTTGCATGGAAAAGTTAGCAGGAGCTGGGCGGCAAGTGGGCACATTTGGTATGTTTATTAGAAAAGCAAAGGGCACCCTAGCTTCATTGCAGGCATAGATTTTACATCAACAGGACACTTCAAATGCAGCTGAGGAACTAACTTAGAGAGCAGCCTGCTCTGTCTCCCCTCAGTTGTCTTGAGGGCATTTCTAACTTTGTGGGAGGGAATGCGGCTGAAGAAATATCAACATGCCATGAGCAAGTACGCTTCATTAGGGAACACAGTTTAAAATTTTTGGCATTAGTAGGAGGCTGAACTGTGTTGTTTCTGTCTTGTTTTTGTGCTTGGTCATGGATGGAGGGAGGGATCTTGCATACTGTGCGTTTGAGCAGCAGGGAACAATTTGACAACGTATAATAAAAATTCATCATAATGATAAAGCTTGGGGGTGGCGGGGAAAGCTTGGGTTTGCTGTCCCCTGACTTGCTGAAGCAACTCTCCCTTGTTGGGCACCCTGAGATGCACAGGAGGCTGGTGTGGCGGTGGGAACCATTGCTCCTTTTCAGGGGTTGCCGCAATTTAAGGAAGTGGTGTTTAACTGTGTCTTCACCAATGCAGTTATCTTGTCTGTCAGCTGAGGATGCATGTCCTGTGATAAGTGATGTGATCTATTATAGCACGTATTTATCACACTAAGATTATTTTTTGACTCGTCATCCTTGTTTATTTTTGATAGGAGCAGCCTGTAGCTTACAGAACAGCTAAGCTTTTTGAGCGCTGTCTGTGTGTTTTTGTCGTGAGAACCTGATGGTGTTTGCACATTGTCTTCATGGTGTGCGTTAGTGCAGCATACAATTTTGCAAATCTCATGTAACTGTGATGTCTTTTTTTCTACTTTTTATGTCTCATTATGATCTCTGGAAAATGTCATCAAGTGTTTCAGCCAAATAAGAAATCAAAAGACAAGCCATTTTTTTAGGGTAATTGCCTGTCATTGCTGCTCCCTCCCCAGAGAGTAGGAGCATTTGTATGGCTGTGGGCTCTGCCCGGTGCAGGGCTGTATCCCGCAGGCTTATTCAGGTGTTAAAATTGTCCCTCGGGTCCCCTGCAAGTGACCAGACGTGGATATAGGCTAACGCTGACATATATTTGTCTTAAAAGGAAGATTTGTGTCTCCTGAATGCTTCCTCCTGCCCTGCTGGGTGCAGGTCTGAGCAGAGGTCGGATGGGGCTGGGTGGTGGTTATCAGGCGGTGTCACATCAGGTGGGGTGCAGGGGAGAGCGGCAAGGAGAGGGGACAGCCTTGGCCTCCAGCAGGGAGGACACCCTTGCCTTCCTGGCTGGCATTGCCACGGATGAGGTCAACTTGCTCAGAGATGATGTTCATCATCTCTATGCTGATGAGGTGTGTGGTGTGTGTTTTTTTTTTTTTTGTTTGTTTGTTTTTTTAAATTGCTGGGGGATTGTATGTATCTGAGCACTCAATGTGTAAACAAGGTCAGACGAAGCAAATGTCATTCCCCTGATCTGATGGTATTTGCCCTCTGAAACGTATGGCTTGTTTGTAACATCTGGTGGATATCGGTTTTAATTTGAATGTCACTGATGTTTCTCAAAGATGCTTTTCAGTACGTTCAAGGGGCCTGATTTTGCTTGTGTTAAAGGCTATTGCACTTCCAGAGGGATACATGACTGTGCTGGAGGCATGAAAATTGGGCTCTTGGTTTATTTAAAATTATGCTGTCTGGTCATGCTGGGAGCAAGGAGCAACAGCAGCAAAAGGCACAAACTTGCCGGAAGTCTTTGCGTCTAGGTTGGTGGGGACTGTTGGTGGTTGTGTGTCTGTAGATGCAAATCTAATCTTTTGTCCTAATCTGGCAAATTTAGGAGGAATTGATGGACTGCAGAAGTGGTCTTCTCCTCCTTCTCAGTCAAAAATACAGGCTTCCTTGCAAGTGTGGTAATTATCTACGTTACAAGATGGGACTAACAGTTTTTGTTCTCTTGTCTGGATGCATGAGATGAATTTAATAGCCATGGTTCTTTCGGAGAGCTTTACAGATGCAGCTGAGGGCTGAATTTGGTCTTGTATTTTCTTATTCTTAATCTACAACAGTCTGCATTCCTAAATTAGAGCAGATGTGCACTAGAAATGTATACTAGGAGGATTCTGAAATACCCCAAGCCTGGAGTGGGGAGCAGGGGGTGTCACAGATGGCTGGCTGACAGCCAGCACAAGTCCCTCCATCCCACACAAATGGTGGCAAGCATTGCTGCCCTTCTTGTCTGGTAGGGTCAGGTAAAGGACCAATTCCCCCTTTTTCCCTTTCCTCCTACCGTCAGGTTTTGTCTGAAGGGTTTATGTCAGGGCTGTTCCCTCTGCTATCCCTAAAGCACTCCTAATGTGGATAAAACTGCTCCCGTTTCCTGGCCTGGCTCTTGTAAGAGATGCAAAAGCCTTGGGTTGAACATTGAGCCTGAAACAAACTCAATATAGAGACTTCAATGAAAAAGTCGTTGCTTGTCACAGTTAAAAGCATCTGGAGATAAGCTGGCAAGAAGGACAGAATAATAAATCATAGTGTTAGCCTAGCAAGATGGACTTGTACAAATTCAATTGGAAATTTAGGAGTGAAACTAACTCCTGGCTTTTTACAATATATCTCCTTACATAATAGGAATAGCACATATTTATTTCTGAATATAGCGTATTATATATGAGCTTCTGTAAAATGAAAAGGTTTTATTTTACTTTAGATAAAACAATAACCATACTTACAAACCTTTATGGACAGACTTCCTTGTATTGCGTTTTCCACTGGATTCTCTTATTTAGAATCATAGAATGGTTTGGATTGGAAGAGACCTTAAAGATCATCTAGTTCCTTCTTTCTGTTAAATGCTTAAAACCTCAGATTATATGAAAATATAAAATTTTCATTTTAATAGGCAACATCTTTTCCAAAGATTTCCCAGAGTCCGTTGCTTGTGGTAGCACCGTATTGTGCAGAGGTTATGTTACATGAATAACCATTTCACTTAGTCATACACAATGTAGGACCTATAGAGTTTTGTACTGTTCTGTTTTGTACTGGTTAAATCATCTGGAAAACCTGTTTATCCTGTATTTTTTCTGATGCTAAACCAGTCAAAGTTGACATAAGTTTTCTTCAGTGTGTAGCCCTGAGTGTTCAGGAATGGTGTCCCACCTCAACAGAGCATCTGTGGTCAGCATGGGATGTGTCAGAAACAGCATAACTGTTCTAAAAACCTGGTGCACGAATTCCAGATGATGAGAAATTCTCTTTACCCAGTAAGCTTTCAGTGTGCCCTGCCTGAGTGTAGTTGATTTAAGCCTTCTTTCTAAAGACTGTAATATTATAATAATCCAAAGAATAAGCCCACAGCATGGGTTTTTCTCTTTCTTTCTAAACAGACACTGAGAGCCAGGTAAAAGCAGATATTATTTTAGGGGCATGGAAGTAAAAAAAAACCCAGCCTTTTATTTTGAAGCTTATGTACCAGGGAGTATAATTCTACATGGGGATACAGGAGCTCTGTTTCAGTCTTACATGTCCCCTGGCGCTTGGCTCTGCCTTGCAGCTGATTTGCCCTGCTCACAGATAACGGCGTGTGGGGTTTTGCCCCTGCTTTTCCTCTGCTGTCCTGGAAGGCAGGTGGGGAGTTAGCTGGATGGTGTGAGCAGAAGATGCTAAAAGGCTGCCAGGATGCAGTGACCTTGGTACCAGCTGGTGTTCGGGGTCCGTTTCAGTACCAGTCTGGTACCAAGACAGTCTGGTAACGGTGAATGCAGTTTTTCAGGCTGGGTGTCCTGCCTGTGCAAGCAGTGACAAAGCAGAAACTGTGCTGAGATCATGCAAACACTCTTACTGCTGCCAGCCCGAGCTGTTGCCCTCCTCCGTACTATAGTCCGTGCTGCATCATGAGCCATCGAGGCTTCACTGTGACTTGGTGCCTGCGACTCTTATGCCAAGAACTTGCGTTGATTCATATAAGGGCTGGTGGGTTTGGTAAATTGCAGCGTGTTGGTTTTGTTTTTTTCCTCTGTTAGTTCATATTGATAGTGAAATCAGTATTGTATTGCCAGGGCTGTGTGTAGGAGACTGGGCAGGCTAGTGTATGGGAGAGGCACTGGTGGGCCTGGGAATAGCTGACCTAACCGCTGCTGCTGGAGGAGTTTCTGTGCCAGGATGGTGTTTTCTGTTAAAAATAAGGAGTTGAAGCGCATGCACACTCTGTGCATCCCTAACAGCCTCCTGCCTGCTTGTGCTTCCATTTTGATGACGTATGGTATAAATGTCATCGCAGTGTTCTGTAAAGCAGGGGCCAGCTGACTTGGGGTGGAAATGACAGACTTGCCATTCTGGCTTCTCATTGAAGTATGCTGCTGTAATTCATAGAAGCGAAAGCAAAACTGAGGGTCTTTGGAACAAGGGTTCTCACTTCAGAAGCAAATTGACAGGTTGTGTAGCAAGTCCATTGCTGCTCCAATCGTAAGTATTACTGGAATGCTGTGTACAGTGGTCACACTCTTAGTAAGATTTCATAGTTGGAAAAAAATGCAGGAGAAAATTCTGTGGGAGAGCACTCTGGGCGCATGGTCCAAGGGCATTTAATACTAAGAAGCAGTTACCAGTAGAAGAGATTTCTAAATAATGGTGAAACCATTTACTTATACAGGAATTTTAGATTAAATTACTTAGAATCAGAGTTTCTGGCCATCTTATTAGAAAAGTTAATGTACTGGCATATACATCATACCGGCGTTCAGTGTAATGGGGGCAGTAACTTGGATTACATGGGTACTTTTTTGCTTTGTGTGTGAACTTCACGTTTCCTCAGGACTGCATTACAGCTGAAGATATGTTGTTATCAGAGTTCACATGCTGAATCCTCAAAAGCTGTTCTTTTAAACATCAAGTATTTTGTTAATTTATGAATCGGGAAGCCAGGAAAACCTCAAATGAAATTTAATAAACTCCATTACCAGTATTTATGTGTAAGATGAATTGAGTAATAGAAAAACCAGAGCTTTCTTTGTGTGTTCATTTTCTTCTTGGTATCCTTGAAATGAGTTAGGAGGGTTGAGTGCAATGGAGACGGTACTTCCAACAGAAGAATTTATGCTAATTGACAGCTAATGGATCAGCTGCTTTCCAAATAAAGACTGAGAGCTGGCACTCTAACATTCTGCTAGAGGAAGTTTGATAATCGTTTGGAGTAGAAATCCAGGGAGAAACAAAGCATTGTCCTATTCTAGTTCTACATTTGAATGTAGATGCTAAAAAATGCAGTAAGTTTGTAGGATTTGGTAATTTGACAGTAACATGCAAGACATTTGGGATGGTCAGAAAATTACACTGCCCCAAGTCAGGCATGTAGCTCACCAGACCAAATGAGATTTTGTCTCTGAAAACTTAAAATTAAGAGTGAGTTCCAGATTTCCAGGTAGAGTGTTTTTTTCATTTTAACAGATGAATATTAGAGCTGGAAGTCCACCAAAGGTGCAGCTAGTTGTTTACATTCGTGAGGGACAGATGCCTGGAAAAAAAA
Organism: Falco punctatus; assembly: GCF_963210335.1. Taxonomy (NCBI): domain Eukaryota; kingdom Metazoa; phylum Chordata; class Aves; order Falconiformes; family Falconidae; genus Falco; species Falco punctatus. The sequence goes on from NC_137588.1 coordinate 41,870,386, forward strand.
AATGCTGGGTAGTAAATGAAAAGCCTTTATATTAAATGTTGCTTTTTAGAGGAGAGTTCTGCAATCTGTTTTCTAGGAGGTGATCTAGGAAAAGAGGTCTGGTCCTGGGGAAGGAGCTGGGAGTGAAACCAGGCTGTCTTAATACAGGGAGCTAAAGGGAGCTAGGGAAGAGCAAGTCTCATCATCAGGTGCTCTTTACTAGGTTGTGTGCACTTGAAATGCTGCAAAATGTGGGTGAGAGGAACTGCAGGCTGGGTGTAAGCATTACGTGTTGTGCTAGGAAGGACTGGAGAGATTGCTGCTAAATACAGATATGACCAGGTAGTTCTGCATTTTTCATGTGCTTTTGTAATTTAATGGCGTTATTAATTTTCATTAGGATTTTAATATTTAGTCCAGAGAACAAATGAGCTGTCTTAGCTTTGCTGCGTGCAGGAGCTGGGCTGCAGGTAAACCCCACCTTAGGGGTCCAGACCTCTGTGTGGGGTCTGCTCTGGGCTGTGCAGGCAGCGTGCCGCCAGCTGCACCGCTGGCAGGGCGTGCGACCCCCGCCATGTGCCAGCCTGCCGGGGCGCGGGGGCTCACCCCTGGGCTTCTGGGGCAGGAGCATTGCGATCGGGGCAGGCAGGGAGATGGGCCGCCACAAAAGCAGGGTGCTGAGCATCTCAGGACACTGCTGGGTAGATCCCGGCCCAGTGCTTGTTTCTGACCTGAGGTGCTGGCTGACTCGGTAAGCATCAGCACAGGGGCTGAGAAAATGGGAACAAGCACGGGGCAGCGCTTGTCCTTTGCTAACTGTGCTGGTCCCGGAGGGGCTGAGGGACAGCCCGTCGCCGGCCCTTTCCAGTCCCCAGCTGTGGGCTTATTTCCCAGTGCAAGAGCAGGGGATAAATATTCGCTAGCCAGGGGGCAAGGGAGCATTGAGGAACACACTGTGTGTGAGGGAGAAGCTGTTTAATTACATAGCACATTTCTCCGTGAAATTATCCAGTAGTGATTATCATTACCGGTATGAGTGTGCATCAGTGCGGTATCTTTTTCCTCCTTAACTGCTTCTCAGGTTATTCCAAAGCTCTTAAAACCAAGAAAAATAGGGAATTCAATTGTTTCCAAACCATAAGTAACCTATGAGTAAGTGGACCTACTATGTGTTATTTAATACTCATGTTGTTCATCTCTCACAACAACAACTTTAGCAGTTTATTTTACAGTTTGAGAAGTCTAAGAAAGGATTTGCTTTTGTCTGTTCCTTTGGCTGAATTTCTCAGGTATGCTGGTCTTAGATACATACCCCTTCTTCCGATTTCTTTGGTGATTATGGAAGGGTATCTCCCTCTTCCTTTTCCACCTGGTGTGTCACGGTCCATACCTGCCTTGCCTCTCTCTTGCCAGGAGAACACAGTTTTTCTTAACCTTTTAAAATGAGTAGGACTCCTGAACTGTATGTGTTTTGATGCTGTCTGCCCATCTCTAGCTTTGTAAAATCTTTCCTTGTGATGAAGTAACTTGGTTTTGCCATTGCATTTGGCATCTCTCATCTCTTCATTTTCTACATCCCAACAGTTTTACAGACTTTTGTTCTTCCTTTATGCTTTGCTCAAACTGTAGTCTGAGATTTGATGAATTAAACTCCCCAATCTTCAGTCTCATTTGATCTGAGGTGGTTGGTGAGCCCATCACAGTCTCTGAGAATGCTCCTTTATGTTGTATATTCTCTTCCTTTGACTGACTGGCCACCTGCCTTCCAGTGGTCCATTCCCTCTCTACTCCAGACTAGTTTGTCCTGTACTTGTCGCGTCCTTATGCCCAGCTGTGAGGCTCACAGCTTGTTATTCCTTCTGCAGTTTTTTATGTTGCGTCTGACTCCTTTCATCTGGGCAGAGCTAGAAGAGCTAGTTTTTATCTTAATCCTCATCTGTCTCAGTCCAGTTTTTTTGCTCCCAGATAATATTATCCCCTGGTTGTCTCTGTTCAGTATTCTGCAGGTTTACTTGCATGTCCCTTAAGTAGCTTACGTATAAAAATGAAGATGATTTTCTAGTAATTTCCTGGCTTACCCAATTAAAATTTAGTTGTTCCAGTAATTCAGCGCGAGGGTTATTTATAGCACAGTCAGCTGTGGAGTCTTGGAGTAGCCTGGAGCACTCAGGCTCACTTTGCTCCATGACACCCTGGCCAGGGGAAGGAGCAACCACACATGAAGGGACACTTGTGACTTGCTTGGCTTCTTGCAAGTTTGTCTGGGCAGAAAATGCAATATATTTTATCGGCTTATAGAAATGCCTTAGCCTGTATTTTCATAGCGGAGCGTGTTGCAGAAAGGCATCAGTGGGCTGCAGCATGACTGGCAATGTGTTGGGAGTTAGCAAGGAACAATGCAGCGAGGCAAACTGTTCTCAGCTGCGCCGTTCCCGCCGGATGAAGTGCTGGGGCTGGCTGTCATTCCCCTTTTGCCAAGAGACCTGGTTGGAAACCAACTTAAACACAGCTTAATGTAAAGAAGCGTGGCTCTGGCCCACAGATGTTTGAAATGAATCATGCTGCTTGTCTTTATTTCTCAGCTGGGGTTAACTCCTGGACTATGGAAAATAAAAATGGTCTTTTTATTGCTTTGGAGGCTGCATTGTTGAGCTAATGCCATGGATGCTTGGTGATGAATACTGTAGTACCAAACAGCTGTCTGAGAGCAATACAATTGTGAGGCAATATGCAGTTTACACGTCCAGCGAGATGATACGATTGAATCCCAAATAGATAAACAGTGCTTTGTGTTTTCTCCGTGTATTTTCTGAACAGGGGCTTCTCTTCTCCATGATTTCCAAAAGATTAAAACTTCGAGAAATCAGTAATATTTTAGCTAAGCAGCACAACACTCCCAGCAGTACTCTTCCCTGCTAGCTTTCTTACCATAAACCTCCGTAAATTTCTTTGAAGGCAGTAGCATTAATGACATTTGACAGCTCAAAAGCAGCAATAATAATCTTTCTGCTCATTAATATAGGGCATGCTAGGATGTTTCTAGGCTCTGTCAGCCCTCCCATTTGTTTGCCTGATGCTTTTGGCTCTTACCCAGGTGTCTAACAACACCTGGCCTTTCAGGTAGCGTGCTTTGACAGACCTTGACTGATGTAGGGATACAGGCATAAATACAAGCATACATAATTCAGAGTTGATTGACTGGTACTTCTATTATGGCATTAGTTGAGAATACTGGTAGAGGTGGTTAGTTAAGACAATTGAATGGATGTTCTCATGAAAATCGTTCTAGCAAATGTTTTGAATGTAGGCTAAACCATATTAAAATATATTAAATTCATTTTGACATTGCAATTTCTTAAACTTTCTCGACAGCAAACCCAAACCTAGGCTTATCAGTGCAAAATGATCCTTACTGAGAACTGTTTATCGACTCTGCACAGTAATAAATCTTTCTTCGTAATTTTTGGCAGTCATTGCCTAGACTCAGCTGTACAGCAAGGAGTTAGCACCGCAGTCTTGTCTCTGAAAGCAGTTGTTAGGGGAGATGGGACACAAGTGGTTAAGGGCAACTTAAGAAAAATTAGGGGTTGAAGATGGATGAGATGCAGTGAAAAGACATTATTTTAAATGCTACCCACACCTTCACCAATATGAAGCTTTATCTGGTTTGGCTTGTTTGTGGAAATTGCCCGGTGGAGCACAGTGAGAGGGGCTGTACTGAGAGATGCTTATTGTTGTACGTGGAAGGTGTTAATCAGGAAAATGGGGCGTTCTCATAAAGTAAATTAATTGCAGTTCAGGTTTTCTGCGCAAAGAGGGATAATCGAAGTAATTTCACTCAACTGGAGCACAATGTGGGTAGGCATCTTTTTGGTAGGCAGTGTATTAGTGATACTTACTGTGAAAGCACCCTAGTTCAAAGAGTTTCTGTAGTCTGGTGCATATTTTGCTGTGCTTCATCCATTAACACTTTAGGACAAAAATTTCACCCTAATTAGGCCTTATTTCTCACTGGCCATCTGTTCATTGAGCCCTCTCTAAATCTTCCTCTGTTGCAAGCCCTCCTCTGGCTGCACTGAGATACTGGCTGTCTCTCAGCTGCTTTTGTAAAGCAAAATGGACTGAGCTGAAACAAGTTGGTGTTGAGTCTTTCTACACCGAACCTGTGAGTAACTTGTACTGCAGAAGTGTTTTTGGATGCACTTAATAAATGAGTCTATCTGCACAAAAAGGACCTGAAAGACACACATGACAGCAAGTTAACAAACAGCCGTTGAAGACAATGGCCTTTTTCCCCAGCTTCAGACTGCACGTCTCTCTGGCTCCCTTTTTTTTTGGTGTGAAATGCCAGGGTTCTTTTCTCTCCCTCTGCTGCCTTTTAAAATCTGGTTTTCTCTCCAAAACCTTCATCTAACTCTCATAAGACTAGTGCTTCTGGGACATCTACCACAATATTTTTTGCGGGCGGTGCATGCATAGATTAGTCCGGCTGATCAGCTTTTCCTAAGCGTGGTGGGAAATCTCTCTGGTGTTACTGCTTAACAAAGAGAAATGAGAAATCTGGGAAGGTTTCACCTTCCTAATCTGTGTTTTGTGTGACAGCCCCCTAAGCTGTGCTCTGCTCGGGTGGATAGCCTGTGGTTATATACCGAGGTACAGGTATACTTTCTGCAAATGCCCTGCCTGACCAGGTCTCAGAAACCTTCCTGTCTAGCTAGCATATTAGATCTGAATATGTCTGTAATCTTCTGGCCTCAGGGGGCTTGAGACATATTTAATAATAATTCTTTTTTTTGTAATCTGTGTAGTTCCCTCTGCCATTGTGTGTTTTACAGTGCTAGCATTAATACATTTTAAGGAGTGAATCCTCCCTGCAAAGGCAGCCTGGGCAGTTTTGTATGGTGCTGAGTCCGTCTCTGCTGCTTTGGGGGTGAGTTTTGTGGTAAGCATCCCCTTGTCTTTTAAGGGAGTTACCATAATTTTAAGGCCAGTACCAAACTTGCAGTGAATCTGTGATTCTGCGATTTTTTTTTTTCCTTTTTTTTTTTTTTCTTTCTCCTAGCAACTTTTTAGTTTCTTTCATAGTTGCTGCAGATGGAAAAGGAGCTGAAAGAACAAAAAAGAAACAGTTGAGTACCAAAAGGTTTGCAGGTTGTTAGGCATAGTGAATAGTAATAGCTGGTGTTACCTTTTCTCATAAAATAGAGCAGAGTGAGGAAATACAGATCTGACAAAGAAAACCCTAAATAAAGCTTTTTCTGACATTGGATTAGAAGGCACGCTTCTGTCTGGTGGTGTTTGTTTTACATGGGCCTTGTTCAGTGGGAGGCGGCAGTCCCGCGGGCAGGGCCAGGCGCACCTTCCTCTCCTCGGGCCCAGGCCGTGCCCCGTGCCAGGCCGCTGTGTGGCTTCCCCTGCGGAGCACAGGGGCCCTCTCTTTCCTGGCCGTGTACACCATAACGTTTCGGGATGGTTAGCCCACCCTAGTGGGACTAACAAGGATGGTTAGTTCCCGTGCTGTTAGTCCACCTCCGCACGCCGGTGTAGCACATCTTTTCTTCTTGTGGCATCCTTGGGTGAAATTTGTGGCTCGTGACCCAAAAGTCCTCTGCAGCCATGTGGGCTCTGCATGTCCTCTCTGGGGAAGGGCTTGGACGAGGTGCTGTGCCAGCCCTGTGTCTTTCAAAACCCACGTTACACGGGGAGATTCTCGGGGTCAGTGGTCTAGCTGTCTTCCTGCTGACTTGGTAGAGGGCACCAGCTGGAGCAGCCACCTGCTCTTACCTTGCAGCCAGTTTTGTAATTATCAGCCCTTGATACAGACACATTCCTGGGGCTCCTCGTTTGGTGCCCTGGGGTCCTGCTAGCACTCCAGAGGAGAGGGGCTCTGAAGCAACAGTGACGGTGCAATCCCAGAGCATAAGCAAGCTGCAAAAGAATGAGTTATTTCCAGTTTTCAGGAATAGTAGCGGGGTTTGGTGTCAGTAGGTAATAAAAGCACTTACCCTAAATGAATTTATTATGTCTGACAATGTTTGTAGTCTCAGTTTAGAGTGGTGGCTATTTTTCTCCTTGCTAACAGTCCGTAAGAGAGAGTGAAAGGCACTTGCTCTTTCTGTGAGGTGAATGCGCACCTGGGCTTAGCAATCTTTTATCTGGGAGTAGTTTTACAATAGAGTGAGCTGTGCTTTGGTCAGTTTTGCCACCTTTTGTTTGTGATCATCAAGGCATAAATTAACACTGCACAGGGGATCCAAGCATGCATTATTATTATTGTTTTTGTTTTTTCTTCCAGCAATGGTTTGAGGTTAGCCTTTCTCTTTTCCCAGGCTGTTGCAACATGCTGTCCCATTCCTTAGGACATGATAGATGTTAGCATAAGCATAATACTTTTTTCATAGTATCATTGTGTATCTTATAACTATAAAACTATATAATAAGAAGTTTAGGGATACATATGAAAGGTTTCTATTTTCTAGCCATTGCATAAGAGTTAGATCTGTGTATATGCAATTTATAATTTATTTTCAGGAAGGATGGAAATCTTGTCCCTGTGGTAGCTTCTCTTGAGTAATCAGTTTCATCCTTCGTATTTCCTGTGTTTTCTTTTTTAGCAGAATATGGTCTCTTTAGAAGAGTTCAATTTACATTTAATTCGTGTTCAGTTCTGTATATATTCATGGTCGAATTCTGGTTTTAGTTAACTTATAGACAACTTCATTGACGTCAAGAGAAGCTGGATGCATGTAACAGTATGGCTCTCCATGATTTTATGCATTTATTGCTTTCATTTTGGCTTGCAGATACAGATCTCTGGTGTCTGCCATTACAAAGAACAGATGCCCCTCATTTCAGACCCAAATTTATTCCTGTCCCACACAGATCTGGTTAGTGTTCTTGCCCTGTTATTGTTGTACGCTGTGCAAATGGATTTGAAGTGGGAGGTCAAGGAATCAAGAGTAAACAGTACTGTATGTTTAAATTTTGCAATATTGTAATATTAACAGTTTCTTACTTTGCTCTTTCCACGTTCTTCATTTGGGGTTCTTATGCTTGGGAGAAAGCTAGAGACTTGGTTCACGTTCATGTGTTTGTATGTGTGTGTGTATTTGCCCTGTATTTAGTGACATGTTTCTGGGTGCTGGGATACACATCAAATGAAGTGGCTTTAAAAGCACAGGCTAATTTCTGCTCCCTGGCTAGGTGCAGGTTCGCAGACTTGCATAGATGTCAGTGAATTTGGAATTGCACCTTTTGTCTTTGCTGCTGTCCTGCTTCTTTGATCCCTTATTTCCGAAGTGGAGTGAGCTGTGAGTGTGCCTGTGTGCCCTGTAGGTACGGCATGTGGGCTGGACAGGGCCAGGGACAGCGGGACCACCTCTTTGTGCTCGATGTGCAGTCTCCGTGCCTGGTGGCACCTGGTGTGGGGGCAAGCTGAAAATGGGCTGTTGGTTCTCCTGATGGGATGCTCTGAACTGTGAAGAGGAAGCCCAAAAGGAATAAGCTCTTCAGCTGGCCTGAGGGTAACACCTTCCAAACAAAGTATGGCTCGACTAAACATCAGCCCTCCAAAATAAATTAATAAATTAAAAAAAAATTCCTTTTTAACACTCCAAAAAATTTAAATAATACTTTGCATCTGACTTCCTGAAGAAGAGCAGGAGGGGATTTGCAGAGTTGTGATCTTGTTCCTGTTTGCGCACTGAAAATCTCTCCAAGCTGCCGGGCTCTGTCCTGACTCGACCCTTGCCTGTGTGGGCCATGCCTGATAGATGCGGTGGCTCTTTCAGTTCTTGGCATCTGCAGAAGCTGCTGGCAAAGGTGGCATTAGTGCCGTCTGTCGTGCCGATTTCAGCACAAATGCTCGCAGGCTGTGGTACTGGAGCATGCTGCGTGCGCCCTCGTGGCAGTCGTTGGTGCTGGCACAGGCCTCTTCACCAGTCATGCCGCTTTGTGCCCTTGAAGCACCTTTCTGCTTTTGCCTTTTCATGAGTATAATGGGGATTTTGGAGAAAGCAGCAGAAATCTCGTCTTGGGAGCCATTAGGCATTAGGATGGGTGTAGGCACTTCAGTCTCACATCCCTTTAGTGTGATGCACATGAAGATTTGGTAAGGCTTCTGCAAGACATGTGGGCTGGGATCTGGGGAAAGCAGCAGAGCCGTAGTACTGGTGGGCTGTGGTGGCGGTGGGATGGCCACGGCACAGCCTGGGCTGCCTACGACTGCCTGATGCTTGTGCCTGTTCTGCTCCCGACACGTGTGCTTGTGAAGGGATCCTGGGAATGGAGGGGGGAGCTGGACCAAGTCAGAAATCAGCTGTCTCCTTCCCTTCTTCTCTTTATTGCTAGGGGTAATTTATAGATGCTGATACAAAAGCTCCCTGTTGAAGCATCGCTGAGTTTAATGAAGTGAGTTTGCTGTGCTTGGAAATGAAATAAAAACCCTAACAAGTCAGAAACCTTCAAATGAACAAGAGAGTGATTAAAATGCTGTATTCTGAACTGCCTGGGATTCTGAGCCATTTATCAGATACACTTACTGATTAACTAGAGTCCTAACTAAAAACTGAGGCTCAGCAAGATTTTATTTTAAAAAAATAGCAATAAAAGAGGATATTGATATTGACAGGGTAACATCTTTCCTGAACCACTTTTCCAGAATCACACCATAAACCTGTTGGTGCTTCCAAGGCAGACCACATGTCTGAACATATACTTTTTGCATTTTTTGCGCTGGGATAACTGTAAATACCTGCCTGCATTCACAGGAGCTTCTTCCTTCTCTGAAATTACAGCTTTAGCACTAGACTTGCCTAAACATATTCTTGTCCCCAGAGCTGCTCATGCCTTGCTGTGCAGCTGACAGGGGAGCCCCGGTGCCGAGCGTGGGGAAGGAGAGGTGCTGGTGGGGGGGTGCTGCCGGGGCTGCCATGGTGTGGTGGCATGGCTTGGCCAAAACCACGGGGGGAACCAAAGAGGTGTGGGTCGGGTTTGGAAATCTGGGCTCTGTATCTGGGTATCTGCTTTGGGAGGTGAACGCTGTAATACCCCGGCCTCAGTTACAGCCGAGAACCTTTAAAGTCTGGAGCGTTAACATATTAAGAATTCTCAGCTGTAAAGATAAAAGAAGCTTAACCTTCCCTGATTGCCCTCAAATTGAGAAAATATTGTAGGGCACGTAGCCATCTTAATAAAACGTTGAGAGATCTGAGGATGAAAAGTAAGATGTGAGTGCAAAATCATTACTGTAAAGTCTGAGTGCAAAACCTTACTATAAGGTAGGTGTAGTCCTTTAAAAAAATAATTTATTTTGTAGTCCTTTCAAAAAATGATGTATTTTGTGGAGCCATTACAGTGAACTCAGGAATGTTAATTTCTGTATGATTGTCATAGACAAGGGGTATTATCTGTAATAATTATGTGGATTGCACATCCAAACATGCTGGCAAAGAGCAGAAATAATATTAGCCTGGATTCAGCCAAGCACGCTGATTTAACTTGATGAGAATGACATAGTTAGGCCCGATTTCAGACTTTAAATCTTAGTGAAACGGGCAGTTGGGCTCATGCTCAAGTCTCCGCCTGCACCGGAGCTTCCTTAGAGATCGCTAATTCTGCTTTTATTTAAGCTGTGTAAAAATGCATGAAAGCTGGGGTTGTTTTTGAAGAGAGGCAGTGAGTTCTGACTCGGGTGTTTGGCAGAAGCATGAACTGCTTTTACAGATGTAAGAGCATGGAGGACCTCTAAGTGACTTGAAGAAATGTAAACCACTTTGAATTTGAGTGACTTGAAAACAGTTTTGTGAATTCTTCTGTTTCTCCAAAGGACTTTGTATTGCTGGATTTTGGGGTATTTTTAGATGCAGACTGCTTCGCTCTGGTGCTGAGAGGAGGACGCGGCTTTGATGGGCTCTGTGGTTGCACAGACTTGTGTTCTCGTGTGTGGTTGCATAGGTGTTTGCTCTTCTGGCAGATGAAGTGAAAGGGGGAAGGTGAGCCTGGACTTCTTCAACCCCTTTGGTTTAGAAGAGACGTGTGGTCAGTTTTGTTGTATTTCCTACTGGACACCTGGAAGAAGCCTTTTAAATGTGTTTCTGATTTGTCACTAAGTGTCCCCTTTGTGAAGGGAACCTGTAGGTTACCTGGTGCGGGGCTGGCCGCGCGGAGGCTCTGGGAGGCGTTGCTTTGGCTCCTGGCCCAAGGCAGTTGATGCGTAATACTGGATCCAAAACCAGCGGGGAGATTTGCAGTGGCAGGCTGGGAAACTAAAAGTGAAAGAAAACCACAAGCCCTTCTGGTCTGTAGACAAAATTCCCCTTTGCGGGGATTGGGGCAGCGAGGGTTTGGGTGGTGAGGGAGCTGGGGGGAGCGCAGGGGAGGAGGCTCTCCTGGGCTTTGTGATCCTTGCAAGTGCTTTAAAAGACCTTGGTCACAGGGTGTGTTGCTGGATGCTCACCTTGGAAAGAAGGTGTATACTAGCCTCACGTTTTCCCCTCCCTTTGGTTGATTATCTGAGGGATTTGGAGGTTGAGGAGGGATTTTTTCCCTTTGCTCAGCCCCTGCCCTCAGCGAGACTGGGTGGGAGCAGGCTCTGCCGGCTGCTGCCTCCTGTACCGCCCTCCCACCAGCACCCCTGTGCTCTTCTCCCCAGGGCTCGGTGGGTGACAGATGCAGAGTGGCCAAAAAAAGGTAAGGGAGAGGGACAAAAGTCGCGAAGGTAGTATTTGCAGATCTTCAGCATCACTAGTGTTTCCCACGATCACTTTTGAGATTCTCATCCAGTTACCTCCAGACAAGGGTAATTTTCACACCAGCGTAAAGTTGTGCCAGGAGCCTGCTGACAGCTGATGGACCAGGCACGAGGCTAGAGTCCCTAGATGGGAAGGTGTTCTGCACTGTAGAGGGATTTCAGCTGGTCAAGAAAGGTACTTTTTTGGTGGAAATCTGTTTGCATTTAGAGGCTGCTGCAATGAAAAAGTCCCCCTTGCTGCTGCCCGGAATGACAATTAATGAATGACTAAATTACCTTGCTTGCAGGTTTCATTAAACTCTTTGATGCAGTTGTTATCTGTGTCTTTGCAGCTCACAGTAAACTGGGCTCCCAAGGGAGGGCGGGTGCTCCAGTGTATGTGGAGTGGGTTTGCCACATCCTACAATAACTGAGGGTCAAAATAGCTAATTATGGAATAATTAACAAAATGGCCAAGGAGCCTTCGTTACTATTGGTGGCAGTAATGTGGTGTCTTCCCAGTTGTTTCTTCTTGTATCTTCAAGTCCCTGCACGATGTGGCTCTGGGTTTTGGCTTCCCCTTGTCTGAAGGCAGGGCAGGGAGACAGTCAAGTGGAGGGTCCTCTCATGGGATGGGACAGACAGCCCCTGTACTGCCGTGCTAGGTACATGCTGGGTTCCCAACAACATGATGGGCCAAACCCTGGGTTCCACTCTGCTCCTGCACCCTCGCTGGAGCTAGCAGGAGATGCTGGGGCTGTTGGTGTATTGGCAGACACTGAACTGGCTTCTTGAGTTAACATGAGGAAGAGGCTGCAGGGGGCCTGTGCGTCTCTGGATGAGATGGAAGGAAGGGAAGGGGCATGAGAACTTCCTTCCCCAGATTTTTCATAAGGCTTCAGTAATGTTTTATGGTCAACCCAGAGCTGCAGTCTGTAGGTGTAACTCCAGTGGCTTCAGGATTGATCCCTGGGGATAGCAGAAAGGGGGTTTCGGGGCGTGGCTGAGTGGTGTGGGCTCCGTTCCAGAGACACCCCTATGCCCTCATGCTGCAAAACCTCTGACTGGCCGAGTACAACATGGCAGAAGCACGCCTGGATTTTCTTGTTGTTTTAGAGATTATGTTAAGTGTTGCTTAAATGAAAAGGCTTTATTTTTTTACACCCACATGTGTGTTTACTTCCTTGTCATACCTTCTGGAGTTGAAAGGGCTCTTTCATTAAAAAAAATTAAAAAAAAAAAATCCCCTGCAAACCGGCCCTTTTGTTGTGGTTTTGTATGGTGATGGACCAGTGAGTATGTGTCTGCGTTTCCAGTAAGAGCTTGGCCAATCCTGGGGTCCGTGGGCTCGTTTCTGTCCTTGTGCCACAGAGTCAGCATGTGCTGGTGACTTGATGACAGTTCCTATGGGAGTGGGTTATGGATCCTTTTAACGAGGGGAGGAGAGGTGGGCAGAGGGATGAGGGCTTCAGCTGAAATATGTCCAGGATTTCGAGGAAAACATGATGGTGCAAGTATTTGAGCAGTTGTTAGTGCTCGTTTGCACTCTGTTGAACATCGCTGCCCCTGTTGTACAGGTTATCACTAATAGCGCTGCTCTTAAGTAAGGTGAGGGTGGGGACAGACAGACGGTGACAATGATGCCAGCTGCTTACTGGGTCTGGTGCAGGCTATAAAATGAGGTGTAACAGACCTTACAGCTTGGTTTCCAGAAGCAGTGTGTAACATGGGAACAGCGTTTCACGTTGTCTGTCGCACCTGTCCTCCTGGGAGCCTGTGCCGTGCTCAGGCTGTGTAAAAACGCCTTGTTACACCCTGACAGTAAGTGCTTCTGTCACCCTGGGGGACTTTGCAAGCAGGCACTACACCTCTTGGGCTGCTCCTGTCAAGGTGTCTTGATTAAATTTTTCTCCCTTCCTTCCTTCCTGAGTGCCTGAGGAGGCACAGGGATGGTGTCGTCCATGGGGTCGGAGTGCTTGGTGCCTCATGCTGCCTTGGCATTGCTACATGATCTGTTAGTGTTTTGCTGGACCACCTCCAGCCTGCCTCATCAGGGGACACCTCTCGGTGGCTTCGTAGGTCATCCTTTGGCAAGTGCTTTGGTCCATTTTCATGCAGTTGATTTTTGGCAAATAAGAAGGTTGTGACTGTAATAATAAAGATGTAATCCCTTAGAAATACAAGACCCTTCCTGATAGTACTTGAATGTTTACTTCTGTATTGTTTCAGAGAAATTAAAATAAACTCTGGTCAGTTTGGAGGGTTTGTAGTGAAGGGCCTGTCTCTAAGATTTGCTCCTGGAATTTGTCATTATAAAATGCATGAAAAAACCCAAAGGCATAAAGCATGCATCTGTGTGAGTGCTGCAAATAAATGAGTGTAAGAAAATAAGAGAGAAAGCAGGTTAGTGTTGATACTATTCTGGAGGCAGTTTTGTCGTGTGTGTGGGTGTGTCTCGTGTTTATTATGAACAAGTCTCCTATTGTAAAAATTAGGTCAACAAATAAAGGGAAATGTCATTGTCTCAGATTGATGAGGACCAAGTACCCAAACCTCACTGACATCCTGCACATGCTGGATGTTCAGGAGTGTTCAGCGAGGACTGCAACATGCCAATCAGATTTAGCATGGGAGCTGCACAGTTAGGACCCATGCCCAACATGCCTCAAATCACATAGGTAACTTAAGCCCCGATGATGATGCAGTGAATCCCCTGTGTCCTTGTGCAGCTGGTTCTGGTGGTGTGCAGGAGGATGTGAATTCCAGCCTGTGACATTTGCAGTGTGGTAGGAGACTGGGGGGGCTCAGGGACTCAGCGACACTGGGGCTGGGAGGGACCTGAGGATGTCTCTGGTCCTCCTGCTCAAAGCAGGGGCAAGGCTATAATCAGACCATGAGATATTATTGAGCGTGAGAAGAACGCTGCCTTTGTGCTGCTGCTGTGTTTGCTGATATTGAAGAAAGAATGCAAACAGGGAGGGCTTTTCTAAAACTTTATTATTTTTTTTTTTCCACTTTGGCCCAGTTTTTGGGCCTTGGGGATGCTTGTTCTCCTGGGGTTGTGTCTGGGTGGTTTACACTACTGCAGAACATTGCTTGTATGAAAACCTTTACTGCAAATGAGCCAGCAAACACATTTCCCTTTAAAGATTAAAAGGGGTGGGTGGGTGGGGGTTGGGAATGACGATGATGACGTAAGGAATTTTGGAATTAGCTCCAGTGGACAGAAACTTTCCCCCTCTACCCCATCTTCTGGTTACGTTGCAGGAGTCCCTTTCCCAGAGTGCAGGAGGACCATCAGCCAGTGCAGCCTCTCCTGCTTCATCTTTTGGTTTTACCTGCGGGAGCACCTTACGCATTCCTTTAAAAGGTCTGGTGTTACTGGAGGTGCTAGTCTCATCTCAGTGCTGGGGCTCCACGTGCAGCTGCCCGCAGTTAGTGTGTTACTGGATTAGTGGCACATCTATATCCTTGGCTGGCACCAAGCGCTGCGTTGCAGAGTTTTTAAGATTGTTTTGGATGAGCTGCGTGGCATCATGCCACGTTTTTTTCCAGGCCTGCTGTCGCTCAGCGCCGGGAAGCTTTTTCTGAGCACTAATAACTTCCTGCACTACGTGCAGAAGGACCGGGGAGGCATCGGCGGGACAGGGACGCTTCCCTGGGTTCACCTGTGCCCATCCCTTGATATTGCAGCTGCAAATGCAGCACGTGGGCATGGAGGAGTCCAGGCGAGTGTGCTGGAGGTGGCAGGGAGGGCAGAGCGAAAGGCTGTGCAACTGGAAACATTCAAAGAGGGCAAGTTATCAGCCGCCTTGCAGAAAGCTGAAAGAATGTACCAGACATTAATGCTTCTGCTGTTAAATCTTTGGAGTACCTGGGGAGAAAATTTCAGTCTAGCACTTCCCCAAAGTGAGCGATGCCTTTGTTTGGCTACCTCTGTGCCCAAACAGCCCTCTTTGGTTTGTTTGTAGAGGGTTTCTAGATGTCTGCCCGGGAAATGCTTGGCCCTCGAGGGTACAACAGAAAAATGAAGGGTTTTCATTTGAGCTGTATGTCTCTCCTTTCTTGCTTGTAAATTGCTGGCGATGCACTTTCTTATGGCTTTTAAGCCTTTGGGATAAAACGGGAAACAATCAGAGGTCAAGTGAAAAAAGAAATAGTTTTGCTGAAGAAGTAAAGAATGAGGCTGGGATGTAGGTCAGATGCACACAGCACAGGACTTTCAAGGCTATTTTCTGCAGCTAAATTGTACTTAGAGACTTTTTGAAGTTCACATCTGGTGAGCAGATTTAAGGTACAAGCCTCCAGTGTTTGCATTGTAGTTTCTTTGCTTGATTTCTAAAAATATGACCTGGAGACCTCCCTTTTGGTGAAAACGTTGAGAATCTTGCAGGGCTACTCTCCCTTGCAGATTGCAGAAGTGGCTGTGGAGGCTTCAGAAATGCAGCAGGCAGATTAAGGCTTCCTGTTTTCAGATTACCAACCACCTGCTGCTCTGATTTTGCAAGTCCAGGCCTGGACAAGGGGCCAGACAGCCTCCAGGAGCATCCTTGGAGACCTTCGGCATGTCGGATGGTACAGCGTTATCTCCCTGTGACCCAGCCACCCGGGAGGGGTGTGGAGCTGCCTGTTGGCAGCCTGGGAAACAGGGGAAGGGATGGGGGTAAAGTCTTCAGGAGGAGAGGAGCGCTAGGAGATCATACGCATGGGTAATGCTCGATTCTTCCCTTGCTTCGGTGTTGCTCTTGTGTTTGATCTCGCTGGAGTTGCTCCAGGCTTGCGTCAGAGTAAGCCCCAGCTCTCCTTTCCTCTGACAGAAATCTGGAAGAGCTCTGTTTTAGGCAGCAAAGCAGCAGAAAAATATTTATAGACAGGAAGGGAATCTGGTCTCCCCCCACCCTTTGGCAGAATAACTATCAGTTTCCTTAAGATACATGCTTGGCAGCAGTGAGACGTAGTTCATCCCAGTGAGTGTACTTCTCCTCAGCATTCATCAGATGTGAAATGTCATGGATTTGTCATGTAATTTAATTTCTTCCATTCGGATATATGTTAGGAATGAAGTCGGCTGAGGAGATGACAAAAGGAGTATTGATGCTGTGGTCCCCACACATATTTCGATGGGAGGAATGAAATGCCAGTCAGCTGGCAGTGCTCACTGGTGTGCAGCCTGGGAAGCGTCTGGGACTTGTGAGTTGGACCAAGGGATGTGATATGGACACCCCAAGACACTGGGAGGTGCAGATGTTTCTTCAGCTCTGTGCAGGGCTGTGTACAGGTACAGGGTCTCTCCAGGCAGCCAGGGCAGAGCTGTGTAGAAGCCCCTCTCCATCCCAGCAAGCATCCCTACTTGTAGCCTGCGAATGCTGGTTTAAAAATATGTTAGAGAGAATCAATAAAAGCATTGTATTGGTTTATTGGGTGGTTTTTTTTTTTGAAACTGTCACGTTCCTCCTATAAATTGTAGCAGTAGGTTCGCATTTTATTCTGCCTTTGCATTTAAGAGAAGACAGGCTATGACTTGATGGTGGTTCTGTCACCACTTGTAACATTTGAGGAAAAATCCTGCATTGTTTCTTCACATTTAATAGGAATATTATTCACCTTGAAGCAGTGGCAATAACCACTCCTTTCGAAATAGATGAGAACTGCAGTGGCTTTATAGGAAGAATTAGTGCAGTAAAATACTGTTTTATATGTAACAAGGATCTGGTTTGCAAAGAGGGATGCTGTTCCCTTCATGAATAGAAGTTATTGGCCAGATCTGTGGTGCCACGAAGCCTGCAGGGAGCTGGGTGCGGTGTCTTCCATCAGCTGAGATCTGTATGGCGCCAGAGGCAATTTTATCTTTTGGCTGCTGGGACTGGGAAGGAGGCTTTAGTCCCCGCTCCTCCTGCGGCTGGGCTCAGCCTCAGCGAATGCATGGACTACCAGCTCTGCTTCACAGGAGAGCACAAGGGTTTCCCAGCTGCCCAGCAGGAATGTGTGTGGTGTCAGCCCTTGAGGAGTGGGTAGTGCTTCGGAGAACAAGATCTGAGGCGTAAGCGCCCTGGGGAGGAAGGTGCAGAGGAGCAAAGCAGGAGCCAAAGCTGTGATTTGGGTGTATGGTTTGCAGGGAGCCCCGTCTTGCACCACTGCTGTGGGTGCCAGTACGGCGTTGGGCGCTGGGCTGGCCCTGAGCTGGGAGTTTCAAAGCAGACCCCAGTGGGCACCGGGGGCTTCCCGGTTGCCTGGGGCCGGTGCCGTGCAGGTCTGGAGGCAGCAGCACGGGGCTGCTCCCCTGCGCTGGCTGCGCTTGGCAGGGCTGGCTTTGCGGGACCCTGCGGGGCAGTGCCATGCGTTCCCGGTGTTCCTGCGGAGGGTGGCTGGGGGCTGGCCTGTGCCACACTGTGCGTATTCCCTGTGAAACACTCCATTGATGGCTCTCCAAGGCCGCAGCGGCCGGCCCAGCGGCGTGCGCGTTATCCCAGTGCGGGGAGCCTGGCAACAGGGGCAGGCTGGGCAGAGCCGGCTTGGTCCCGGAGCTGGGTGCCAGCCCTGGGGGGAAAAAATCAGAAAATACGTGATTGAGGGGACAAATATGGGTTAATGTGGACATGTGAGGACACACCAAGTACTTAGTCATAGCAGGAACAAGTGGTATCTCAGACAGGGATCAACAAGTGTGTAGCATTTTCTATGGAAAACTTGGAGGAAGTTATTTGCTTTCCTGACTCACAGGAGAGGGAACGAAGGTTGTGAAAGCTGGGGTCCCACGCTGGCCGAGGCATGGGACAGCCTTGGCAGGCTGGTGCCTGCCAGCCATAAGGCAGAGGATGAGCGAAGGATATGTATCTATTTATTTATGTTTGTAATGCAATTCAGTGTTCGGCTTAAAGTTGTGTTTTTATATGAATAGCTTTAGTGGCCTTCACATGAAGGCAGAATCCAATTAATCATTGCAGTCTCCTCCGTGCTCGCTTGCCATTCAACTTTCTTACTTTCTGGACTCACTGCTCCATGAAGCTGGGGCTTGGGCACCGCCCGGATGAGGATTTTTGAAGATGAGAGTGCGCTGCAAAGGTGCAAAGTAGATCCCCCAGTGTGTGTTGTATTTCCTGAGGCAAAATACAGGTTACCCTTCTGGGACAGACCATCATTTGGTGGGAATCGGTGTGGCTGCATTCATTCCAGCACACCATTATCCCTTTACACCAGATAGGGATCCGAGTATGATGGTCACACACTGTGTAGTTAATTGGTGTAGCTGTAGCACTGTAATAGTTAGTTAATTACTAGTTTATGACCTCCTTGAGTTGCCTCAGCTCCTGGCATTGACTCATCATGTTACTGCTCCTGGTGTGGGGTTTTCCTGGTGTTGGGGAACTGCTGGGGCAGCAGCGGGGAAGTGTGGTCGGGGTCACCTTGTGCAGCAGGAGAAGCTCCCGTGCCTGAGTTGCTGCTCAGTGCCCGGAGGAAGCACCTGGTACTTAAGGCAAGAAAAGGGTGACAGGAAAGACCTACGCTTTACAACACTCCCACAGCTGGGTGTTCTTGTAACAGCAACCTCCGCTGAGGGCGGCCGGTGGAGCCTGTCTTGGGGGAAAGTGATTTCAGTGCTGCAGCTCCTGCCAAGTGGATGGTGGTCACTGCTGACAACGGCAGCAGTCTTCCCCAGACAAGTGCACAACCTGCAGTCACAGGCGCCTTTTCACATGCTGGTAGGCTAGTTGTGTGTGTGTGTTTCTGTTTGTTTATAGTTTCTTTTTTTTTCTGGTTAACATATGTAGCCATTTTGATGCTGGAGAAAGTGAAAGACACTGAGCATTAATGCAGGTGACCTTGCGCAACTGTGCCGTGGGATCCAGGGCTTACCAGTCCTCCCCAGTCCCTCCTCCCTCCCCCATCCCTGCTTTTTCCTGCACAGTTCTTGGGAAGAGATTTTCATCTGTGCCAGAACATGCAGGGATTTAGTGCTTGGGATGCATATCCCCCTGGGATTAATTTAAGGCTTGTTTTATTAGTGACCTAATCCATATCTGCATCCATTTCCCTGGCTGGTGGATGCGCTACCCAGGCCTCCTCATTCAGCTGTGGTTTCTTTTTGCTGCAGCTCTGCTGTAGGAGACTGCTGGACAACTGGCATGACTGTCTGTGACCACCACCAGTGGGTATATGTAGACCTTCTGTTCCCCGTCTGTCAGACGTGACGGGGTGTTGAGGGAATGCCATGAGAATGGGGACGAGAAGACTCTTACCCTGCTGCCTATGGTCTAACTGTGCAATGGCCATGAAAGAAGAAAAGTCCCATAGCTACAATGATCGGCTTTCCGCTGTGGGTATGCCCCTTGGCTTTCTTCTTGGGGAGGGTACGTTTTTTGAGCAATGCCATTGTGTGTATCACCAAAGGTAATACTTGCACAATCCTTCCCGGCAAGGGAAGCAGAGTGCAGTTTGCCTGATGGAGCCCAAGTGGAGGAGGTTTATATATTAAATACCTTTTAATTAAAGGTGAGGAAACCAAGATGTGGAGAGATTAAGGACCAGTTTTCTGAAGAAGCTCAGTGGCTAGTCAGGACTGGATTTTCAAAAGAGCTCAGCTCCTATTGAAGTAGTAAATGAACAACCGGATTTTCAAAGCATCCGATCATGTTAGATGCTGAGCCCTTCCAGCTGGGCTGTAATTGCTGGTGGGAACTGCCCACCCTGGGCATCAGGAGGGTGTTCCTCTCCCGCTGTAGTCGGTAATGGAGTTGTTTACATCTGAACTAGCCCCTTGTAGCATGGGGAGAGGCAGGCGCTCGGGGCTGTGAGAGCTTTGACTGTATTAGTTTTGCACGGGGGGGGGGGGGGGGGGGTGTACTGGACATGCTTGTTCCACTGCATTGGCCACAAAGGACCGTGACCTGAAGTGCGTGTCTGTGTGGAGAGGCCATGTCCACAGGGCAGGCGAACCCCCATCCTTCCTATTGTGCTCTGTCCGCTTCACCATCATCTACGCTGAAGTTCCTCAGTGCTGTGTGAGCAAGAGGGCTGTGTGGATACTTGTAAGCAGATGCTTAAACCAAGCATCTACAAGAGAAGATGTTAAAGTTATTGAAGGCGCTCTAATTAGTTTGGTGCCTTTATTAAATCAGTACTGGAAATGTTTTAGGTTTCCCCTGAAAGGCATTGGATTCTATGAAAAATAAAAGGACGTGAAATAGTCTGTAAGTGGTATGCCAGATCATTGCCGTTAAAAAATACTGAATCTGAAGAACAGAAAGTGATGGAGACATCACGAAAGCTTTTCTTCCACAGTAATTACCTAGTTTTGAGTGGAGACCCTAGTACAGCAAAACTGCCCAAGGAAGGAAGGAGGAATATGGTGTGTATTTCCCCTTTATATTCTAATAAGAAAAATGTGTAGGAAATTGAAGAAAACGTATTTTCCTGTGAAGATGCTTCAACTCATGCTGTGTATGCGCAAAAGGCTGCTGTAGGAAGCTCCGTGTCAAAGGGGAATGACAAGGAAAAATTTTCCATTATGCTCAGAACTTGCATCCATATCCAGCATTAATTGCAGGGTGGCAGGAGGACAGGTCATCCCTGCTTCTCCCTCACATCCCTTGTCCAGAGCAGCGGCACGTGGCTGCTGTGCCCGAGGTTGGGCTGCTGGTCACGCTGCAGCTCAGGTCACTCTGTGCTGACTTCCTGCGCCTTCACCCCTGTGGCCCTTCCCATGGCTCCGCTGTGGACCGACTTGTGGACTCCGCCAGCTGCAGCCATCCTCGCTTGATGTGGCCGCCTTCAGATGGCTTCCATCAGCTCAGCTAATGAACAGCGCCGCTGGTGTATTGCAAAGCACATGGAAGGATGCACGCGGAAGTTGCCGCTTTCCCTCTGCGGCCTTTTCTAAAATCATAAAATGAAATCCTGGCTTCTCTGTCATGGCACAGATGCCAGCAGTAATTCTGCTGCACTGCTCCAGTGCATGCACGCACCCGGCGCTTTTGAGAGTGCTTTTTTCTTTTCCCACCACCACCCCCTTGTTGCCCCCCCTGCCCTTTTTTGCCCCCCTTTCTGCCTTTTTGGGTGACCCCCCCCTCCCCTTTTTGGCCTCCTCTCGCACCCCCCTCTTTTTGCCCTCCCTATCTGTCTTCCCCGCCCCCCCCCCCCCCCATCTTTCTTTCTTCCCCTAAGTTCCCCCCACTCCTTCTTTTCCATGTGTACTTCCTAAACGATAAGGAACTGAGGAACGTGCAGCATGGAGGAAGGCTGCGTTAGTCTCCTGGTTTCCATCCTGAGAGCCACCTTGCGCGGCACGTCCTGCCTGAGGAGCAGGGCCTGTCCCGCAGCTCTGCCCCATGCCACCATGCCAGCTGCCAGCAGCCCCAGCGCAGCCCCTGCGCTGGAAAGGGGCTCCCTGGAGTGGAGCAGGCAGGGTTGTCTCGCTGGCAGCTCGTCCTTTGGCAGGGACGTGGTGCAGTGCTCTGTGCTCACCTAATTAATGAGGCAAACTGAAGAACGGGGCCACCTCGTTTCATCCTGGTAGCTCCTGGTGCTGCTTTGCACGGGGGGGGGGGGCAGCTGTGAGAAATGCCATCAGCACCCCTCCATTTTCAACCAGGAAGGAAAAGCACGTGCTCCTTGTGGAGGGACAGTTTTTGGGGGTTGACAGGACCGCAGCAGAGGGGGGTTGGGTGAAGTGGCATCTGGACGTGCCGAGCTCCTCTGGTGGAAAGCCCGGCCATCGGCCATCATGCGCGGCTGGAGGAGAGCTGCGGCGTTTGGCCGTCTCCGGCCAGCTGGAGGCCAGGGAAGCTGAGGTAACCCGCCGCATTGTTTGCCATATGTTTCCAATCAATGTTTTTTTGGCTGCATCTGAGAATTAGCTGGTCTGACCTCACTGCGGTGCGAGGGCCACGAGGAACACCACCGCCTTCGCCCTGCGGTGCTGCCGGGCTGGGGGGCTGGGGGCGAGCAGGACATGCGAGCCCCCGTGGTGCCCTGCCCTGCACGGCAGGGACCTCCTTTTCCCTGTATTGCATGATGCATGAAAAAACTCACTGAATCAATTACTGTGTTGTTATAATTTCTGTTTGACTGCCTGGAGATGTGTCTCCCCGAGGCAGTAAGTTACAGCTGGGAGCGTTGGTGGTTTGAGGGGCACGCTACTGTAGGTCGCTGCTGCTGAAGGCCCCAGTGCATGGGCTGGTTTGCTCCCCAGCGGCCTTAACCCACGGCTCTGGGCAGTGACAGGGCGAGCTAGGTGGGGATTTTGGCAAATCCGCCAAAGAACAAAGGAGGCAAAGAGAAGAGGAAATTCTCCAACAAATCAGAAGTTAATAGCAAATTGTTGCAGACTTGTCAGAAGCAAGATCAGGAAGGAAAGCCTTTTTCATGTGATCTTTTTTCTTCTCTTAAACTCATAGATGCCAACCTTTTACTTTATGCAGGTGCATAAGCAGCAGGAGCCCAGCACAAAGAGGTAGAAGGGATCTGAACCCCCAAAATAGAGCTAGGCTAAAGAAAACACCCATATGACAATATTTCCCGCTGTATTTAGGGACCAGGTTTTTCTGCAGGGCCAATCTTAAACCGACCTGTGCAGTCACTTAAGCAGGTTCAGCAGTGCGGTACCATTCCGCAAGCTGGGTTAGGACTGGGGGGAGCAGAGGACCCGAGGTAGGCCGTGTTCGGTGAGAGATGGCAGCCCGTTGTGGAGGCTGGCTGCCTGAGCCACTGTGGCTGAGCGGCTGCTGGAGTGTGGTGTGTGCTGGTTCCTACTGGAGTGTGGTGTGTGCTGGTCCCTACTGGGATGAGGTTGCCGTGGGTGAGCAGGGGATGTCCATGTGGGGAGCAGGGTCTGGCATTTCTGAAGGTGGGTGGAAGCCCTGCTGCAGCCAAAAGCTGCTCAGCCCCACAGCCCTGCCTGCAGCATATGGCATGGGGCTGTGCTGTTAAACATAATTAATTAATTTCTCCTTAAAGGACTTGTATGCAGAGCGGTACATCTGGAAAACGCTCAAGTGTGTCAGTCGGAAAGGGTGAAAATAGCTTCACTGCTGCCTGCTCTTGCCTTTACGTGAGGAGGGCGAAGGTGGCTTGCTGCTCGTTGGCTGTGTTGGATTCAGTGTCACGGGTGGCAGCTCGTCCCCCGCTAGCTCAGCCCCCTGCGCAGGGCTGCAGCTGTGGGTGCTGCAGCTGGAGGAGAGCTCCTCTGGGATGGTTTCATGCCAGATGTGTTGGCGTGGGCCAAACCAGTCTGACTGGCTGCAGTGCGTAAAGGCAGATCCTGCTTTTGCTCTGTCCCCTTTGCTCTCATTTAGACCAATCCTTCCAGTCCACAGTGCAGGACCAGTACCCACCACCCTTCTGGGCACCCTTTAAGTGAAGCAGGTGGCTACCACAGCCTTGTTAACCTCTAATGGCCGCCACAGCTTGTGCTGTCTCCGCAGCATCCCTGGGTCTCCAGCAGCGTACCCGCTCGCATGTACCTGACCCTGCCTTTCTCCATTGCACTGTGACCCGAAGGGGAGCTGTGTACAGCTCTGTGCTTTTTTTTTAAAAGTGCTTTTTAGCATGAAACGTTTACCATTTTCTTGTTCTCCTGGGCTAGACACCGTACACAGTCCTTGCCTGCATGATAGCTGCAGTTACGGAAAGGGTTCTTAGGCTGAACTCATGACCCAAAGCTCTTGTGGGTGTAGGACAAGCTTGTGTGAATTGGAGCGCGCAGCAGCGGCAGCGGCCAGCTTCCTGCTCTCCAGCGGTTATTTGTCTTTGCTTTATATACAGTCACTGGCTGAATGCTCTTTTTCAGGTTTTAAGTTGGAGGAGGATTTCTGAAGGTAGTGTGTGTTCTGAAGGCAGAGCTGATGCGTCCAAGAGTTAAATGATGCCTGGAGTACTGAAGCACTGAGAATTTTCCATAGATAATAAAGGAGAAGTTATCACAAAAATAGCTGTTATTAAAAACAGTCACAAAACAAACCATCAGGATATTTTTTTTATCTGATAAGGAAAGTAAGTCATGAGATAAAATGTTGGACCCAGGCAGTGATATCTTAGTTTAATTTAAGCTAAGAGGGATTGTTCTCTTTTCTTCTCAATGGCCAGGATTTCAGTTCTCTATTCAGACTTTTTACAAATTTCCAGGCTTGGTTATAATTTAAGGGCCACTTCCCATCTTGCGTAAGACCAGTCATAACTTCATGGAGCAGTTCCTGCCTCTGTGTGAGCTGGATGGCGTCTTGCAGGAAGAGGTCCCATTCAGCGACAAGTCTGACTTACAGTCCCACGCAGGGAAAATTCCCAGTGACATCAAAAGGAAGTATATGGGGAGCAGGGAACACGGGATCAAACCCAAGAGATTATAATTTTATATGTAAATCTGTTCTGATGAGTACTGAAACACCTAAAAGCAACAAGCTGGCTAAATAGTCATTTTGCATATTGCATTTATTTATCTTGTAGGTGGTTCACCGGTTTGGAAGGAGGGTTGTGTTTCAAATTAATTTGTATAAGAGCCTAAGGTTGCTTCAGTTGCTCCTTACCCTCTCCTCACCTTTTGTTGTCTTAGATGGCAGTTTAATTGGAACAGGAACAGTATTTTTGCCTTAGCTGGGGAAACAATGAGCTCAAGCAGCAACAGCAGCCATAATATAAGAGCCAAATCAATTCCTGATGAGTTCGCATCACTTTTCATCAGTTGTGGTCTGGCAGTTTGGTTCTTGCAGAGCACAAATGACATGTATGGATGAGTAAAGCTGCTCAGCTGCAAGTTGCTTTGGAACTTTCTTAGCCTTGAACCCCTGGGACCGTGAGCATTGCCCGTCCTGCTCGCAGGGTTGTGCCCCTGCTTTACTGGATGCACACAGAGAGGTTTGAGCTCTCTAGATGAAAAATGCTCTTGTGAGTGCCATGTGTTGTGAAAGCCACCACCAGGGCAGCACAGCACCTGGAACAAGATTCGGTGGAGCCAAGGCAGCACGGAAAAGTAAATAGTACCTTGCTGAGAGCTCGGTCTTGTGTCGTGAGTTGAGAGGTGGTGCGGTTCTCGGTGCCGGGAGCAGCTTGGCATCAGGCCTGTGCTCAGCTTCAGCAGGCAGAGAGGACCGGCAGGGTGACCACCTCAGGCTACTCCATTTCTTTAAATAGCAGTAATACGGCAACAGGATTTTAGGGTTATGTTTATAAAGGATGTAACAGAGGCAGCCTAGTGGGATGTCTTCAGTTGCTACTAGAAAAAGACAATACCTCGCCGCTCAAGGGAGTACAAGTGTGTGCTGGGCAGAGCTCGGTGTTCTTATGCAGTGTTCTTAATATTGCAAGAACAGGTTTACTTAAAAAAAAAAAAGCTTTTTATTACCTCTTTCTAGTTGTGTTTGGTTTTCATTTCCACGGTAATTCTTTAACCACAGATTTGTATTTTTGCTGCACGAATAGCTAAGCAGAAGGATGCCAAGAGCCTAACTTAAAGTTGTTATTCTGACTTTTGTCCAAAAAGTAATTGTTTACTTTACCATTGCAAATATGTACACATGGCACCAGCAGCTGGCTGAAATTAGTGTGGGCCAGATTCTGCTTTCATTGAAGGAGGTGTAATTTCAAAATAGTCCCTTCATCTGGATTCTCACCAGGCAAAGGCTCTGAACCCAGGAGGGTTGTAGGGATATGTGGTGTGCGTGTATACACAACCTTTTTGTCTTAGCCTATGGTAAACCAGCAGAATATTTTGTTCATACTTTAAAATGGGGTTGTCAGCATTTTTCTGATATTTTATGGAAAAACAGAACAAAATAAGAGCCTGTAGTCAGACACAAACTCCTCTCTGTCTTCTCTTCGACCCAGATGCCTGGATCAAAGCTTTTTGGGCTGCCAAGGAGGGTCAGCAAGTTTACAGGATTTATCTAATGGAGCAGCTGGGACGCAGCACACATACTTTGTGTACTCCGCACACACGGCACATGGGAAGTAACTGTGTGAATACTGAAACACTTTTCTTGCACTTCTCCTTAACAGGGTAGTACAAAATGATTGGGGTTAGTTGCGATGGGAAAGAGGAAATGTGTTCGGTGAGTGAAAGCTGATGCTGGATCCGGAGTACTCCAGAGCAGCAGTTTTGTTTTTTTTCTGGCTTACTGGG
The DNA here is from genome assembly GCF_963210335.1 of Falco punctatus. NCBI lineage: Eukaryota > Metazoa > Chordata > Aves > Falconiformes > Falconidae > Falco > Falco punctatus. Next base: position 41,896,203 of record NC_137588.1, read on the forward strand.
AATACTTTTCTCCTGAGCCACGTTTACATGCACACCAGGCATTACTCTTAGAACCCAGGTGTATTCTAGAATTACTTGGATAAATGGTGCTGCAGTAGTTGGTATCTGAGGTGAGCTGTGCATGCCACAGCCAGCCAGCTAGTGCTGGTCCCACTGCCTTCAAAGGAGACTGGATTTCTTACAGACCACACGCGTGTATATTTACAGTGCTTAGTGGGGTTTTTTTCTTCTTTTTCCTCAAGGCCCCTACAGTTTTCGTTTATTTTTGTATTGGTGGAGGTGTGGGATGCTGTGGTCAGGTTTTCCAGTGCTGCGCTTACAGTTGGGACTGCAGGTGTGGAAACTTCAGCTGCAGCAGAGGCAGTCGGCGCTCATCGACTGGGCTGTGTGTTGGAGCAGCGGTGCTGCGATGCCCAGCTTACACCTCCTAGCATCCCGCAGTGACCCACCGAGCAGAGCCATCCTAACGCATTAGCTTTGAAAGCTCTTTTCAGAGCCTTAAGGATTGTTAAACTTTGAAGGCAGCAAAACTGGTGTGGTAATTATGCAAATAGAGTTAAGGAGAGGGTCAAACTATGGGAAAGAAATTGAGAGAAAACGCACCTTCCTTGGATGGTGTCGGGGCATGAGGCTGTATTGCAAGTATATCCTGTGTTTTCAGAGTTTTCAACATAAACTTAGGACTTCTTGAAACATCCTACAGAACTTTCGGTGATCCTGAATAACTAAGTAATCTTCAAAGGAACATTAGTGCGTCTCCTCTCAAACTCTGTTTGGCAGAAAGCTCTGCTTGAAGAAATATTAATAAAATGGTGTGTGATTCACATAGGCTTTGTGAACCTTAATTGATTCAGGTTTATAAAGAACTTTGATCCAAGAATGAAAGGCATTTAACAGATGTGAACAATTTCAAGTGACAATTATCCTTTATTTGGAGGTACTCCCTTGTTTTGCTGTAATTAATTTGTATTCTTCATATACAAGCAGTGATGGAGATGATTTTTCCTAGTTTGTAAATGACTCCTGGTTGAGTTCAGGCGCTCGGGATGAGCCTGAAACGAGTGTCTGCCCTTGCTGCACCTCTCTCTACACCCACACGGTCTGCTCGCCTGGGCTCACCGAGCATGTTAAAGCTTGACATCACTGTTCAGTCCCATCCTGATTTCGCAATAATAAAAAGCAGAATTTGGAGAATGAGCTGCCAGTTTTAATAAGCACTGAAACACACCCAGCCAAGTTTACTTTATTGTTCTTGGGATACACAAAAAAAAATACTGTTTGTACAATAACATATTTTGGAGGGTTTGGCTGACTCCAGCCTTTCCTGCCTCCTCCTTTGTTTTCCGGATGCATCAGCAGATGTCCATGAAAGTGCTAAATCTGCACCCTGCCTGACCTTTACCACTGAGGAAGGTAAATCACTTCTGGCAGGAGGCTTCCCAGAATATCTCCAGAACGATACTATTGCTATTGTAAACAAATCTAATTAAAGAGGAATCTTAAGAAGGTTTGGTTTTGGTGTAGGTTTTTTTTTTCCTCCCCCTGTTAATATTTTAATTGGTAACCTATATCATCACAGTGTCTACGTGGATTTTTACACTTTGGTGCTTTCTCAAGAGGTGAAAAATTTGCTAATGATTTAAATTTTAGGGAGTTTGGTGGTTGTTTCTTTTAATGACCTTTTCTTGGGGCCGAAGGTAATGTTGAGATTAGGCCACCAAAATGAGAAATTGTATTAATAGTATTGAGTCTGCATTTGGCACGTGGTAGTGGTAGACTTCTCTGGGCTCTCCTAACCTGGTTCCTGGCACTTAGGGGCCAAGAGAAATTTTAGCTGGAAGGAGAAGAGGATGAGAGCAGTTACTGAAGCACCCAGCCTCAAAGCAGTGGATGTCGTGTCTCTCTCTGAATACTTCTCGTCAGATGGATCTTCTGCTATTGCTGTATGTCCACAGGTCATTCTTCTGTCAGTCCTGTCACTAACAATTCGGCTACTACTTCATCAGCAATTAAGAAAGCCTCCTGGGATGTAAAGATAGGTTCATATATCTATATGTGATTACCTAAATAAGTACATTTCCCAGGGGCATGTCTTTAGGTTCTTAAGTACAGATGTGGTCCACAGCTGACTTTGAAAGGATGTCCTGGCCATAGTCCTGACCCTGCAGCACGTTGAAGTGAGCCTTGCAGGGTTCCCCTGAGCAGGAAGAGGGGGGGAGCCCCAAGTCCCCAGGTCCTGTCTTCTGCAGGTGTGATCCTGGGAGTGGCTGTGTTGATCTCCAAAAGGATTCATCTGGAATATCTTACAAGTCAAATTTTCCACCGTCTCTGTGATGCAGGTTTACAAAGTCAATTGCAGCTGAGCAAGTTGTTAGATGTCAGAGCAGGGAATGGTGTTTGCCTGAAGTGCTGGTTGGGAAAACGACCTGGATGGCAAAGACTGCCCGCTGGCTTTCCTGGGAGTTTTTGGCATGCACTATTTGCCTGATAGCTCTTGACCCTCAGACATGCCATCAAATTTTTCTACTGCTTTTAAAAAAAAAAAAAATATAACCCCACTATTTTTAAATTGTGACATGTACTTACTAACAATATGAACCTCAGCATAACTGTAAGACTTTGTACTTTGGCTTAAAACAACTCGTACAGGAAACTAATACTAACGCCCATTTCAACAGGAGTCGTGTGCCAGGAAATCAATATAATGCATTTCCAAATAAGAGCCACATTCTGCATGAGAACTGAGTAATAAAATCATGACTTAACACAGAGAGTGTTGGAGCCCTTTAAAAGTGTGGATTATTTGCCATGGGGAACAGCAGCGCATGCAGATACATGCACGGAGGGTGCTGAAGGTGATGGGCTTCACATTTGGTCCCCACCTCCCCTGAATGCTGTGTCACATCGCTCCCACAACTGGCATTTCATCTGATTGTGCTATTCCCAGCCCTGGGATGGGGGTGGAAGAGTCTTTTGGGAGCTGTGCCTTGGGGAGCATTGGATGTGTCTTCTGCAGACGATCTGGGGCAGAGAACAGTGTTCTTGTTGATCGGAGAAATCACGCTTAAATATCCACAGGGAGTTGGGTGGCAGTCCTGTTTCCTGACCCAGGATGGTTGCAGATACCCTCTAGGCTCACCTTTGGCTCAGCACTGCCTAATGCCAGATTTTTGCCATTGCCAGGAGCTCCTGGGCCCCACCGCTGCAGGAATGTTTCCAGGGATGTGAACTCCTGCTTTGGGCTCCCATTAAAGAAGCTGTGCAGTCTTGTCCTTTACCCCGAAGAACAAAAATGGTCCCACTGGATTTTGGGGCTGAAGTGGGGATTCTGGTGCGAGGAAGGTCCATTCCCCCTCTGTGTTTGTAGAAGCTCTAAATCCATAGGGATGGGACTGAGAAGGCAGGGTCGGTCTGTAAGCGCACGGGTGCTTTGCACGTCCGCTCTCCTGGGCGAGCTTGGCAGTGGCTCTGCAAAGCAGGAGCTCGTTGAGCAGCGCAGGATTCGCTTCTGTGAAAGATGAGCTACGTTAGAGGGCTTTGGGGAAAAGCAAGTGAAAGCTTTGAAGTGCAAACTGAAGATGATAAAGATGTTGGGGTGCGGTGTGGTGGTTGGAAATTTGGGGTGCGATAGGTGCCTTGTTTTGGCTTTGCGGGAGGGGGAGCAGTAAGGGGAATGTTTTCCAGGCACGTTGAGGCATCTGCGCGGTTTTGGCTCTGGATTCCCTCTTACGGAGCAGCCGCGATGGGGGAGATATGATCGAGATGCTGCGCTTTTTTTTTAGGTCTTAAGACTGGCCAAGTTTATTATGATAAATATACATGAAATTTGCATAACTGGCAAAAGAAGACTGTTTACTGAATCCTGAGAAAACTGCCTGTCTTTTTATTAGCAATGCATTCTAATGACTTAACACACAGCGGGAGCTCCCTCCGGGTTAGTTTTGGTGTGCAGGATGGGTCCCTGGGATGCGGTCCCTCCCCATGCTGAGCCCTGCTGCGGGGCATCCTCCTTGCGTTACCCTTCTTCTGGAGGCCGGGGATCACAGAGCCGAGCTGCAAAACTCGGGACATCGGAGAGCCTGAAAAATGCAAAGAGTGGCTGGATGTGGATTAAAATGTCATAATGAGGGTTACAGAGCTTGTTTTACCGCTGTGTTTTGAGGGTGCATTTGCACCCTGTTGCTGCTGCTGTTCCTCCGTGTGGAGCTGTGCTGATGGCTGCCTGTGCAGCCACCTGAACGCTGGTGCTGCTTGTGCCCCAGTCACTGGTTGCACCG